>NC_071624.1:6437628-6745014 GCF_014839835.1 Dryobates pubescens | reverse complement strand
TCAGTTCCTGGAAAAAACCAGCAACTGCTTAACATTTTTTACAATTTGTTTTATCAACTCCTCCCTTGTTTCTGTGGTACCAGCAACTTCACTGCCTAGGCAGTCTAAAGTCAGGACTGGGAATTCCTCTGTGATAGAAAGGGTCCTTAAGACAGATCATATAATACTAATCACCAAGCTTATATCTTTTGTAGATTTAGCCAAAAGTGTTTTGGCAAGTAGAGAAGGGTCTTAAATGTATGCTGAACACCAAACACATGCCTCAGTGCACTACAAATAGAGCTATTTAAGTCTGAAATAACACATTTTGTAAAGCTCTCATCCAGAAAACATACTTCAAGGTTCTGCACATAAATACTGCACAGATCACCAGCAGCTCTAACATTTCCCCTATGCTCCTGTGCACATTTCATTTCTTTCCTCTGCCATTGGTCATTTATATGCTGACACTCCTATCTTGCAAAATCATGTGCAGAGGTTTTTGTTTTCATCATCCCCCACTCTCGGCTTTAGATGGGGGGAGGGTGAGGTGGGAGGAAGGGAGGAGGGCTCATCAGACACTTAAACTGGTAGATAATGAAAGGGTTCTGAATTATTATTTGAATGGTTGAAGATCATAAGTTGCAAAGCCTATGAAAAGAGAGTTCCCCTTTGGAAAACACAAGCACAGATGGTTGGTTTTACCCTGATAATCAACATCTTGTAGAGAACCATTTCTTGTTATAAATTAGACTCTCTCAGATAATTCATGCTTCCACTAGCTCCCGAAAAGGTCTTTTGTATCTGTCTGAACACTGTTCTCTAGAAATACATGACACCTTGCAAAACTCTGCTTTGATGCTGAAATTAATTGTACCTGCTTTCTTAGGAGAGTGGTCAGGCTGATTTTTCACTACTCCTCATGAAAGCTGTCTTTCCCCTCCCCCCCCCCCCCCCCCCCCCCACTCTGTTCTCCTCATAGCTCATTAATTTTTTATTTATATTTTTCAAAGTCTGATCCAAAGCTTTGCTAAAATGAGCAGCAGCAATACTGTGTGAGATTTCTGACATGGTTAATGCCAGCATCAGCTTATGCTTAACTTCTCATTTCTAACAGTCCTTGCCCTGCAGGTATAAAAAGGGAATTAAAGCCATAAGGCACTGCTTCAGATTTGTTCTCTTAATTAGCTCCTGCCATGGTGGATTAATTCCACCTGCAATGTGTTGCCATATCTGCAGAAGTTTATCGTAGTGGAATGGGGGATTAATGAGGAGAGTGGATGCCTAGACATCCCAGCTGTCCGTAAGCTGGCTGTAATGGGATCAGTGCAGATGGTACCAATGCTCTCCTTAAGTATCACTGAAGGTGAGGAATTCGTTTTCTATACACCTGCCACATGCACTTACTCAGCCACTGAAGAAAATAAAACATCAGGGCTGCAGATCTGACTTAAAAATAGTGGGCAGTGGATCTGATAATTTCAAAAGACTCATACCTTCCTGGAGAAATAGTGAGTTTGTTAGCTTTAGTGGTTTAAGATTAATGAGACCAACTGTATTTTCTCCTCTTGTATTTTGACGACTGCAACTAAATGTAAATATGTTTTAAAGCTAGGAAAACTGCTGCTGGAAACCAGGCAGTCCAGCAGTAACCCCCTAAATAAATGTCTCTGGAATAGACTACTAGGGCAACATGCTTCTTTTTTAAAAATGGAAGTAACTCCAGTCAATTCAGAGAACACCAAAGGCATTAAAGTGGTGAAAGGACAATACAGGCTTTTTCTAATTTAGTTTGATGCTGCATTTTTTTACCTTTAATAAGATTAGTTTGCTTCCAAATGGCCTGCTCCTACAGAAATAAAATGGCAACATCCCCATGAAGTCATCTCTGAACATACTGCCTTCTTGTCTCAATACCTTGATTACTTCATTTTACAGGTTGATTATTAATGGGCTTGAATTGTCTCCAAGAAAGCAGCAGTTACTTCATTTAAAAAACACTAGTCTGGGACTCTAGAGAAAGGGTTCAACAACTATGACTACTATAGACTGTGTATAACCATAGGAGTTCTAATTTATTCTGTAGCCTCATCTCTAAATGGAGATAATAGAACTTTCAGTGCCTGGTTTGTCTATTTTAGACAGTCAACTACTTGGGGCTGGTGCTGCCATTCTCCAAGTTCATTTAGTGCCTCACACAATAGAGTTCCAATCTCTGCTGATGCCACTGTGTGTTATTAAAATACAAAGGATGTCAAACAGAAAACGACATTTAAGTGCTCAAGTGCCATGGGAACAAGACTGGTATGCAGGCATTTTTCTTCATCCTTAGAAACCTGCTGCTAAATATAAAAAGCTGTCTGTAGCTGTTCTACTGCCTATACATAATACAGAGGCACATCAGATAAAGTTACATTACTGGATAATGCAGGCTGGGTGCCTTCCAGAAGAACTATCATGAAATGACAGCAGCAAGTCTGACTCCTAGTCACTAAAGGATAATAGTAATTTGAAACATTGCTCTTTTCTCATGTAGCATCTAGTGTGCTTTTGGATGCACAATGAAGTTCTCTTCCACTCCTATGGATTCATTGTTTCTTATCCCCTACCAATGTCTGTTATTTCAGCTTCAGAATCTACAACATTATGTAAAAATCTTTCCTCTAGTACAACTGAAAAGAGGGAGTGGGAAATCCACAGATGCTGGAGTTTGAAATGAGAACACTACAAAAGAAAACTCTGAGGTCCTATTACTACACTGGCTTTGTAAAAAAGAGCTGAAGATAGAAAGTAGAGTTGACAGCTGATAATTTCAAGGACAGTGCCTCAAGCCTAGGAGATGTAGGATGAGCAGAAGCAGAAACAACGTTGGGACAGATTGAAGATACTGGAAATGATGGAAGATCTTCCAATAAAAGAGACATATCTGTGGATAAATCCCTTTTGCCCTATAATCCTCTGTAGGAGGGGAGGAGAGAAGAAACCCAGAAAGAGTCCATGGGAAACAGCTGTTCTAGCTCATTGGAAAGCTGTCGACTCTCCCCAGTTATGAATGCAACTGGGGCAAACTACTGTTGCCCAATACAACTCCCTCATCTCATGGATTCTCACTACACAGCCACGGCCTCTCTCTGCAGAGATGAGACCTGGGACACGGCTGGGGCTTTGCACTCTGCCAGGGGAGGCATGAAAACCTGTGTCTTAAGGAGCTGAAGAGCAAAGGATTTATATCAGATGCAAAGGATCTACAAAGCCTTTTAAGTGAAACTTGCTCTTTAGCACCCCGGGTTTGTTGTTGGGTTTTTTTGTTCGGTTGGTTAGTTGGGTTGGTTTGTTTCCCCCCCCCCCTTTTCCAACATAAAAGGCAACTGTTAAGCTGTTAACAGCAGTATTCAGCAGGTCCAAGAAAAGCATGGATGATTGCTAGCCATAGTAGCGACAAAGTCCAATTCTGTTAGACATTCACTTTGTACTGTCACACTTAGTTTGCATATATTCTCTTTTCTTCACTGAAAAAAGTCAGCAAAATCTGGCCCTTGAGAACTTGTTTTTCCAGAGCTTGACCCCAAAAGGGGAAGCTGAGCTTCCCTTAGAGGACTCCACGTTTAAAGGTGGGTGCCAGCCCAAAGCTCACTGGAGTCAGAAGACAGATTAGATCCATACTATGTCAAGTCAAGATAAGCAAACTTAAGGGACAAGGATCCCACCACAGAATTGTTCCTGGCTGAGAAACAGATAGCAGATTTTTATTCTGTATGCTGCATGTCTTGTACAGCACAACATTTTGTAATTAAAGGGATAATATTCACAGCAGAGGAGTGTGCATGGCAATAAACATTTTCTCTGGGTGATTAAGTACCAAAGTAAAGTTGAGGCATTTGGGAACTACTGAGCTGTTTATTGTGCATGTTGTCTTCCAATGCCAAGAACATTACTCCTGCATTATGACCAAAAAAAAAAAAAGTAGAAATAATAAACCATGATACAAACAAAATGTTATATTGATAGTCTCATTAAATCCTCTTTCTGGTATTGCATCATGTCCCAATTTGTACACTAAGTCTTTGAAAGGAGCTCTGAATGTCCAAAAGTTAAGATTTGAATAGCAGGACTCAGCCCAAGAATTGCTTTGCTGAGGATGACCTCTACTTTTCAAAGAGAAAGTTTTCAGGATGATTTCAGATTTTCCTTGAAAAATGTCAACTGCATAAAAGAAACATCCCACAGCTCTAAAGGGTCCCACAGCCAGTGTCAGCCTCACCCAGCACTTGACAATAGTAAAAAATCATTCCCCAAATGTCTCATTCAGGACATCCAAAGAATGAGTCACCTTTTACTATCATCAAATTCTGATATAAAAGCATTAAGGGTAAAATCCCACTCACAGCCTAAAAACCAGGTCTGATTGCTGAATGGAACTCTACACATTGTGTTCAGCACTTCCTGCAGCCAGGCCACAGGAGACTATGGAGGACATGCACCATAATATAAGAGCACTCCTGTACAGCATCATGGAAGCATATAGCCCTGCAGAGCCTAGAGTAAGAGGTTTCTTTATTCTGCTTTCATTCTGCTTCCATTCCTCCCCATTCCAAGCTCTTGCTCCCAACTGCCCCCTCTGCTGTGCCAAAGCAATGATTTTGGGGCTCAGAGTGAAGTACCTGCACACCCCTTCTGTAGCTGAGCGGCTCATAAACTAAGGCCTTACAGGGTTGGGAATGACAACTGAAAGAAACACATAAAAGGCTCTGAGAGAAGGTGAGAGCTTGTTCATCCATTCATAACTTGAGAATTTTTGAGTCATTTAATTTAGTGAAATTAAAAAAATTCATTTTAGTGCAGTGAGGTTTTGGGATGGCTTCTTTTTAACATTTAATACTTGCTGTAATAATGTAGTGAATTAAAGGGAATAGTTTAAATCAAGTCCTGTCATTAAAGTGAAGAATAATAGTTCTCAAGTTGAGAGGGATTGAATTCAATTTGATCATTAACAAAACTCACAGAAAAGTTTGATCAAGAAGAGGCTCCTTAATGAGGTGGTTGTAGCCAATTCATTAGAGAAAATGAAGTCAGCAGTAAGGATTCTGCACTTTTCTGACACTCAATACTGTTTCCCTCGAGCAGTTCTGTAGCCGACCCTCTTCCACAAGGTTTAGAGAACCCAAGACCAATATAAAGGCATGTATTCTCATATAATTTTATATGCTGGATCTCTCCCTCAATATAACAGGCCCTTTTAAAGATTAGGCCAATGCTTTATCCACATCTGTTCTACATCTATATAGGACTGTGGCTTCAAGAAAACCCAAGCCTTTTGCCTTCAACAGTAGTGTCCAGAGCTACTAGTCCAAAGCCTGTGTGAGTACCCCACCCCTCTGGGGAAATTTCAAGAGTAACTTCAGTACTTTATTTAATTTCTTTACTTTCACTTTATGAAACAAAAAGCCAAACCCCAGAAACAACAACAACAAAAACCCAAGAGAAAATCCCCGAGCTACAGAACAATAAATTTGTTTAAATGTAATAATCTCTCATTCACTCCGTTCTACAAATTACATGACAATAAGCTCGGCAATAATAAATTGTTTGGTTTGCTTTTGTACATAAATCTTTGCTAGAATTCATAACAATCTTTAAGCCAACAAGTATGGGTATAATTAAAAAGATTCCAAATTGGCACTCTCTTACTACCCTTTCCTAGATTAGGCAATAAACCAGCAGGTTTACACAATTTTATGTGAAGCAATTATATTTTTTTCTATTTCCTTTTTTTTCCCCTTCATATCAAGGATAACTTCCTTGCAGCAATGGTGCTCTCCCATAGTCAGCCATTTGCCAGTGAACTGCTTAAACTACTTTCTACCCTTAAGGTAAAACACAAAAGGCTGGATTTCATCAGAGAGGGAAAGGGAAAAGCAAATAAAAGTATCTATTAGTGCTCGAGGCATTATTTGAATTGTATTTAGTTCAGGGGTTCTTAATCTGTGGTTTTCAGACCCATGAAGTGCTGTTTCTAATGGTCTTGGATGGACTCAAGGAACAGCTGTGCCCTGGAAACCCATGAGGAATTAGTCCGGGACCTGCTGAGCCACTTGGACACTCACAAGTCCATGGGACCGGATGGGATCCATCCTAGGGTGCTGAGAGAGCTGGCAGATGAGCTGGTCAAGCCGCACTCCATCATTTTCCTCCAGTCCTGGCTCACTGGAGAGGTCCCAGGTGACTGGAAACTGGCCAATGTGGTCCCCATCCACAAGAAGGGACGGATGGAGGAACCTGGAAACTACAGACCAGTCAGCCTGACCTCAGTGCCAGGGAAAGTGATGGAGCAGATTATCCTGGCGGCAATAACTGCGCACCTGAAGGATGGCCAAGGGCTCAGGTCCAGCCAACATGGATTTAGGAAGGGCAGGTCCTGCCTCTCCAACCTGATCTCCTTCTATGATCAGGTGACCCGTCTGGTGGATGTGGGGAGGCCTGTGGATGTAGTCTACCTGGACTTCAGCAAGGCCTTTGACACCGTCCCCCACAGTAAACTGCTGGCTAAGCTGTCAGCTCGTGGCTTGGACAGCAACACTCTGTGCTGGGTTAGGAACTGGCTGGAGGGCCGAGCCCAGAGAGTGGTGGTGAATGGTGCCACATCCGGCTGGCAGCCAGTCACCAGTGGCATCCCCCAGGGATCAGTGCTGAGCCCCATCCTCTTTAACATCTTCATTGATGATCTGGATGAGGGGGTTGAGTCAGTCATCAGCAAGTTTGCAGATGACACCAAGTTGGGAACAGATGTTGGTCAGTTAGAGGGTGGAAAGGCTCTGCAGAGGGACCTTGACCGACTGGACAGATGGGCAGAGTCCAACAGGATGGCATTTAAAAAGTCCAAGTGCCAGGTGCTGCACTTTGGCCACGGCAACCCCATGCAGAGCTACAGGCTGGGGTCAGAATGGCTGGAGAGCTGCCAAACAGAGAGGGACCTGGGGGTGCTGATTGACACCCGCCTAAACATGAGCCAGCAGTGTGCCCAGGTGGCCAAGAGGGCCAATGGCATCCTGGCCTGTATTAGGATTAGTGTGGCCAGCAGGAGCAGGGAGGTCATTGTGCCCCTGTACTCTGCATTGGTTAGGCCACACCTTGAGTACTGTGTGCAGTTCTGGGCCCCTCAGTTTAAGAAGGACACTGAGACACTTGAGCATGTCCAGAGAAGGGCAACAAGGCTGGTGAGTGGCCCTGAGCACAAGCCCTATGAGGAGAGGCTGAGGGAGCTGGGATTGTTTAGCCTGGAGAAGAGGAGGATCAGGGGTGACCTCATTGCCCTCTACAACTACCTGAAAGGTGGTTGTAGGTGGGAAGGGGTTGGTCTCTTCTCCCAGGCAACCAGCACCAGAACAAGGGGACACAGTCTCAAGCTGCACCAGGGGAGGTTTAGGCTGGAGGTGAGGAGAAAGTTCTTCACTGAGCGAGTCGTTCATCATTGGAATGGGCTGCCCAGGGAGGTGGTGGAGTCACCGTCCCTGGAGGTGTTCATGGGGAGATTGGATGTGGCACTTGGTGCCATGGTCTAGTTGTGAGGTCCGTGGAGACAGGTTGGACTCGATGATCCTTGGGGTCTCTTCCAGCCTTAGCTATACTGTGATACTGTGTAACTGTCAGTGGGTTTGAAGTAATTTTTAGAGGTTCTAACAGAATAAGGGAATCCTCAAGTCTGAACTGAGGTGTACAAACTAAAACCCACTCAAGGCAGCAGAGAGACTAACCAGCTTTAGTTCAAGCCCGTGCAATAAATATTGTTCAATAGCATAACGTTGCTCAATGTCATAAAGAAGGACGAGGATAGGGAAGAAGAGACCTGACTCCCAGGGGCAGCCTACTAAACACAACCTTGAATTTCTGGAAAAATACTGGAGTATCTAAGAGCAGAATTGGTTTCAAAGCATTTATCAGTTACTCAAGGTTAGAAAGAAATTGGAAAGCACGTCTCTCATAGAAGCACATGAAAACATTTACATTGTATTTACCTTGCCTGGTAGCTGACAACCAGCACAGCTCACGTTGGTGCAACTTCCACCTTAGTTCAAGCTGTGCCTTCAGCACAATGACCCTGTGAATCTAGTTTATTCAAATGGAGCTCTACACTTGCTTTTGAGACTAACAACACCAGCTGCTCAATAACTAATCTGAAAACTGCCAAGTTCAAATTCTGCATAGCATCCTTGCTGGGAAAGGACTTTTCTGAAACTGGATAAATAGTTTTACTTGACCAGAATGTGTTTTGAGGTTTGGTCTTACTGACTCACATGACATAAAAGTATGTAAGTACCAAGCTTTACCTCAGGAGAAAGAAATCTCCATCCTTCAGGTCTGGTCTGCAAAAGAGTTTGCTTTCAATCAACCCCTTCTCTTCTATGTTTTCTGTGGGAGAAATCCCTGAAACCAGGCGAGATGGCTACATTTACATTTAAATAGGGATAGTCTCAGGTGACTCTTAAGAGACAAACTGTAGCAATTCATAGGCTATAATGAGAGTGTTATTTATATAGTTTCTGATGTGGAGCCCTGATTACATCTTGGATAAGGAACATCCTTGAAATAACTTGTGAATGCAAGTTCTCAAAGCAGTCTTCTGGGACTGCTTTAGAAAGGAAGCAACTTCCCCACAGGAGAATCAGCCAGGGCTGAGTGGCACTTCCTTGGGACACGGCCAGTAATGGCCTTCTTTCTTCTTTGCCTTTCTGGAATAGCAAATATCACTTTTTTCCTCATTTATTGTCTTCCTTTCATCCACCTCTCCCTGCTTTCCCCTTGCATTCCCTTCCTCCCATAAACCTAAGAGCTAAAAAATGGAAGACAAAGGCAATACGGTTTATGACATTTTTTCAAACATGAACAAAAAATTCATCTCTAGAGAAATGCTGGTTATAGTCACACCTGCAGCCTAATAACTGTCATCCTCAAGAGAGACACATGCTGTAATTGAGCAGCACTGAAATGCCAGTACTACTTCATTATTTTTAATATATGCCTCCCTTCTGTAAACCAACATATCAAAATTATGAGCATTAAGAGCAATACTTAATTTCCAAATGAGTTTTCTTTCAAATAAGGGTGCAGAAAGTTACAGTAGTGTCTTTCAGGTACTTTTGATATACCGCTGGGCTGAAACCAGTGTAAGGGTCCACCTAGAAACAATCCTCTTAGACCTAAAGCTGTTGTGGCACTGTACGTCTTCAGCTTCTGTTCCTTGTCTGCCTCCCCTAAAAGTTAACAGCATTTTGCTCATTTCTTCAGAACTACTATTAGGCAAATGAGTGGTCTCTTTGCAGAAGAGGTTCCCCCAACTCTCAGGAGTTCAGACTTACTCTACAGTACAACAGAAGAGTCTCCCATTTGCTTGGACATTGGGAATTTCCCTTTGGAATGTGCATTTAATGTGCATTAGCAGAAGTCTCCCTAACTTGTTTATTATAATACACACACAGGGTTTCTTCAGGCCCTCAGAAAGTCTTTGGTGCAGAGGGTAAAAACTGTCTTAGCAAAGAGAGGGCCCAAAATAGTACAGTAGCTTCTCTAAGTACCGATATGAAATGTGATAAAGAAATGCACTAAAGTAATTCACACCATCAAATGTTCTTAAAAGTTGCTAAAATACACTCCAGTGTGTTTCTCTTTTGCTCACCTCCTCCTCCCTGACATAAAAGCACTGTTTGCAGAGAAATGTCTTCCTGGACCTTTCCCTGCCCTCCATCCCTGTGTGCATTTCCTCTCCCTGAACTGCTGAGCTAACCCAGTAAATGCATACTTCCAACAAACCAACCGGGATGGTCCTTGCTAAATTACTGGTGGTTTCAAACCCCTCTGGTCTCAGGTTGTCCCTGTAAAGCACCAGAGTTGAGAACTGTGGTGCTCACATGCCCCCAAAACGCAAAGACTAACACTGACAGCAGAAGTTAAGGTACAATAAGCAATGCTGGCAGCACAGTGCAAGGTGCTGTATGTAAAGTGTTTCTCCTGTCCGTGCAGGGATCATGTCTGCAGAATCCAATCATGTGCCAGTCCCCTAAACACAGGGAGTCCAGCAAGTCCAGCATCCTGATCACTGATGCACTTTTCAGCCATCAGTAGCAGCTTCTGGACAGACAACTGTCCAACAGCAATATTTTCCTCTATCTTGACAGCCTTATTAAAGCCATAATTTTTAAATGCTGGGGACATGATAGAACTGGGCATTTTGACACAAAGCCTGCACCTAACCTATGGCCCAATATACGAACCACTGCGTAGTGACAGCTCCTGTGCATTACGCTGTACAAGGGAAGTCTGGTCTGCAGCAGAGACTCAGGCGGAATGCAGCTATAAGCCCATTTAATGCAACAGCAGTCGCAAATGGGTTCTTATCTCATTCCAGCAAATAGTGTAAATCCAGAATATTAAAAGCACAAATGTGTTGTTAAAGTGAATAAGAGGCAGATTAAAGTCACAGCACCAAGAAGTTCTGGGAAGATAGCCAGGAAGAACAGAAAAGGAAGTGAAAATACTTCCTCCTGCATCCTTCAGGCTCATTTGTCATGAGAAGATATAAAGTCAAAGCCTGTAGGAGAGTAGGGATCAAAACTGTGATGAGCCATTCCCTAGGGAAGATACTTACATTGAAGCACCTGTTCCATCACATTTTCCCACCCACTCAACACAAAGCCTAAATCTACATGCTTTACAGAATGCTTTAACAAATAAAGGCTGGGCAGCCCTGAGCAGGACTTGGAGGTGTTGGTAGATGAAAAACTGAATATGAGCTGGCAATGTGCACTCACTGTCCAGAAAGCAAATCGCTTCCTGGGCTGCGTCAAGGGAAACGCACCCAGCAGGTCTAGGGAAGGGATTCTCTCCCTCTACTCCACTCTAGTGAGACCTCACCTGGAGTACTGTGTCCAGCTCTGGGGCAACCAACATAAGAAGGACATCGATCTGTTGGAGTGAATCCAGAGGAGAGCCACAAAGATAATCAGAAGGCTGAAACACCTCCTACGAAGACAAGCTGAGACATTTGGGGTTGTTTAGCCTGGAGATGTAAAGACTCTTGGGAGACCTTACAGCAGCCTTCTAGCACTCAAAGGGGGCCTATAAGAAAGATGAGGAGGGACTTCTTGCAAGAGCATATGGTGATAGGACAAAGGGTAATGGCTTTAAAATGAAAGAGGGTAGTTTTTAGGTTAGATATCAAGAAGAATTAGATATTATTATTATCCCTTCACCATGAGGGTAGTGAGATATTGGAACAGGTTGCCATGAGAAATAGTGGATGCCCCATCCCTGGAAGTATTCAAGGCCAGGTTGTACGGGACTTTGAGCATCCTGGTTTAGTGGAAGTGTCCTGCTCATTGGAAGGGGAGTTGGAATTAGATGATCATTCTGTGAAGACCCATCCATAAAATTGTTTTTACAGAAAGCTTTCCTGCAAAATAAAGTAAAACCTACAAGAAAATGGTCCAACCACATTCAGCTGCAAGCTGTGGTAAGCCTTTCTCACAGGCTCAATAGGATTGCCCATTCTCACCTGACTGTCACAAGCTCCTGTGTGAGAGCCGAGGCATATATCAGGATGCACAGCCGGAACTGGCTGGAATGTATCAAAAGGGCAAATTTCCTATAATAAAATATAGTTTAAATAGAATCAAATTGTTTTGCAGGACTGTGGCAATGCTGGCCATGTTTTCACCAAGGAATAGTCAAAATGCATTTCCTGACTCATTCTCACTGCTTTTCTAAAAGGGAAACATTTTTTTTTTAAACAAATTAAAGAAGTCTGCCTAGAACTGTGAACAGAATTTGGGCAGAATTTTTGCTTTATGGAAAAGTTTTGTATTCTGCTTTGCCCTAGCAGAATGCTGCTAATGGACTCTCTCCCAGGCTATCACTTGCAATTATTATGGTTACAAGGTTAAGCAATAAACTCTCACTCAGTCTTTCAGCATCAGCAAATCTCAGAAGACAGAATTTCTCCCACATGCTGACTATCATAGTGAGAAATAGCCAGGAAATCTCCCCGAGTTCCTTTTAAAACATCATCTGATAACAAAGACCTATATACTCTCCTGTCTACTACCCACCCTTCAACATTTTGATAATTGTGTGAGGTATTTTTGCATCTGCCTTTACTAAAAGAATTTTCTGATGATGCAACTGCGTAAAAGTCAAAAATCTCAGTGCTTCTTTCAAAGCCTATCTTGCTGTAACTCCCATGAACTCACTCACCAATCTCCACACCAGCCTGTCCATCCCATCCCTATGGGCTACACTGGAGCACTGCCCAGAATGCTGTAAAGGGAAAGGAAAAGAAGGTGAGTGCTCAGTTCTGCAGAGGAGCTGCAGGGATACAGCCACATTAGCATTTTGGTTTGGATGAGTGCACTGCTAACAGCAAACCTCTCAGGGTCCCTGCTTGCTACACTTGGTTTGCACCACACAGCTTTCTCAGACTGCGCTAAGGGGAGCACATTAGGTGACAGCAGTGACAGTTGTGCTCCAGATGTGCTTTTAAGGTGCTCCAATCTCCAGTAAGTATTCAGTCTGAGAAAACAAGTAGCAACTTCCCCATGCCCAGAACAAACATGGATGGCCACTTCTCAGTTTCAGCTGCATAAATCACTCCTCCTATACAGTACTGCTTGCTGATGCAGAGACACTCACAGAGGAAAGGTCAAGGGTGCCTTAAGGCACAAGCAATATAACTCTGCTTTCTGTCAATACCAGCAGTGAGGGAGCACCTTAAAGACACAGGAGGAACTTCATGACACAAGAAACAGCAACATAATTTCTGGGTTCAACACTGTCATCCAGAGAAAGCACTGAGTTGATTCTGTCTCAGTCTGCCAGCCAACATGAGATGTTCACTTTGGGAAGCACAAGGGAAACAACATGTGGGTTTAGGGAACAAGGCAGAGCTCTGACCAATTTCCAAGCAATAATTAAAAAACAAACAAACAAACAAAACCCCTAAACAGAACAACAGTGTCTGGATGAGGCCCTGAAAAGAACTGGGGTTCAAGGAAATCATTCAGGTTGGGAAAGACCCTTGAGATCACCAGGTCCAACCATTTACCCTACACTACCAAGTTCGCCACTAAACCAGATCGCTAAGCGCCATTCTAAGTGACCTTTAAACACGTGCAGGGATGGTGACTCAACCACCTTCCTGGGCAGCCTATTCCAACATTTGACTGCTCTCCCACAGAATTTTTTTTTTCCTTCAGTCTGATGAAGAGAAGGCTCCAAGGAAACCTTATTGGGGCCTTCCAGCATCTGAAGGGAGCCTGCAAGAAAGCTGGTGAGGGACATTTCAGGGTATGAGGTAGTGACAGGACTAGGGGGAACAGATCCAAACTAGAGGATTAGATGTTAGGAAGAAATGCCTCACCATAAGGGTGGTGAGACACCAGAACAGGTTCCCCAAGGAAGTGGTGGAAGCCCCATCCCTGGAAGTTAAAGTCAGCCTGGAAGTGGCTCTGGGCATCCTGATCTAGTGGAAAGTGTCCCCACCTATGTCAGGGGCATTAGAACTAATGATCCTTAAGATCCCTTCCAACCCTGACAATTCTATGATGATATGATTCTAATGTCTAGCCTAAACCTACTCCAGTGCAGTTTGTGGCCATTCCCTCTTGTTCTCTCACTAATTACCTGTGAGAAGAAATCAGCACCTACCTCTCTGTATTGTCCTTTCAAGTAGTTGTAGGTGGCCATAAGGCTGAAGGGAGCCTCAGCCTCCTCTTCCTCAAACTAAACAGCCCCAGTTTCCTCATCTGCTCTTTCTAAGCCTCATTCTCTAGCCCCCTTACCAGCTTAGTTACTCTTCTTTGCACCCTCTCCAGCACCTCAATGTCTTCCTTGTATCGAGGTGAGCAAAACTGGACAAAGTAGTGGAGTTCTGGCTTCACCTTGACTGTACAGCGAGACAATCACTTTCCTACTCCTGCTGGTCTAGGATTAAGACGAGGTGTTTTGTTTTTTTTTAAATAAAGTTTTGCCTTCTAAATTAATAACTTGAACAGTGCTCATAAATACATAACCTTCTGCCACTTTTGCTGCTAAGAAGTCGGTAGGATGGGACAGAAAGGCGAACTCAAGTTTCACAATTTGGATTTTCAGTGAAAAACCACAAAAAACATTATAGGAGAGACACCAGAAGAAAAAGCACTGTTGAAAAAACAAGCTATTAACAGATTTGGAGCTAGTTTTTCCAGGGATGCTTGGTTACAGAGAGACCAACTACACTGAAGAATCTAACAAGCTGAACCTGTATGAGGAGGAACCCTGGAGAAGGAAGAAAGGAAATGTGTGGCCCTGAAGGACTGACTACAGATCTAGTTCCTTCCAACTTTGCTGCTGAACCCTCAAGACCAAAAAGAGACTTAGCAAACCAAAGGATAAATCTAATTGGGTTTTAAGCACATGAGCTGGCTAGGCTTTGCCCAGATGTTGTTAATAAATAATGTGACCTGCTGAAAGACAGAATGAGAGTTTATTGCTTAACTTTGTAACCATAGCAATTGCAATTAAGTGGCAGCCTGGGAGAGAGAGTCCTGCTAAGGCAAAGCAGAAATTTAATGTTTAATAAGATGATTAACCTTTTCATAACTTTCTCATCTTGCACTCAAGAGTGGTAATTTCAACTAGTACTCCAGACATTTTGCCTACTTGTTTGTGTTGATTCTTGGCACAGCACAACTACTATGCAGAGCAGTGAATGCACTGTTGTATTATTTATGCTATGGAAGCAACTTGAGACTAGCCAAGACACAAATATGAATTCAGAGGTCTGACAAATGATCAGTCTAAAACCCCCAGAACAGAGGGTAGAAGAGACTCTCTAGGCCACCCAGAAGACCTTGAGCAAGTAACCTACTAATTACACCACAGAGCCTGCCTGTTCCAATCATCACATTCTGTCCTGTGATGAGTCACTGACAGGAGGGATCCCATCTCCCCATTTGTAATATTGTTTCCTTATAAACAAATATTTACTTAGAACACAGTAGCCACACTCACAAATAGTCCCTCTAGGCTACCTCTTATTATTTGTCTCAGGAACATTTTGTTTGGCTGCTATGACTTTCCCCAATTTGCCACAGAGCATTTCTGAGCTGTAGGACTGCCCATTTCCAGAACAGGTGCTGGCTACCATCTGCCAAATACAGCTTCTTGGCCAACCTGGTACCAGAATTTACCAACCCTATCTCTTGCTAGTGGTCTGGCATGTTCAGCTCCAAAATCTTCAGTACCATCAGCACAGCTTGGATCAAACTTTATGTTAGGGTTCAGAGCCACTGGTTAACTCAGTTGTACACACACACAGAATCACCATGCCATATGTGTAGACACAAAAATGTCAAGGGCTGGATTGTTGGTTTTATTTGGGGCTTGATTGCCTTTCCCAACATCTTGAACAAGGTGCAGGGTCAATCTAGAAGGGCTAAGGCACACCAGTGGGAACTAGGTCTACAACAAAGAACTGTTTGTAGAGCAGCATACTAGCTTTAAAGGGGGTTAGTAGATAACAGATGAGCACACTCTTAAAATTAGAAGCAAAACCCAGTGTTGCAGGGGCTGGTGAATTAGAAGAAATATGTCCAGATGGTTCACTAGAGTTTGTTCTAGACATTTTATGCTCTGGGGCTGCCTCTAGCAACTGGCTGTTTTAGGATCTGCAGTATTACAGATTGCATTTAAATGTCCCACTCCTGAAGGGAAAGAATATAAACCACATATGGTTTCAGTCAGCCAGATCAAATTCAAGTATGACATACATCCTACTCTACTTCGTGTGATTCTTCAAATATGATATGATCAACAAGGTTAAAGGAAGGCAAAATAAACAAAAAACCCCACATCCCAAAACAAATTACTTATCATGCTTAGGAGGACAATAACCCAAGCTAGCAGGACTGCATAGTTATAAAGCAATACAAGATCACAAATGGTTTGGTAGATTAACAATTGAGATGTTCTTTCTGATCATTCCTATTAATCAGTATATGCACACATCAGTTTAGGCTCCCTTTCCTACAGCTACACATGACTTTCACCTTATTCGTAATACTGTGCCCTGGAAGTGTTCATAGGCACGTTTCATCAAAGCTGAACATAAGCAAAATAAGAAATCACCGTACAACATTCCTGTTAAAGGAAACCAAAACACCCGCTCCAAAACAACAACCAAACCAAAACAAAACAAAACGGAGCAGCCAAAAGATCAGCTGGGGAACAAAAAGGTTAACTGAAAAAAAAAAAAGAAGGAGGAGCAAAAACCATAAAAGGATAATCCTTTGACATTATAAAGGCTTTATGTAAAGTTTAATTTTTATGTAAGACTAGAGAAGGATCATCCCCACAAAGGATGACACAAAAGGATTAGCGACTTCCAACCAGCACAAAACTGCAGAGGGCCATGTTTATTACAGTTTATGATAGTTTTTATTTCTTCTGCAAGTAAGATTTTAAAATTCAAATGAGTTAATTAAAGAGAGGTACAAGCAGAAAAAGAGGCAGGGATTTTATTTTTTTTCTTACTATTTTTAAGATGCAGAGATTCAATTAAATCTCTTAATTCACATAAGGTTAATAGAAAGCTATAGGAAGGGTCTGCAATTTCCTTAATAAAAATTATTTAATGAGTTTTTCTGAACAACTGAAAAAGAAGCAAAAGTAAGTATTTTTTCTATTCCTTTCAGGTTTGACTCCTTAGGGTCCACTTTTCAAGTTTTCAACCAGGCAATGCCAGCTAGACTCTTTAAAATAAATGCTGAGTCTCATGTGATCATATGGTCTATGGATGGGGACATTCTCTGAAAGGAAAAAGTGGTCAAAAATGCAACTGAAGTGATCATTTTATCTAATATATAAGCTGCATAGTAAGAAGATGTAACCTGTAAGGTGAGCAGAGACAGTAACAAACCACACAGAGAACAGTTTCAGACTTGCTATGACCTTTTGGATTTAAAATAAAGAAAAGACTTTGCTCTCAACTCTTCATCATTTTCAAACCAAACTGATCACCTGCTTAACGACCCCAGCTTGTCACATGGCTCTAGGACCACTTTCAACAACTAAGTTCTTTTCTTAGATTTCTGTCCTTGGAACTCCTTTACCCAATGCTAATTCCCTTTAGGTAACAGGCATTAATCAGTGTATTTGGTTTGGCTGAACTGAAGTCAATTCTTCCCAGACCACCATTCTAGTGCTGTGTTTTGCAGTGCTGTAGCTGGGTGTTGATAACACACCAGTGTTTTGGCTACTGCTGGGCCAAGCACCCAGGCTGTACTTTTCCAACATTCCCCTGCCCCAAGAGTATGCTGAGGGGTAAGCAAGATCTTGGGAGGGGACACAGCTGGGCCAGCTGACCCAAACTGACTGAAGAGGTATTCCATGCCATATGAAGTCAGCTCAGATATAAAAGCTGAGTGAAAAAAGGAAGTGTGGGGACATTTGGTGATGGCATCTATCCTCTGGAGCAACTGTTATGTGTATTGAGGCCTTGCTTCCCAGGAGGTGTCCACAGACAGATGAAAATAGTAAATAAGCCATTAACATCAGGAATTGGAAAAATAAGCCTCAGCTATTATGTCTGGACTTATTGACAAGAAAGGTGGATTAGAATAGTTTCCTAACACACCAGCTCTCCGTTTGGCAGTGATGATGCAGATGATCTGGGAACAGCCTTACAAAACATTTGCAGCACCTTGGGTTTTCCTGCAAATAACCTAGCAACAGGACACTCACACAGCACACATAGACACATGCCCCCTCCCCCCCGCTCCCCCAGCCCACACAGATGTGCTCAATTTTGCTTTTCCATCATCACTTTTTCTCTGTGCAAAGACTTTTAAATTTTTATTTATTTATTAATGTCTTTTGTTATAGGAAGCCACTTCCCCAGCCTTGCTTGTGTGCTGTAATCAATTATTTTGTCCCAATGTACTGTCTCTCATCTCCCCACTTCTTTGCCCCTTTTCAATGATTTGATCCTCTACTGTCCTATCTTGTGGTTTCCTACTGTCTCTGTTCCCAAACTCCAATCTCAGTCTCCAACAGAAGGGTATAATTTCTCAGTTTCCCTTTTTGTTGTTAGTTATGCCACTGGTGAATCATCTTAATTGCAAAGAAGAACATACTCCCCCATCATCTGTGAATTTGGTTTACAAATCTGATTGAGTGATAGGAATAAATATTACATAAAATAAATATAGAGAAATTAGCTAGCCACTACGCACAGTACTAAGGCTGCTCAGACTGAGAGAATATCTAGGAGGAAATCATAGGGTGGATATCCCAGTGCACACTTTCATAGTGTCAGTCACAGCTTAAAGCCACAAAGTCATTTGTTTCTGCAGATAAGTATTAAAATTATCTGGTATTTCTGCAAATGCAGATATGAAAGTCTTACCAGATCTGTTGGATGTTTAACAGGAAGAGTAGCCATAACAAGAGAGAACTGCATACAAGCATGATTCTTTGATAGCCAGGGAAAGGCTTGGATAACAGGTACAGCTTTACCATGCACCAATTCAGGACACAGGTATCAAAGGAGGAAGACATTAAATGAAAATATAGATGGATGGATGTTGGACATAAATTTGTGAAAGTCCCTGACAAGTTGAAGGTGGGAGCACAGGTGGATCAGATTTGAACAACAGAGCCATAAGGGAAAATGAGGAAAAGGCCATTTTCTGTTTCTTCCAGGGATATTGTCAATTAATTCTTAATTAAGTTTTCAAAATACAAATATCCTTGATTGAAAGGTACTATAAAAGGAAAATTATTGTTAGGAGGATCAGAACTCTTGCCCGGGGAAAACCTTTGGGTTTATTTTCTCATTAATGCTAATGGAAATTAACAGCTTAATGCTAATCAAGGTGAAAATAAGATACTTTACTTTTACATCTTAACTACATTTGCTTCATTACTTATTTAGGATCACTGACAAGTGCAGGAGGCCAAGTCTCAGCACTCTGAGCTATAGTTTTTGAGTGGACCAATATGTACAAACACATCTGAGTAAAAAATGCATAATTGTTATGGCAGTACTTTCCTCAAAGCAACACACTTGGAACACAGGAACATTCCTTTCTAAATGGACACACCAAGCTAGCAGAAAACAAGAGAAAATAAACAGGAAAGGCCAAAGACTACGTGCAGGCAAAAGATGCAGAGTCTGTTCAGAAAAGGAAAATGGAGAGAGGTACACATGGCACCAACATTTAACTCCAGTCCAAAACAGCAATTCTGAGAGCTCTTGCTGCACCACAGATATGTCTGGGTACATTTAGGACCCTGGCTTTCCCCAGACACCAACAAGTTTTTGCTTTGGTCACATTCAATGGCCTGCTCAGTCTTGACAGTCCAAGTGGTTTGGCACCTGGCCTATGACTTGTCAAGACCAGAGTTGGCATCTACTGCCTTAAGCTCCCGTGACACTGCCCCTGGTGGAAAACGTCTCATTGACATGAGGGGACACAAAGTAGTTGCACCAACTGCATCGTAACACTAGCAGAAGCAGATGAGTTTTAGCAGTCTTACAGGGAAGGTGCTACAGGAGATAGGGCAAGCTCACTCTCAGGTAATCCAACTCCTCATGTTTTAAACAAGCAGGTTCAGCCTGTCATTTCCCACAGCAAGCAGAGAAGATGGAGGTGAGAACCTTCACACCCCCAAATCTCCTAGTGAGCTTCCTAATGCTAGACTACAGTAGCAGCTTCTGCCTTGGCCTTTCCTACAGGCCAAAGAATATGGAATAGCATTGTATAAAAGAGCTTCAAGAGACAGAAGTGAGACAGCCCCATCCCAGGTCACCTTTCAGCATCTACTTGATGACATGAGATTCTATGGGCCTTCCCTATTTCTTGTACCACAGCAATCAAATCCAACTACACCAACTAACGGCGGCAAACCACTGTTAAATGTAAAGGTACTTGTTTCTCCTAAACTAAGATGTTGCTTGTACATAAGACCACAAGCACTAAGAGAATCATGATGTCTGTGAGCATTGTGCTGAACAGCAAGAATAAACCAAGAATCCAGAGCCTTCCTTCCATAAATCACACATTTTTAAAAAGTAAAAGCATTTAGTAAAAGCATTTGAGCAGGATTTGATCTTCAACCACGAACAGGAGCCTTTATTTCCCTTCCTAAAATGCAGTAATTTGCAATATGTTGTTAATTGTAGGATATTTTCCATTCTATTTTAATTTCTAATATGGAAAACCACAAACCAGGGGAATTTAGAATAATTTGTGTCCTCTTTGCTTAATATCTTGAGGGGATTCAAGGGTTAATGTCTTCTGCATTTTCAATTATGATAATGATAAAAGCTGCATAACTCAGAGCAGCACAGGAAAGTCACATTTTTGTATGAGTGATTTACCACACCAATTTATGCCTTTCCCTTTAATTAATCTGTCAAAAAGAGATGTAATTTGTTTTGGTGATTATGAAAATCACCAGATTTTGCAGACTAAGATAGACACTGATAATTGCAAAAAGAATCACTTATGTAGCCTTACCTAAATGCAGTTATCTGTTCTTCACTAAGAAACTATCTGTCAGGCAAACTGTGTATAAAACCATGGAACAGAGACACTGTCAAGCTCAAATGTCTCTCATTAACAATCCTCTGAAAGCCCTGCAAACCATATTGGGTCACAACAGCTGCTGGAGGCAGACCCCAGGTGCTGTAAGGTTGTATGGTTCCCTGATCCTGAAAGAACAATGACACCAGTTTGTTTGAAAGCACAGCAGAGTCTGAGGAGAATCTGCAGGAGACTGTAGTGGGTTGACAGGACGCAGAGCAGGCTGAAGCATGGGCTTTTGCAAAGAATTAAGGGACTTGCTCTCCTGGACACATTATGACTACCTAAACCTTTGACCAAGTACAAAGACATGGCGTGCAGGACAATATGCTTCTTGCTTCCCTGCAGTAAGAAAGCTAGTTGGTGAGGGGTTCAGCTGGAGCTCTACTCTCACATCTGCTCCTAGGAGGAAGACTCTATTAGTCCCACCACCAGCCAGTTCTGCTTTCTACCTCTTATACCATACAGCTACAGCCACAATAATGGCCTGCAAGATGTCTCCTCCATCATTTGGTACAGGAATCATTTTGAACAGCGGTGAAAGAGAAAAGAGCTCTTAGCCTCTTTTGGCTTCCCTCCTCTCCGTAAACTCACATTATAGTACCTGCACCTTGGGAGAACATAAATCCATTGATTCCCTATAGTTGCAGGGCCAGTGGAATTGTTCCCACAAGCATCACTAGGTGCCAGGCGGACACTCCCATAAGCAAGCATTTCCACAGGACATATTGACCTGACCTTTTGATATACCGTGATTGGGATTTATCCTTCCTCCTCCATCACCCTCCTGCAACAGCAAACAGCTGCAGAGCTCTAAGGAGAATGAAATATCACCTGTCATCACACTGACCATTCAGTGCCTGCTCTCTTTCTTGCATTAAATCATACTCTGCAATTTTGTCCAGATTCTTTTGGGAGACATTTTTGTCTGTAAGCCAGTTCACAAGTTCACTTCCCACACTGGGACAGAGGTTTATATCCTGTGAATACTGCAGTGAAACAGAAAACAGATCTTAAAGTGAAATTTTCAAACCCTGTTGTCCAGGGATTGGGCAAACTTTGAGAAGCACAAGAGCTGGCAGTATCCAGGTAACATTTCCTCCTCTTGGTTAAATAAGTCAAAGCTCTCTTCAGATAACTATTATTGCTTTCCTGTTCATGCTGTTCTTCATCAAAAGCACTTTTTTATAAACTGCTGTGGTATGGGTATGGAAATGCTGCATTCAAACAATTATCCCCTGCTATCCTAAGATTGGAGAGGATGCATTTAGAGATTATTATTTTTAAAAATCTTTGGCATATTAATCCTAGAAAATATCTGGAGACAAGAAAAAGATTACCACATGAGATTATGGAGACTCAGTTTCCATTCCACATCATAAAGAATACCAAACAAAGAAACATCCAAAAGAAGGGCTGCATAGGGACTTACTTTGCCAAGGTACAGTTTTATTTTATATGTGAAAATAACTGCTCCTGATACATATTTGAAACTCAATAAATAAATCCCAACAAACACAGCAACAAAAACCCAAACCTCACAGCTCTCCAAAGCCAAGGATTAGTTACCTGCTCACAATCACTCAAGTCTAAATCATATGAGATGTTTTGGAGAGATCTCTTCCCTGAAAAGCTGCTTAACAGTTGAATGGCCTTCCAAAACAGCATCTGTAATTGGGAGTGGTGATTTGTTTCTGTGTAATATCAGCCACAAAATGCAGCCTTCAGTACTGTACTTTCCAAGTGGAAAGCTGTGAGATTGCAAATAATGGCAGATGGGTGGGTTGGATTGGTTGATGGGTTGGACGTGATGATCTTGAAGGTCTCTTCCAACCTGGTTTATTCTATGTATTCTATGGGGGAGGCAGGGGCAATATACAGAAAACAATGCTCCATAATAGGCCTAACTGCAGATGTACTGGGGAAAATGAAGGCCAAGGACAGATGGACTTGCAACTCCATCCAGTAATAGTCCCTCCTTAATACACACATATTGCCCACTGTGAAAAAAACAAACAAACCTGCCTCAGCCTTCCCCTTCCTTCCTATCACCCTTGTCAAGTGTCCCCAGCTAAGTCCAGTCCTCCTCAGGACAGACTGGTTGTTGCTCACTACTCTTTACAACAGCTCCCAGGGAAATCTGATGGATAGTCTCTTGGATAGAGCCTAAGGCTCAGCCTAAAAACACTGCACTGAATCCTGAACTGGCATCCAACAGGAGCTGAGGAACAATCCATGGGACTGAACCAGAGAAGTGGTGATTTGGAGAATTGAGTAGGTGTTATGCAGCCAGTTGCCTTTATTACAATTGGCTGTACACACAGTTTCTATCAACCAGCTGAGTACTAAAGGAGAAACATCTTCTGCCCAAGAGTAAAAAGCAGACTCCCAAGCCTCTTCCTGGAGAGCACAGAGCAGAGGTGCTTAAGCCAAAGCAGCTAATTGCTTGACAGATGGTAAGACTGTCTGCTGGTGCACAGAAGATTGTTTGTTCTACAAGACTGATCCAAAAATATCTCAGTCTCTCTCTTTTGGGAAAGAAGGAAAAATATTCAGAACAATTAGAGACTATGTATGCAATTAACATACCTTTTTAAAAGAGAATCACCAAAGACACACACACGAACAAAAGTCATTCCATACCACATAAACACCTCAAAATACAGTAAAGAAAATACAAGAGTAACCTTCTCCCTTTCCCAGTATCTATTAGAAACAAAAGGAAGTGAATGAAATCTCAGACTAGTTTTTCCTACCTGAATCATCTCCAAGAGCATCATGAGTGGGCTACTCAGCAAGTAGGCATGAGCCAAGGAGGATTACAGGGATGCACGCACAGGAGACTATCCTTTTGGGCATAAGAAACAGTCCCATAGCACCAAAGGGAGCAGAGCATGCCCAACAGCAGTCAGTTTGCATGGAGGAGGCACGTCCACTGTCAAGCCAGGAAGACAATTTGGCAACAGACAGGGCCCTGGGCCAGGACTTGAGATTAAATGAAGCTCCTGAGCCCCCACTGAGGCATGTCCCAGCTCAGTCTCCCACAGCTCTGTCCCAGCAGCCTGGGCCCTGGTTACAGCTGCACCCTATCAGAGGTGATTTTGATTAGAAACAAAGCAAGCTGCAGGGGTGGGGAAGAGTTTGTGGCTCTGACAAAACATTAAGACAGCTGTGAAGAAAACCCAAAGCCTGATGTAGACGCCACTAAGGAAGACAAAAGAGAACATACGGTGGTGGAAGTCAGTGAAGCCAGCATGAAGTGTTTTGGTCCTGAAAAGGGAGATAAATAATCTCTTTCCCTCTTCTTTTCAGAGCCAGACTTCTGAGGAGAGATAATTAGAAAGCTGAGTTTTATCCATGTAAGAATTTGGTGTATTTTCTTTATTTGACAGAAAACTGCTAGCAGGAACAGTGGTGGAGAAGCTGCAGTGTGCCCAGATGAGACCAATCAAACCTCAAGCATGCTGACAGCCCCTCAAGGTGTAAGTTGCAAACAGTATTTCGCTTAATGAACCAGTTTAGCTTCCTCAGGTCCCTCTTTCCCCTGCTGGTATTCCAACTACCCACACTGCTACTGCAAAACAAACATCACCCCTTCCTCCCTCTGCCTGAAGTGGCAGCTCCACTTGGCAAGAACCAGGGGCATAGCAGGCCACAGCATACAAAAACCAGCAGTAAGTGTGACATCTGTACCTCATTCAGTGTTAAGTCTTATTTCATGTGAAGGTTCTCCATGGGGTTTGTAAAGGATTCAGAAAAAGAAGAGGTGTTTAAAAAATGATCAGTTGTTAGGAGTCATACCTGAGCAGGTAACTGTCTATAATGCTTTTAAACTACTATCTTGTAATGGTCCTATAAACACACACTAGTTATGTTATAAAAGAATTAGGCATTTTGTTCTCATTTATTAAGTTGATATAAATGGAAATCACACAGAATCACAGAGTGATAGAGGTTAGAAGGGACCTCCAGAGATCATCAACTCCAACTCCCCTGCCAAAGCAGGTTCACCTAGAGCAGGAAGCACAGAACAGCATCCAGGCAGGCTTTAGGATGATGCCCAAGATGGAAACTCCACCACCTCTCTGGGCAATTTGCTCCAGTGCTCTATCACCCTCAAAGTAAAGAAGTTCCTCCTCATGTTTAGATGGAACTTCCTATGTCCAAGTATGTGCCCATTACCTCTTGTCCTGCCACTGGGCACCACTGAAAACAAGACTGGCCCCATCCTCCTGACACCCATTTTTTAAGTATTTACAGCATTGATGAGATTCCCCGCCCCCAGTCTTCTCTAGGCTAAAAAGCCCCAAGTCTCTCAGCCTTTCTTCATAAGAAAGATGTTCTAGGCCCCTAATCATCTAAATCTGTAAGCCTGATGTTCACTTTGTTTTTTAACCACCACTTACATTAATGAAGGGATCATGATCTATTTTGCCTCATTTCTTCTGCACATTGATAAATGTTCAGCTACATCCTTCTTCCTTCCTGCACAGTGGGGCAAAGCAGGATAGCAGCACATTAGGGACAGCACTTGTTGAAGGAATTGTTCTTTCCCACTGCTCTCCTTGAGGAAAGAGAACAGCTGGTCCCAGAGGTCTGTGTTGGGAGACAGGTGGAAAAGACAAAGGGCTGCAAGCAAGGGCAAGAATCTGCTGAACAGGTAATAATGTCCAAGGCTATGTCTTGTAGACTACAAAATCTCCCACTCAGTAGGGATTTGGGGGCAGATGGTGGCAGCTGAAGTTATCAAAGTGAGTAGGGGCACAAGGATTAGCACTAGTGATCCTGGTACCTTGTAGATGGTTCAGAGTTTTCATGTTTGTTGGAGAACCCATCTAGGCTAAAAATCACTGCTGTTCTGCTACAATGGACAAAGGCTGCTCTCTGTTCCATGGCAAATACCCTTCCCTCAACTTCCACCCTTCTAACCTGGTACCTGATTAAACACTATTTCACCTGATCAACAAGGCTGGCTTCCTTTGCCACCATTAACAGTAAAGGACTTCTAAATTGAAGATATTCCTCTTCACAAGCCCTAGATATGACCACCCAAATAAAATTTATGGACAAGAGTTATTTCAATCGCTTTCATCCCAGCCTTTTCACATTCCCTCACATCTACCTTTTAAAAATCAAATATTTCCTTGCTGCTGCCTTTGAATGTTTCCTCATAAGTACTTCAAACAAATTCAATGGTATAGTGACCATTTTCCCTCAGATGAAGGCTTTATCTTTTGTCACTTAGTGTTCATTTCCAACCACTACAGCTTCTGATCTTATTGATTGCTTAAGAAAAAGCAGCCAGGAAACAGTCCTGAAATAACTACCAGAAACATTCATCCTTCCCCAATCATTCTGTAATTCTTACTCTAGTCAACAGCAGGTTTGTTAAAACCCTCCCATGACAACTGTGCTAGGCTCTTCATGAACCTGCAAAACCACTCGGTGGTCTGCCCTCACTTTCCATCCTGCAGGTACATATTATAAGCTACTCCTGCAATTTTCCATAATTTTAATTTTTCTCTTCCAGTTATCTTTATTAGAGCACCCAAGTCTACCTAATCTGTTTTTACTGTACACTTACTCCCAGGTTCAGGCATTGTTCTTACCCCTCCTTTCCTCTGGAATCTTCTCTTTTCCACAGGCAGTGGAAGTGCAGGAAATACCTGCTGGGATGACTGTGACCTCCAAACATGAATGTGTACATAACTGAATGGAAATGCCTATTTGCTGGGTTGTTTTCCCTCCAGTTGCAAAGAGTGACTTTAACTCTGTGTTCATAACAAATCCCATATCACTGTAAGAAGGAAAACATTTGAAATGCTTTATGAAGCAGTGTACACTGTACAGAAATTTAATCTTGCTACTTCTGCAGTGTGCTTACTCATACAAAGCATAAAAGGAATATGCTGGGACCTATTCTCATGGATGGGCAAAGGGAACTCACAGTGTGACCTCAGCTATTTCAAGTCATTTATATCTGAGGTCTGATATTTTTATACATTCAAGTAGGATCCTTCCAAGAAAAGAACTTCTACTGATATCCTATCATTAGAATAGCAAACTGTGAGACCAATATATGTAAATTTGTAATTTCAGGTTAACAATTACAGTTTATAATTATTTTCTATTACAGAAAAACAGACTTTATTTTCTTATCTCCAGAGATGAGGTTAAAATTGCTTTAATAATGGAAGCTATTTTTCATTTGTATTCTGTTTCTTTTGCACTCTCATTAAGAATTCATAATTTAAGAACCAGAAGTGATTAATGGCTGGCTACACCACATAATGCTGTTAAGGAATAATGGTGCAATTCAGAAGGTTTAGAGACTCCTCTCCTTGCACATTATACATGTGCACATAACACATTGTTAACCTGAAACTAATCCACCTCATCCAAATTCAGGAGGCAGCAGGAGGCAGTCCAAAAATCCCACTGGAAGTTATGTGAATATACTAGAGGAAAAGCCAGGCAAATATTGTGGAAAACCAAACCAAAACTAGAGCATGCAGAACACAATTAAAACAGGAAGTAGACATAGTGTCCATATTGGGGGAAGAAGAAGGTAGGACAGAGTTGAATCCAATGCTGCACTGAAGAAGCTAACCTCGACTTGCAAAATAATGGTGGTGATAGGTGATAAAAACTGGGAGTTAGATATTTACACAGGACTTACACAGCCAAAAAAACCAAGCAGATTGGTAACAACTGAGAATACTGATCACAGGGGGACTATTGTCTTGCTGTTTTGGCTCTCTAGACACCAAGCAATGACTAAATCCTTTGCTCAGGAGACATTTGTTAATTTAATTTTCAGAGAATTAAGAAAAGGATGGATTTTTTTATTTAGTTTTCATTTAACTCCCATAGGAGTTGGCATTACTTTTACTGAAATAGGGATGACAATTATCTTCAGTATCAACTGCTGTGCGACTTAGGGTGTCCCTCATCACCTCCCCCAAAAATTAAGAGAAATGACATAGTAAAATATTGCCTTAGTGCCTCCTTAAAAGTGCTGCTAGCTAGGAGACAAAAAGACAACTTGATTAGCATCCCCTGAGATACTGCAAATAGGCACACAGCACATCAGACACACTGATGAGAATGAGTGAAGTTTGAGAGTCATCACAGCGAGAGGTAACCTATCCTCATCATTCAAGTGAGTAAAGGGGATTCATTCAGATGATCATCTCGTTTACTGCTGCATCTGCCTGGCTTCACACTACCCTTCGCATCACCCACCATGCAGCCAAGGACTGCTGCAATCACCGAGATGTTCTTCTGCGTAACACAGGCCTTAGTGCTTGCTCAGTTCTTGTTTGTGGCACTTTGTACCTTGGAATACAACAGTTAGCTTCAGTCTTCAAATTGCCAGCAGTGAAGAGTCCAAGCACACTTTCAGAGTTTTTTTTTTCTATTAATTATTCCTACTCTATCAACCATTTTTAACTTCAAAAATGTTAACATGTCCAGCTACATTCACTAAATCTTGGGTATTCTCCTACATTTACTAGTTGAAATGAAGTCTGTTACCAAGACTGGATCATCACATAGCCACTGTCCTTCTTCTCCACATTTCACTCAAAAGCTCCAGATCCCAGAGTCACAATATAATGACATGATTTCCAGTCATCTCAGTGCTGTTTCAAAGCTCCCTCCCCTATCCTATCTTCCCCTGCCAGAGCAAACCCCTGGAGGCAGCATAAGACCAATCCTGCTCATTGCAGCTGACCCTGTGGAAAAGTGGCTCCAAATGCCATGGTGGTGAGCAGGTAGTGGCCTTTGTCTGACAGGGCTGTCCAAAGAAAAGTGTGACATCCAGCACACCAAAAAGTGTCACTGTGACTCTGACCCACTTGACCTAGGGACGACAATTGGTGTTCCTTCCTTAGAACCATAGCAATCCAACAATTCAAATGACCCCCAGTTTGGACTTCCTGAAGCAAGTCCCAGAGGCTGTGCTTGCCTCCTCCAGCCAGCCAAGGAATCTCCTGGGAGTGGGGCAGGGAAGAGAACTTTTTATTGGGAGTGGGATTCTCAAATATTAAGCAATTATGTTTAACGTCTAGATTTGCTGGGAAAGGGGAAACAAATTGAAAGCCCCTGTCCACATTCAGGTTGGTATGCTGCCTTTTTTGTTCCTAGGCATAGAAATGTACATTCTGCCATCTTACAATGTGCTCTGTCTCTTACACCTGCCATAGTGATCTGGCCTTTTCACTATTTATATATCCACAGCTGCTGTGACATCCACAGAGTTTGTTCAGTAACTTCAGGTTGTCTCTCAGGTCACTGACGAAATCTTGCAGGATCTCCCTACAAGCACAGTGCCATGCTGATGACTTAGCTGTTCTAATTGTTCAACACTGATCAGCCAGAAAGAAAACTTAATAGAATTGAAAGGCATCTTGCAGTGTTTCTGAGTATTCCAAGCTACCATGCAATAAACACATTATACAAACGCCATTAATCTAATCAAATAAGTTTAAAATGATATCAAAAAGCTAGCCTAACAAGATCCATTTTCCCACAATCCAACAGCAGGCGCTATTAAAGAACTCTCATATTTTAGCCATTTGTCACAAGATTCATCTTGTGTCCTCCTTTTGTTTTGTCCAAGTATGACAGCAAGTTGACTTACATTTACCTGAATTTTATTTACTTGGATCTATCAGTTTCTGCTTTGCAGATTTTTGAAACATTAATTTCCCTTTAGTGCCTTGAAATTCTTTCAGGGTTCTAGGAGTTCTGGAAAACAAAACAATAACGACAACAACCAAACTAAAAGCTCAATAACATCAGTCTTTGGCCAGCTCTTTTACAGCTACAGGATGAAAGTTAATCTACATTTGCCAGACTCGGTAAGTGTAACTCCTGTACCTCAGGTTTAACACACTCTTCACTGTGAGAGATGAAAGTGTCACATTCTCATATGAAAAGGATACATCATCTTCCCTTTCCTCGACTAGAAGATTTTTCTTCTGAAAATTGCCTTTTCCCTGCTTTCACTGGCAGTTCTAATATTTCCTAGGAATGGACTGTTGCAACAGCTACACATTTCTTGTGTTACAGTACACCTTCAGTGCCCCCACAAATCAGGTCTTCTGATTGTCTTGCTGATGTCTTCTAACTTCTGTAACTTCTTTTCTCTCTGATTTTCCACTTACTGCTTTACAACTCACCATCTTTCCCTTTTTTTCCCTTTTGTTACATGTCAGATACTTTAGAACTACTTTCCTTACACTCCCCCTAAATCAAGCTCCTGGTTCTCAGTGACAGTGGTCCTCTTTTTGACTGTGATGTTTTGAGCAGCTCATAAGACGACTGAAAAAAGTTCCAAATATCTTTCGTGCTCTGCAGTTTTATTCCCAGTGTCTTACCACTGTGCCTCAAAATTATCTGTAATGCCATGAAACAGGCATTGTTAAACCATCTAGGGAATATCCTCTGGTTTTAACTTGCAGATAAGAAGCAGGATCCAATCACAATTACTTAAAGTACCAGTTTTATAATCACCTTGTTTTCACAAGTGTTCCCCACGGGATCCCAGACTGGGTTTCTTCTCTGTCGGTGAGAACAGCCAGAAGTGACAAAGCGTCTTAGCAGCAGCCGCATGAGCCCCAGACTGCTAGCAGTGTTTCTCACCACCAAAATGACAGATGGCTGCTTGAGAAACCAGCCAACTTGCTTTCTAATGGGTGGGCTGTAGCAGCCATTAAGTAGTAGTCCATCTTGTGCTCTCTGTTAGGACATTGATTCACCAACATTCATGATAATTTCTTTTGAAGTGTGATGATTCAGTAACAGGGAGGGCAATTTCTGTATTGAGCGCTGCTTCTCCTTCCCTTTTGCCCATTAAGTCCTTTTTGAACAGTGAAAGGATGGGAGCCTCAGCAGCCAAATTCAACTGGGGGTGGTGTCCTGCTTACAGCATCACTGCCTGCATGCTGCTTTACAGCCAGGAAGTCAGGTATACATCAGCTAAGCAGCTGTATTAAATGAAGGCTTGAGCAACGGGGAGGTTTCAAAAAGCCTAAAGGAACCCAGTTCAGTCACATGGGTATCTAAGTCACCCAGACTGTCTTTAAAATCTCCACCTTATTGCACAGTGAAGGAGCACAGTATCTGCTCCAGATGGGTATGTGCAGCAGAGAAAGAAAACCCTACTCCAACAGCACAGTGGGCAGAAAGCCTGCACAGTTATGCTTGCTGCCTTTTCACTGCTGGTGTCCTGTAAGTTCCCAGTCCATGAAAGGAATTCCTCACGGTTCCACTGACCATGTTCAATCTTTCCTCTGTGCACCTCACTAGTTTTGCAGACTGATTGAAGGTGGAGACCTGAATCTGCTTGGTAGTCATTGATCCACTCTGGTGGTGATGTCTCCGTGCCACAAATGAGCATATTTGCAGAGGGACAGGGAGCACATTGTAGCAGGCATTCTCATAGTGAGATTGTGCTGCTTCTGCATGATACACAACAGGATTTGCTCAGCATGCACACAGGTACAAGAAGATCTGCTCAGCTCTCATTCAAAGACAAGGCTGACAGACAAGGGATGGATTCCTTGGCCTGTTAACACAGTTCCCAGTGGAGAAACTTCACATCCAGCATCCTTCCAAGGGGATACTGTCCACCCTGTACATGCACTCAAAGTCTGCAAGGGTATTGATATTACTGCACTGCTCTAATGGCAGGTAGAAAAAAAACAACCAGCCATACACAGTCTCTAAGGGAAAACATATTCTACTAGCAACCTCTTACACTTATCTGCTTCTTCATGCATATTGACAGACACATTTTCACAATTCCTTTTGAAGAGACGCGAATCTTTTTCTCCACAGAAACACTAAGCACCATTTCAGAGCCTCTCCCGCTGAGCATCATTTTCCTATAAACACATTAGCAACTATGAATGGCAAGGGAGCCACAGAAACGGACAATATGGAAGAGCGACAGTGAAAGGATCCAAAAGGGGTTGCTACCTCTTCAGAGATGTTCCCAGGCAGGATTTTTCACTTTGACATTGCACTTTGTAATCTTCTTCAAAGATTACTGTGCACATGTACACACTTACTTCTGACTGCATCCATTAGTCACTGCTAACTGCAGCACGCAGCTCACAGCTCACACCCCCAGCACATATGGCTCAAACGGCACTATCCCAAAGGCTGCGGAGCAGCAGGAAGCAGCCTTTTAGCTGAGCAGCCATGGCTGTAATTTGTAACATGAAGAAGTGGTGCCAGACAGGCCATTTAAAGTCCTATTTAACATTTGAGTTAGCCTTACCCCAGGTGGCAATTGCTCATTTACATTATTCATAGTAATGGTCAAATTTAAAGAGGAATGACAAAACTAGGAAGAGAAACAGGCTTTGTTCTGTGCCTGGAAAGACAGCTAAACGTTTTTGGGTTTGTTTGGTTTTTTTGTGGTTGTTTGGGTTTTGGGGGGGTTTTTTTGAGGGGAGCATGTTTCTTCCCTCCTGTGTAACTGACAGCTTGAATCACAGCTGCAGTGTGAGACAGCACCCATGGCCTGAGCTAACAGCAGGAAGCAGCTGAGAGCCAGCCTTTCCTGCGCTTCTCAGGTTCTCACTGGTCCACCGCTATTCTCTCAATGTCCTTACAAGGCTGTAAGGGCTTTGCTATCCCACAGGGGAAACCAGAAAAGGTGGCTGCTGTTTTTTTTAGGAAGCTCAATCTATTTCACAGTGACCTCTGCCTCCTGGCCCATCCCAGCGGTTATTAGTGTATCGCAGGCAACATTCCCACGATGTTTGTGGCATAGCCCAGTGGGCCTGGGGACACTGAACATGGTGCTTAGCACTGCACCAGAGTCCCCGATAGTAATGACCTATCACACACCTTGGTGGCATTACCAGCTCGGTGGTGGCAGAGCTGCAGAGGAGTGTCACCTGGGGAGCACCACTGATAGGGAATGGCTGGAGAGTGATGGATGCAAACCATCTGAGAGACCTTAAAGCCATATTGCCCTGGCCCCCAGGAGGAGAGCCATCACCTCTCACCAACACACCCTTTTGCAAAATTTGAATCCTACAGAAGGTCTAAAATGAAAGTTTTATTGAGAGGAGCTCCACTAGGGACTTAAGAAGCCTTAGAAAACGAGCACTGCTTCTCATGATGCCACCAGAACCTGTAATCTCTTTCTTTCAGCAGAAAGAGGATTTAAAACCTCATGTCCAGCCTGTTTTTACAAATTTTTGTTGACTGAAGACTCCACTGCTTTCCTGTGCAATCCATTTCAGCACACGACTCTCCTGCTCAATGCTTTGTTGTAGTTCTCCCCTGCTGTAAGCCTCAGACATTTTATCTCCAGCACAATCAATATGCAGGACAGTTTCTCTTCTGTATTCAGAACCTTTACATACATGAGGATTAGTGGCTTCCTTCAGTTTTCCCTTTCCCAGATCCTCTATTTACCCTCATCAGTTTATAATACCTTTTCATTCTTGTTCTATCTAAAATCATTGTCATAGTCACGGCCTGATAGCAATAGAGACATGTCCACTTCCAAATCATCATATCATCAAGTTTAGCAGAAGCAAATGACATTTTGCCACTTCCTCCTGCTGAGCTGCAGAATTTTCAGAATACTGAAAGAGGCTGACACATATAGGTAATGGGAAATTACCCAAAAATTCAATTACTGCTGTGAGCCACAGCACTTTCTAGATCTGCTGGCTAAGCACCTTACCAGCAATGAGGATGAAATAGGTCTGACGACATGATTCATTGACATTACACTGGGGTTTGGATCCCGAAATCTATTCATCAAATTTCAGTTTATAAGGATAATATGCATAAGTGCAGACCATCTTCATGACAGTCTCCCCTTTCTTAATTAGGTTTGTCCCAAAAGTACAAAGTTGAGCCTTTTGTAATTAGTAAGAATTACAGTACATGTATGGGGTTTACTCTCCTAAACATTACCTAAGCTATGTCATAGATTTTTTTATAATGAAGCAGCAAACATCAGACATTGCAATGTTTGGGGGAAAAAAAAGCAAGCAAGCAAGCAAGCAAATTTATTTTGGAAAAGAAGAACAAACAAGATCTAAGAGTACAACATTCTGTAGATTATGAAAACGTGTTTGACTGTACAAACCCAGCTGAAAGCTATCAAGCACTGCCAACATACCCAAACCAATTACTGATAAAGCTGCTATAAAGTATGGATTAGTAAGAACTTGGAGAAACCATCTTGGCATGAAAGCTTTCCTCACTTTCTCTTTCAAAGCTTGCCAAGGAAGTGAACCCATGGAGATGTAATTAAAGGCAACAGGGGAAAAAAAAAAAAAAAAGACTTCTAAGAAAAACCCCAATCATACCACCAAATGAGAAAACACATTTAAATTCCCCTCCTCTTTACTCCAGGCTGGTCTCACAGATAAACAATTGAAATTAATGTACCAATATCAGTGGTTTTCAGACTTTTATTTCATTTCAGATCCAAAAGACAAAAGGGTTCACAAGAGTTTCTGCACCAGAAGATACCCATTTTCCAATTTGCATTACGGATAAAGAGCCTCTCTTTTGCAACTTTCATGCATTTAAAAGCACAGAAAACATTATTCTGCATTAGCAGGTGACACCAGAGACAACCTTAAAACCTCTGGCTATTAGAAATCTGGATGGTCCTCTGGACACATATAAGAGTAGCGGTTGTTCTCATAATATCTGCTAAGGACAGACTCTGGTATTTGGGAGCATCTGAAGCATTATGACCCTAGACTTACATAACTGCCTTTCAACCTAGCAATATCTGATTCACTAGCTGATAAATTTTTATGTGAGTCATAGAAGAACAAAAGGAGGAGAGTACTCACAATGTTCCAGTGACCAGATTTGCTCTCTTTTTTAACCTACAAATACAGATAGCTGTAGAAATATCTACAGATTTGTAATACAATTCCAGGACTACTGTACTGTATAAGCTACTGATCCTGGAAAATTTCCCTTCTGGAAGAACTCCAGTTGGATAGCCAAAATGGATTAACATAATTCTCTCACCATTCAGTACCAGACAAGCCCCTTTTGGTATGTGAGTGACTCATTTGTGCAATACACAAATACATGTGTCACATCCATTTCAAATGGTCCAAAAGTGAGGCTCTTCCATTTACTGAAATGGAGGAAGTCATATAGCACTGAATTTGCCTTGCAATGAGGGAAGCCATTTTTGCCTTTCAGAAGACACAGGAAAAATCAGATTTCCAGGTGGCTGGGGTTGCAGTAAGTCTGCAATATTTGCCGAGAACACCAGACTAAACAGCTAGGAGTTGATTACTAAGGGTAGGAGAGAAGAGAGAGGCAGGAAACAGAAGTAAAAATGTGGTTTCCATGCCAATAGGACAATATGAGTGGGGGAAAATGAGAAGGTCAAGCCAGAAGGAGAACCCATTTGGTACTCTGAATTTTTTAAAATGTCTCTGTTAAGGGTATAAAGGCCTGATTGCCTAATCTCTCACTTCCCTGAACAGCACAATAGTATAAAAAGACAAGCTGCAAAATACAACAAATAACTTAAAATGCTGCCAGCAATCAGGTCAATATGTTCTTCATGTCACTTGGTCCTGCTTCACAGCAATGCCCAGCAATAGCGAACCCACAGCCAGACTCATGGCCTGATGTGCTCCTCTCCAGAAGGATGAGCCCATGCTGTGTTCAGTACAGCTCAGGCACTCCCAGTATCCATGCTCAGAGGTAGCTTTCCCACCCAAACTAACTCAGGCGCGACTTCTGTAACAGCCTTTGCATGCACTGGTATCAGCAGTGAGAAGAGAGGCTGATTTACATGGACAAGAGAGAGGACAGCTCAGAACCAGGCAGAGAATGTCCTTGTGTAATCAAGGGATGTGGCCTTCCAGATGACTGCTGGCAGTGCAGTACTGGCTGTAGGACTGCTGTCCTGTTTTACCTGATAACAGACTGCATAAGTTTCCTCAGCAGGGGCCATTAGAGGAAGCTTAGTGGGCTATTGAACATCAGTGTTAGATACCTCGCCTGCTGTGTGCCTAACAGATAGCAGTCAAAGTCTGCTAATTATTACAAACATCTGTCTGATGAATACTTTATACACAGCATGCTGCCTGTGGAACAGATGCAAATTTTGTCTAGAGCAGGCAAATGCAAATAAAGTGCTGGAGAGGATACCTACGGTGAACAAATGTACTGCTGCTTGGCTGCCATCTCCTCCAGCAAAACACTACACATGCCTTGCTTTCACTTAAGCAAGTTAGATCTTTGCTGTAGGGGGGCATCACGCAGAGGCAGTGTGCAGGGATATAACTTCAGGCCTTACATGGAGGGTGAAGAGCTGGAAGGCAAACAACTTTTTCTTCTTTAACAAGTCCACATCCACCTACAAGTTTTTTCCTCCTGTTTATTCACTGAGAAAATGCAAAGATGAAACTACCATTCCACATCAACCTGCAGGCTGGTGTCTGAGCTCATCTCAGACATATTCTGGATCAAGCTAGAGCTGCTCACTACAGCCAGCTTAGCTCAGCTTGTGTTATTGTGATCTGGGAAGTCTCCTCAGCCACAAATTGTTATTCTTTTCTGCATTTACACTTACAAGATTGTTTCCAGAACTCTAAATGAATATTGATGCTTTATAAAAGCAAAGGGGAAAATAGTTAATTATATTTGCCTTCTCACTGTAAACACTTAACTAACAATGTTTAAAGCTCTACAAGGCAAATGCCCTAATGTCACAAACAAAACTAAATGTAACTGCTTTGTTCTGGTATTAGTACAGTGAATCAGACTAACACTAATTGCCTCATCTCCTTTCAAAACAGGTTTGTGATATATTAGCATTAGTCAAGTAGACACTTTCCAGTAAAGCACTTCTCCAGCTGAAAAATGTTTCTACGAGTATAAATTTTCAAATAAAGAAATTTATTTTGACTTTGTGCTGTGATTTGGCTTTGCTTTTAAATAAAATTTTGAGTTCTGATAAAATTAACTTTTCAAATTATATTTCAATATTTTGACTTGAGCTTTCTTTCTCTCTCTTCTTTTTTTTTGTTATAAACAAATAATTGTTAGAAACCTAATCAAAAACTAATAGCCTGATTAAAATGTATAACTGTTGTAAAACTCCTGATCTTTTAAATTGTCACTGCATTAGAAGCTTTGTGAGGAGATAGTAAACCCAGATATTTTGGCATTTTGCACAAAACAGATTCTTGTGTGGATGTAACCGAGAAGACAGCATTAGGCAGGTAACAGGAGCTAAAAGTGGTAGCGCTTTGGGTTTTCTTCACCAAATACTTCAGACAGCTAATCAAATACTCAAATTTAAGCAAGTGCTTATGTGCTTTGTTGAGAAGAGTGATTTGAGCACATTCTGAAGGTTAATCACGTACTTCACGTGCTTTTCTGAATTTATATGTGTGGGTCTGGTCCAAAGCCCTTGAAGTCAATAGGATTTTCTTCTCAGTGAATTTGTGTATCAGACTTTAGAAGCAGCAGCTAATTTTTCACTCTTCAAAAATCTTTCTCTCTGTAAAGAATATTTTAGAACAGTCTAGTATGAACCACTAGTATAGTACAGAATATTAGCATAGCAATTATTATATTTAAAAAGGAATACAGTATCATTCATACATATTATTCATATTAGGTATCTGTTAGCTTTTTTCAATTAACATTATCTGCACTCAGAATGTCCACAGAGGATAAGGAGCAATATGAGTCAAAATGATAAGTTATGGAATCTAAGTTTTAATTAAAAAAAAAAAAATTAAAAATCACTATGTTCACAAAAACAGCAAAGTAATTATATAACAAAATCTGCTACTTAACCAACCTGTTAAGTGTTGGCTCCCCACAGGCCTTACGCACTACACAGAGCTGGTCACACAGCCCTTCCTCAAGGTAAAGAGGGGCTATTTCAGCAGGACACATAGGCATGCAAAGAGAGACAAAGAGTGGCTGCTTCTTGACGTTAATGGTTCTGATGTTAGTGGCAGTGCTATGCACAAGAAATACAGAGGGATCATTTCAATTTACAAGACCAGAAGGGATAGTGTGCCACATCAATCTGTGATGGGGAGCAGGTGACACCACCAGCAGAAGTGTCATCTGGAGGAGTGATAGAAGAGTGGAAATGGGAAAACCATCTTCAGTCCGAAAAGCATTCTGATGGCATCATTTTGTGAGCTGTGTTCTTGATACCACATGATTACATCTGACAGATGTAATAAATCCTCTTGGTTATTAACTGAGTACAGGCAGTTCACCATAAGCAGCTGTCATTTACACAGGAAACAGCTGGTCAACAGGTATCATAGTGACATACTTATAGCCATGAGTGCTCCTCAAGCTATACTACCTGGAAAATTCTAGTGCAGAAAAAACACAGGAACCTTACCAGTACTGAGATCTTGAGAACACACTTCAAGATGCTGTAGGAAAATCCCTTTTCATGGACTTCCATAGTGTGGAAACTCCACAGTACATAACACTGAGTCCACTAATGATGACTGACAGGTATAGTCAACATTTTAGAAACTTTCACAAATGCATATGAGCACATTTGAGAAACGCTGCCAAGACTAAATGATCAATGCAAATACATGTGCATGAGCTGCTAGAAGAATCAAGTTTCTGTGCAGACCTCTTCACCTTGTAGGTGATACAGTTTTCTCAGGCAGAAGAGTTTGGGCCTTTGCCAAATCGCTTCCAAGACATGTCTGAGCAGGCCCCTCAGCATGCCCACCATTGGTTTGACTCTGCTTCCAAAAGACAGATGTTGATCTAATTCTGCTCCTATTTAAGTCAACATGGAGAACTTGGAAAATATCAGGCACGATGAAGAAACCTCCTGGAAGTCTAATTCAGGCAAGAAATCAATCTAAAATGTAGAATAAAATACCTACAATTTTCATAGTTACAGGGCTACTGTAACACAAATTGCCAGGCTTATTCTCTGCAGTTGCACTGGGAATAGTAAAACTGAGAACTCCCTGCTGCCAACCCCAGAACTGAATACAGATACTGGTAACAAGACAACGTTTTGTAGCTCAGGATTCCCAGAGGTCTAGGGAATACCATACAAATAATAAGTTGAATAGATATGAAATCCGAAAAGGGACCTGTGTGATATCTAAGCTTGTTTTCAACAGCATAAATCATAAAAATGTACCTAGTAAGAATTTAACAGTCCCAAATGATATATTCCCATGTTTATACTTGGTACTGGTGATCACTCAAACTTCTGACTTGATATCCAAGTGTCAAATGGATTTTACAGCAAGTGATCCTTGGCTTCTGTAAAAATGCAAAGGGGTACACAAGAGAGGCAAGGGACTGTAGGTGTAGCACTGGTCACTTCTTCAGGGGACAGGAGTAGAAAGGCATTGGGGTCAAATGGGACATTAAAACACCCAAACCCACTCCTTCCCTCCCCAACTCACTATCAATCATTCTTTACTAGCCATAAGAACAGAACAAATGCAGGGCCTTACAGTACCCAGGTTCTTTGCAATGCTTTTGACGGACACAGTCTAGTTAGAACTAGTCCATCCCTTTACCTCTGTTTTCTTGGGTGCTCCTGAGCACTCCAGTGTACACACCTGCTTTCTACAGCTTTTTCCCCACCCTCTCAGAACAAAGAGCAAAATACTGATCTTCCAACCCATCCACCACTACTAAATCCGAGTATCACCAACTAGCAGCTGCAGAGCACTGCAAACTCAGACCACCACTTGTCAAACTTCGTATTCTTTGCAATTTCTTCCTAGCTATTTGATAGACATGAGTGGATATTTAAATTGCACTACAATAATGATTGTTGGACATGCAACTTAAATACTGCGGCAAAGACCTACATTCAGTGAATGCTACCACAAATTTCGAGCCAGCTGCCATAATGGCTGATAGAAGATGCCTGTTATACTTGAATGAACTGAGCTTAAGAAGTCCAAACCAGCCATTTGATAAGACGTTTGAATGATAACCTCGACTTGTCTGTACTGTAAGCTTTTAGAATGTGTTTCTGATGGCTTTTCCCTGCATACACAAACATGACTTCACAGCAACTAAATCAGTGTCTTGCTGCTTGCTCACTTGCTTTCCACCACAAGAAAAATTGACACAATGCTAATGAACAATGTAGTAGCATCTCCTTCAAGACTGCACAATCTTTTCATAGACAAAAGTAGAGTTTTAAAACTACACGACACATACTAGTGACTTCTGTCAAACCAGTACCAGATCTACTCTGTGATGGGCACAGTAGGCAACTGTAAAACATGGCATTTGCAGCACCTGTAATTTGCTTTGTACTGTGACATTTCAAGTTGCTATTTAATTTGAAACTGAAATACTGCCACACAAAGATTAGAGCAGCAAGTACTGTCAATTTACTATGGTTTATGCTAGAAAACAAAAGTTGTTCTTTGTTAACTGCTTCCTTCCCCTCCTTTGAAACAATGGGTTTATTTTGTAGAGATGGAGGTCATAAGAGACACTGAGAGATTAAAAGCAAAAGGAAAAAGAAATACATGAAAAATAACTATTATGCTTCATAACTTAGGTACATCTGAAAGCCTTAATGTGCAACTCTAATCTCTCAACTCTGTGTCTAGCCCATTCCCTTATAGCTGAGGAACATGAAGATACGGTCTCAGCTGATTCTGAACTATGCAATACAGACCAGACTGAGAGACTAAGAGAAAGGACAAAGATCACATGCTTTATTATATGTTCCTATCTGACTCTGCCTCAAAGGCAGACAAGCTGCAATCATAGCTACATTTCAGTGAACTAACTTGTGGTAGGAAGGAAAAATTATTTCAGCACTGGAAAAATTCATAACTGCTCCACAGATACTAATTCCATGCTGTCACCATGCTAGATGAATGCTTAGGAGGAAAAAAAAAATTAAGCTCTAAGCTTGCAGGTAATCACATTACACATTACCAGAAAGCTGTTGCTTGCTTGGATTTTGTTCAAAAACACCAGCCTCAGTCTCATGATTTATGGAACTCCAGAAATCTCCACAGTTCCTTTGTTTGTTTGTTTTTCTTTTTTTCTCCCCTCTTAGCCTTCTGCTTTAAATATAACAGAATAAGTTAATCTGAGAAACAAGGGGAAAAAAATTACTTTACTAATATTAAACCAAAGGGGGGAAAAAATCAGGAGGTTTTTTGTGCCTTAGAAGAAAAAAAGAAAATCAATCTGTTCTTCTGTTGTAAACGGTAACTGAAACTATCAGTAAGATGAGACTAAATTTCTCATCTGACTTTGGCAAAGCAAAATCATTGTCGTTCAGAGAGTTCCTGGCAGAAGTCATGAAATGCAGAAGCACAAAAATATATAAGAAGTCTAACACGTCAGACAGGGTTTTTTAGGAAGTAAAGCCCATATAAAGGCATCTGCAAAGACAAAATCAACCAGTTATGGGGGGGAATTAATTAACTTCTCAAGGAAATTCCTCCTGCCTCACCCATAAGAGGCTTGTGTTACAAGGCACCTTACCAGCATAAGAATGGAATGAAGGGTTACCAGAACAAATGCAAGTATTTAGTCAATGCTTACTGTAAACTTCTAAGGATTGCAAGACATCCCAGCATCAAGATGGTTAGACTCATCGTGTAACCACGGCTTGGAAAGGTCACTCAATTTTTGGTCCCAGTTTTTCATTTTTTCAATAAATATCTCTTCCTTTTTATTTGCTAAGTGAAATTAGTTGTGACTAGACACAACATTACATAACCATCAGATATGCCAAAGTGCTCTAATGCCTTGGGTACATTACACACTTGCCGTTGCCATGGAAGCAGTGATTCTGATTTAAGAAGTGATAGGCAGCAGCCTGTCCTGGAGTCATTTTTGAATGTCCCAAGGGAATTTTGGCCTTGAATGCTAAGCTGAAATGCCTCATTGTGATTCCTTCCCTATCTCCAGGAAGACTTTGCCTCATCACAGAATTCTGATGCAATTGTGACTCCACTCTATGTATTCCAGTGCTTTTTGTACCATCATTCTGTGCATTTTACTGTGGAATTTATTATCACTGGAAAACAACACTTTGATTGCAGAGTTGATAAATCCTGTAACCCTTGCACTGGAAGGTGCAGTCACCAAAAAGATCTACTTTGAGATGGTTGATCTCTGCTTTGAAGTGTAAAACACCGCTCAACAGAGACCATATAGTCAAGAAAACAGAATCCACAGTTCAACAAAATTGGAAACAGAGTAACTGTGGTGGGATTCTTCTGTTTGATGGGTTTTCAGATGCTCATTTTTCATAGTCCAGACTCTCATATTTTGGCATTCAGATGTGAAATTGTGAACATATGGGCTTGGCCATAGGAAAGGAAGGCAACTTCAACAACTCTCAAAGTTCTGTACAATTGCACAAGAAGTTTTGTTTACAATAAAGACAGTGCAAGTTGTATGCAAGCCATATTTGTGAGCACATCGTTGCCACTTCTTGAAAATATTATTTATCATTTTAATAATTTCATCTTCTGGATCCTTGCCAGGATCATGAATAGCTTCCCAGTTATTTCTGCTCTAAAACTTTTTAACTCATGCAAGGCTCGCTACAAGCAGCTGCTGACCACACCCTACATAGAGTCAAAAAACTCCTGTTCAGGAGCAACACCATGCATTGACAGCCCAAAATTTGTGCTCAGGGGGTATTTTTCCTTCCTATGTGCATGGCACCTGACATGTAAAAATTCCAGGTCTCACCAGCTGAAGATACAAGCAAAATTTGTTACTGTTATACCCTTAATAATGGCTTCATTTCTAACACCTTGAGAAATTAGTAAAACACTATGAATGGTTATGCTCTTCAGTCCATTTGATTTCTCTTTCACTGGACTCTACTTATCAGTTCTTCTGATGCTACTGTAGCATCCTGTCTGTGATGGGAGGCCATATTCCATCACCTATACAATACTTTCAACCTTCACAGCCTTTCAAAAAGAGGTTTGATGTTAAGGTTTCTAACTCAGCATTCATCCAGCTGGCTAGTTCTCTTCTGTCTTTAGTCACTGGACATCTCTTGAAAGAAATCCTTAACCGATGTAAACCTGTAGAACACCCTGGCTTCAATGGAACTTTGTAATTTTGTATCTATTGAAGAGCTGACATACCTGGAAAGGATAAACTTTAAACAAACTTAAGCAATTAAAAACAAACAAACAAACAAACCACCACAAACCACAACAAAACAAACAAACAAACAAAACCAAAGCACTGGTGAAGTATTTCTCCTTTTCTCCAACCTCAAGCACTCTGGAAGAAAAGCCTTTATGCACAGAATTATGGCACACTGTTAAAGTATCTTATCTGTCCAGTGATTCAATAGCCTGTAAAATTACCAGAAAGTAAACAGAAGATGATACTGGCAAGCACAATACCATCCAGGCTTTCTCACCTCTCCAGTACCTTCCAATTAACACCCAATCTGCTGTCTACATGCACAGAAGACAAAGTTCATTTCATGCACTTGACTTAAATAGCTTCAATGGCAGAGTACAACAGTATTTGATTCCAGTGCTTTCATCTTCAGTAGTCCTTTGTCTCCTTTTCAAAAAATGGGATTTGGCTGAAAACACTTACTTGGGGAAAAAGAAAAGTAATGCCTGCTGGTCTATTCTCTAGCAAGCACCAGTTTCTGGGGATATTGAGGATGTTTAAACTCATCTCTCTTTTCCTTTTTTTGTTTGTTTGTTTTTTGTTTCTTTTCTTTTAAAAATTTAATTTAATTTTACTATGATTATAGTGAAAAAAAAGCCTTCATTTTTCATTTAACTTTCCTTTGGTGTATGTATGAAATTTTGACTCAGGTTTTTTTGCAGTCTTCTGGCATCTTTCCAAAACACACAAGGTTTAAGAGCTTTGCACTCAGCTATTCATTTGCTGCAGAACCCCAGGGAAAGGACAATGCAATACTGTTCCAACCTGGGAGCAAACAGTGAAGCAGAGTATCACTATTTACCTTCTAATCGACTGTCCTTCCCACCCCAGGCAAGGGAAAGTACTTGCCCCAGCTCCTTAAGGGCACAGCCCTTATTCCCCAGGATGTCATCCCAGATGTTCTGGCTTATGTGTTAGAGGAGGAAAAATCATGGATGTCTCCAGAGGATGCAGAACAGTCATCATGCAGAAAAGAAAGGATGCAATAGTACCTTTTTTTTTTCTCTTACTGCACATAGGCTCACCAAAATCAGTGAGGATAGTCACAAACTGAGCTACCAGTTGAAGAAGATATTCAGCTCTGAGGGAACAGTTGCTCCAGTTGTTAACTAATATCCAAAACTAGTACAATCTTTCCACCAGACTGCAGACTTTGAAAAAGGCTTTTAAAGTCTCTTAACTAAACATTCAAAATGATAACAACACACTCCATTTTATCCCTTCAAAAGTCAGTGCCCTAAGCTTCTATGTCCCTCTAGCACAGCTCCCATTGTAAAGGTGGGACCCAGTCACCTGTGCAGACATCCTGAGCACTGCTTGCAGTAAACTATTCCCTTTAAATACATTAGCCAGCACTGACAAGATCAAGCCATAAAAAAATATCTGCACCATCTGTACATTATCATGCAATCCTACATGAAGGGAAAAATTCATGGGGGATTTAGGGGAAAAAGAAGTATAACCTCGGGAAAACTGGTAGCTCTGCTGCACTGTTTAACCCATTGCTGGACAGCTATAAACTTGGGGTTTGCTTAGTACATACTATATGAATCTTAATGTAAGAGTTTAAAACAGTATTTAAAGCCAGTGTTAGGAACAGAGTACAAAAGACTGAAGTACTTCTGACTCAGTAATTTCTCATACTTAAGAGCATTCTTAACCTTATTTCATGGTGGAAAAGTCTGTGAATTCTGAGTACAAAATCCCCTTTGTGAGTCCCTCATACGAAAATATAAGGTAACAAGTAGATTTTATGTTTATTGGTTTGTAATCAATTAATAACAAACCATAATGCAATTTTGCTTACATAATTAACCTAGACACTCCCTGCTGAAACAGAAAGATCAAGTGAAAAACTCAGCACTGACAATAAAGGCATTGGATTATTTTCCTGAAAGAAAAACATTTGTAGAGTATCTGCTTGAAGATTTCAACTTGTTACACAAATGCAAAGATTATTATATATGATACACTGTATTTTTTAGTCTCTGGTGTGCATACTGATGAGATAGTTTAACAGCTGATATAAAATGTGTTTTAATTCTATGAACTCTGGCAGTCTACTGAATTATTCATATGATGTTATTTACTTACTATATTTGAGTTTGACAGTCCCAGATACAATACTAACATCATAGCTTTGCTATACTTCTAAGAACTCCAAATAGAATGAATGTGCTTCAATTTTGGATTTGCAAAGCAGAAGGAGTTGCTAGAGCCCCATGGTATTTCACTTCTGGTTGCTTTACTGGAAAGCATGCACATGTTTGGTTTTGGTGGGTTTTTTAAACCCTCTGTTGATAAAAGCCTAGCACAGATCACAACTTGCATAATTTCCTGATCTCTAAGAAGATTTCTTTGTTCTGATTTTTCACACACCTAATATTTGTGAGACTCTGATGTGTGCTGGTCTGGGTTGCAGTTGTTCAGCCACTATATGCAGACAGTTTGGATTCCAGTCCTCACCATTGAGAGGTCAAATGGGCAAAACCCCACACAATCATCATAATCTCTTTAATCAGGATAGGCTGATGAAACAGAACTGATATTCCTCTGCCACACAGCAGGTGAAAAAAAAACAGGCCAACAGAAGGAGTGTAGCCCTGACTTCAAACTCTGATTGCAGTCTCAGACATAACATACATCTAGGAAAAAGAGTACTCATAAACCATTACATTTAATGCTCAATCTAACACAGAATTGAAAATAATGCATTAACACCAGAAAGTCAAACTTGCTGCCATGGGCAAAACCAGCATTTGCTGCTCCTGTGTGTAAAACTGTTTCACTGTTCTAAACAAAGCAGCTCTTATTTGTAGCACTGGTGCAGGTTGAAAAACCCTCTCAGTCACTCATCATCTACCAGGCTTAATTGGTACCAGCAAAGAAAGACATCATTTATAAACGTGGGCTGCAACTCAGAGAGAGCAAACACAGACATGCTAAATTTAAATGACTTTTAAAGTGCAATTCTGAAGTGCTTTTATTTTCATTAACAGTAGGAAAAGGGAGGACATCCCATCAACCCTGGCTCTAAATGACTATTAAATGGAAGCACATATATCTTACCAACCTGTCACTCAGCCCAATTTTGTGAATTATCACAAAAGAGGAAAAGGGAGGTCCATAAGGGCTCACAAAACACTGACAATAATATCATTTTGAGAATACTATAAGTTAATCCCATGAGCAGCACAAGAGATTTCAAAAAATACAATCCTGAACACAGACCAGGTTCAAAATCAAGGATAAACAAGGTGATAATCACCACATTTCTAGCTTAAATTACTGCTACATCTGGCCCCCTTTTATTTATTTATTTTTTTTTCAATACAGTCTGTATCATCTTGTTGCTCTTTCTCCAGTGAGAGGGTACAAGTAACTAACCAACAATAGAGACAATTTCATATGACCTTTTCAGACCAAGTCCACCAAAGAACCTAGACTCACTCACAAGTGAAATACAGAAACACTAAAGTAATGCTTCTTGCATAAAGCTACCATTCTCCATAATTCAAAATTATTTGCTTTTAAGTACTATGTAATATCCATTATCCATTTGCTTCATTCATCCAACTAATCTGTTTCATTTTAAGGTGTGGTTTCACTGTGGAGCTATTCATAACTGAGCTCTAAGAAGCGGGATTAGTTCAGTTGATGCATATGCAGACACACAGAAATGTTAGATGAGAGAAGCAGTGCTGGAACAAACAGCATGTATACTACTGAGCCAAGGGCTCAGGTCCAGCCAACATGGATTTAGGATTAGGTCCTGCCTCTCCAACCTGATCTCCTTCTATGATCAGGTGACCTGTCTGGTGGATGTGGGGAGGCCTGCGGATGTGGTCTACCTGGACTTCAGCAAGGCCTTTGACACCGTCCCCCACAGTAACCTGCTGGCTAAGCTGTCAGCTCGTGGCTTGGACAGCAACACTCTGTGCTGGGTTAGGAACTGGCTGGAGGGCCGAGCCCAGAGAGTGGTGGTGAATGGTGCCACATCCGGCTGGCAGCCAGTCACCAGTGGCGTCCCCCAGGGATCAGTGCTGAGCCCCATTCTCTTTAACATCTTCATTGATGATCTGGATGAGGGGGTTGAGTCAGTCATCAGCAAGTTTGCAGATGACACCAAGTTGGGAACAGATGTTGGTCAGTTAGAGGGTGGAAAGGCTCTGCAGAGGGACCTTGACCGACTGGACAGATGGGCAGAGTCCAATGGGATGGCATTTAACAAGTCCAAGTGCCGGGTGCTGCACTTTGGCCACGGCAACCCCATGCAGAGCTGGGGCTCTGGGGTCAGAGTGGCTGGAGAGCTGCCAAACAGAGAGGGACCTGGGGGTGCTGATTGACACCCACCTAAACATGAGCCAGCAGTGTGCCCAGGTGGCCAAGAGGGCCAATGGCATCCTGGCCTGTATTAGGAATAGTGTGGCCAGCAGGAGCAGGGAGGTCATTGTGCCCCTGTACTCTGCATTGGTTAGGCCACACCTTGAGTACTGTGTCCAGTTCTGGGCCCCTCAGTTTAGGAAGGACATCGAGACACTTGAACATGTCCAGAGAAGGGCAACAAGGCTGGGGAGAGGCCTTGAGCACAAGCCCTATGAGGAGAGGCTGAGGGAGCTGGGATTGTTTAGCCTGGAGAAGAGAAGGATCAGGGGTGACCTCATTGCCCTCTACAACTACCTGAAAGGTGGTTGTAGCCAGGAAGGGGTCGGTCTCTTCTCTCTAGCAACCAGCACCAGAACAAGGGGACACAGTCTCAAGCTGTGCCAGGGGAGGTTTAGACTCGAAGTGAGGAGAAAGTTCTTCACTGAGCGAGTCGTTCGTCATTGGAATGGGCTGCCCAGGGAGGTGGTGGAGTCGCCGTCCCTGGAGGTGTTCAAGGGGAGATTGGACATGGCACTTGGTGCCATGGTCTAGTCGTGAGGTCTACCAAGACAGGTTGGACTTGATGATCCTTGGCGTCTCTTCCAACCTTAGTTATACTGTGATACTGTGATACCTGCAAAAAGGCATGGGAGGAGTAACCAAAGCCTAGCGTAACCCTGCAGCCTTACCAGTTGTCTTGGACTTAAAGATCAAAACCATTTTTTGCACAATTTGTGTACAGCCAGCAACAACAGCCACTAGAGAGCCTAAATGAATTCTGCAGAGAGAATTCATGGTTCATAAATATTTGGGTTTAAAAAGATGTATCACATGTAGTTGCATTTGCTGGGTAATAATTAGAACACAAGTAAATAGGGTGCCAATGGAATCTCTGTAATTTTATTTATGGTAGAAACACTGAGGATTTCCCCCCCCACCCAGCTCTGTAAGAGACATTAAGGCAATTTATCATCCTGGTAACAATATGGCAGTTTTCTACAGGGACATATGGAACTAAACTAAGCTTGTGCTTTCTAGGTGTGACTTTTAAAAATGGATTGATTTAGATTTGTTTTCATTTCTATCACATTTTTTCAGTCATCAAACACATCGCTGCTTTCCTGAATGAGCTAAAATTCTAATTTCACACAATGGGAGGTACTATTTAATCCAGAGTATGTAACAGTACCAAGATCTGAAAAGAGTGCAAGTACATGAACTTTTCCCTAAATGCAGTCATGTTTTTCCAGCCTGAATTTCTGCTCTGTTTACTTTGGGTTTTTTTCTTTAGTTTTTTTTCCCTTTCAATTAATTGAGCTCTGAGTTAGCTTTCTTTTATCTTTTTGTTCAAAACAAAGTGCTACAACTTATGTCATGGAGTGGGGGTTTTTTTGGTTGGTTGGTTTTGGGGTTTTTTTGAAAACACTTTTCTGTCACTATGTTGCATTTCTTTCTACAGTGATCTGATCCTCTGATGGCCATCAGTTTTTAACCTGCCAATGGTCTCACTGTTAACAAGTGGAATAAAATATACGTTGAAAGAAAGGAAACCTTATAAACAAAGGGTAAATGTGCATGTGCCTGTAGAATGAAAGAAAAGAGGGAGGCAGCCACACCTTCTAAAATGAACTAGATAAGCTCTCTGAGTTGAGAAAAAGTGGTTGTTCTCTCCAAGCAATCTCCATTTCATTTTGCCAGCAGCAGAGATTACAAAACAGAGTTAGATTAGTTATGGCTGGAACTGGTTGCAGGGAAAAATCAATAAAGGGAAGAAGAAGCCTGAAAACTTTCTGATAGGAAGTTGAGAGCCAGAGAAACATTGGTATAAATCCCAGGCAGAAGTAGTCTTGGACAACAATGTCTCAGATGTTTCTGCTGGTACATTGCCATTGCTGGTCATCAGAAGCTTCCCTCAAACTAGCTTTTAGTTGCAAACTGGCTAACATTAAGGTTGTGTTGCAAATTCTTTACTGCTTGCAGTATTAACATTATTTGTCTACTGCAGAGTTTGTGGCCCTTTCACCAGGCTGACACAGCTTGTTTCTTTCCCTGTCCAGTTTGTCACTAGCATGATGTCCTCTCCTCTGTGCTGGCTTTTATTTCAGCAACATTGTTCATCTCACTACCAGATTTTGCAATGCAATGATGAGACAGCTGAAAAGGTCAATTAGGAGAACATATCCTAATATCAAGTTACATTTGATAAAATCAGTCATTTATAAATAAGTGTGAACGAGGATGATCGTTATAAATCATGCCACCAGCTAATTGTAAACACCCAGTTGCTGGCTCGATTTGTGGCTTTGCCAAAACATTTCTGTATGAAGAGCTGTAGGGGTGCCAGAAGGCAAACATACTGCTGTTTGGAGCACAAATTCCTTCTCGTCCTTCCTGTTTGGTGGCTTGCTTGCCACAGCATGCAGCTCAAAAAAAACACCCCTGTTACAGGAAATCTCTGTTCTATCGGAGCAGTCCTACCTCCAGCTGGTGAGACTATCCATATTGGCTGAATCATTAAGATACTAATTTGAGGACATCTGATTCTCTAGTAATTTAGAGACAGGATGTCCTTTCAAGTAGGGAAACCACCTACTTGTAGCTCCCAATTTGGACATTTTCTTTTTTTAAGCACTTATTAAAGCCCAGCATCCAAACCTCGTCCAAAGACTTGTGGATAGAAGCTAAAATCAACACTGACACTCCTTCAGATTTTAGTGCTTGCTACTTCCTGATAGCTTGCTGGAGTTCAGTTGTATTTGTTTCCAAAAAATACCACCAACATGAGAAGGATAGACTAACTCAATTCAAAAAGACATAGATGTAGAAGAAAAGAGAGCAACCAGAAAGAACTGGGAATTTCAGAGTAATAGAAGAGACTGCCCAGGTCAGCTGTGAGGTTCAGTACAAGGTGTACAAGTCAAAAGGCCTTGTGCTCTTGAAAGCTGCCCTTGTTAAGTCAGAGCTTCAACAAGCAGAGATAATCTTTATTTTTTTTTGTTTTCTAGATTAATGCTTAACTTCTGCTCTCAAGGAGAATAAATACACAGCACAGATGCGCGCTTTGAAGGGGATATAACTAATTGTAAGAAGGGTGAGGGATCAGGCCTCAAGGGAAGCCTTGTCATGTGAAGTGGCCTTTGTGGCAGCAGATCTGAGCTCTGTCAAATCCGCGGGAAACAGGCTCATTAGATGTTAGAATAGATTTTTCTGCATAAAAATGGTCACAAAGTTACACTGGTATTCATTTATTTTTGGGAGGGAGGGGAGGAGGGTCCTGTTCACTTAGAACAAACTACATAATCTTTAGCTTTGCACACTGCTCTTGTAAGAGTAAACTTTGTTTGCTATAGGCCTCCAGTTTCAGAGCTACTGGATGTAGCTGTCTCCTTTCTTTCTTTCCAAATAATGATATTTTTTACAGACTGGCTCCCAAAACACATGCACAGCTCTCAAGAAGCAAAGCACTTCATAAATGTGGCTTGATCTTTAGCATTGATGAGAAAATAAAACATATCAAACAGAGCAATATATTGACAGAGCATAGAAAAACAACATTGCCTTTTATGGCAAAGTAGAAAAGCTCTTTTTTAGCTCCAGCAAAAGACATCAGGTGTGAGGCTTTACAACTACCTGCTTGCAGCTCACTTGCTTGATCCTCACAGATCAGACAAACCCCCATATCTGTTTGCACAAGTTCAGCCAAGCTCTTCTGAGCATACATTTTCTGTATGCAGATAGCTCTTGGCATACTCATGTTTTGCATGCATAATTTGAATCTTCTTTCTAGGTGTTTTGTGCACTGAAAAGTCAGATCATAGAGGAGGGACACAAAGTGAGTGAATCACTGCTTGCCACAAAGGCACAGGGAATATTTAGTCTTCCCACTGCTGAAGGTCAGTTTTTGCCCTGAAGGAGCCCTGAGCTTTTAACACATCGCTCCCTTCCCTGATACAGTTTCTCCATCACAGAGGGCAGTTCTGAGTCCTTCCTCACCTACCTCTTTGCATGCTCCCACTTAAAACCCAAACCACCTACTACAAAGTGGAAAATCCCTTTTATTTTAAGAGCCTTGCCACACCAAACAAGCTCAGCTCTTCTTTCTTCTGATTTGAGATACAGATTTTTATAGCCATACTTCATGAGACAGACAGACCTCATAGGAATTTGGTTGCCAGGCCATGTACCAGATAGCTCTTTCCTGTAAGAAAACATGGGCAGGTCAGACCCTCAGTAGAGTCCTCCCTTAATGGAGGCTTTCATTTTGAGGAAAGACTGATAGAAAGCAGAAAAAGTCCATACGTGACTGCTGCTCACTTCCCAGATCAAGTATGGACAGAAGCATTACAGCTTCATTACCAAAACACAAAAGGGAGCTGAGCAAAGAGATGGAGTTTCTGTGTATGCAGCAAAATCATCATGGATAAAGGGATGAAGATTAAGTGAGTTTGACTGGAATAAGATACTCACAGGAAGTGATTTTTTACATGTTTATATATGTTTAAATAAAAATGAATAGAAAGAAGAGTTTAAAAAAAACAAAAGGCAGGAGTGCATCAGAATTTTCAGTTCACTGAGGTTTATGTTTGAGTAAATGCTTGCTCCCCAACTTCCTAGAAAAACTCCTTCAACAACAGAGTTCTCTTTGCTGCTGTCCTCTAATACTCTGTCTCTCCATAGGACTTATCAGTTCAGCTTCCACTTTTTTCCTCATTGTGTGGCAGAATATTAAAACCATTAATGACTTTCCAAAGAAAGGTCACACACACCAGGAAACAAGAAAAACAGTAACTGAAAGGTCATCACGTCTTGCCTCTTCTGCACCAAGAGTTGAGTCATCTTACACTATCCTTATACAATTAACCTAAGTAATGGCTGATGACTGAGCCCACATTATATACCACTGATTACACTTATTTACCATTAAAAACTGCCTATTCTTCCAATTACTTTAACTTCTTTCTCTGTCCAGTGAACACCAAAACCTATTTCTTAAACAACCTTATTTATGTTTCTGTTATGATTCTTCTTTGTCTTTAAACAAGCCAAGTTCATTTATGCATTTCTTGTAGATCCTATTTTCTCATTTAGATTTAGAAATTACTCATTCACAAATCCAATTAACCCCCTACCAAGTACCATTCAAATCAGCAACATGTTGGTAGCTCAGAACAGGGAAAAGTTTGAGAGTTCAGATGATTGCATTAACTTCCAAAATGCACAAACTGCAGTATGTACCTTTTGCATAGAGGACATTGCCAGAACACAAGACAGGGAGCAGAAAAATTTGCCTGCACTATCCTTCTGTGAGCTTCTGGAATTCAGACCTGCTCCTGCCATTCCAGTCTACAGAAAACTCAGTGTCAGACTAGTGTTCTGGTTCTGGTACTGAAACACCAGTAGATCAGTTTACTTTTCTGTTCTCAGTAAATCATACCCTGGAAATCACTGGCCACTTCTACTGAAGTCCAAGAAAATAGTTTCTGCAGAAAATTTGCTCAGTTCACTCTGTCAGACTGAATTTGAAAGCAGGCTGCCCTGCTGGTGCCTGTTCAGTTTCCAGAGGGTTATGATGTCTGTGCATTTTTGGTTTTGTGGTACTTGGTGTCTGCCGCAAGAAGGGTCACTTGCTTTTTCCTATCTCTGCACCTTCTAACCAAGCCCACTCCAGGAAAATCCACTGAGACATGCTAACAAGATGGAGCACTTTGTATTATACAGTCACTGTTTTAATAATGACACAGCACCTCATGTAAAAGGGGAACAGTTATGCCTGTTTTATCATTCCACTTGTATTTTTGGTTAAAACCACAAACTGAGGTATATAAGACTTGGCCCTTACAAAACCTTGTGCTACAATATGCTGAAAATTGATTCCCCTGAATGAATATGAAATGGCTGCCAGAAAATCTTTATTTAATAAGTCAGATAGTTAGCAGGAAATTCATAGAAAAAATAATTTGAAAAATTCTCATCTTCCCTGGTCAGAGCAACACAAATCTAATGAAAGGTCTGCAGTTACACCAACTTGCCTACAATAAGAAAATTACTTTTGCCATCCAACATGATTTGGTAGTTCTAACTACTGCCTTTTCTGTAGTCATGACTGACATTAATGTTTGCACTTTCATTTTCAACTCAACTTCTGTCACACCAAACAAGCAAACTCTTTGGGAACTTCTCTTCCTCAGCTAGATGAAGCTAGAAATAAAGTCTAGAAAAAAAGCTGAGTTGATAGCATGACTCTTTGCAACATTAAAACCATGAAATGAAAAGCAGACATCTCCTTTCAGAGCAGGAGGCAAAGATTGCCAGATGGAAGCATCAACACTGAAGGCATTCCTTCTGGCTTTAGCATGTAAGAGAGAATGAAAGGCCAAAAAACTCAGTTTCAGATAAATAAAGCAGGAGCCCTGCTTTTTTAAAATGAAAATTTTTACAGTTTTTCATGACAATGCAGTCACAGTCCTCCACTGCACTGACAGAAAGAGAGACAGAGGATAGGAGGAAGCAGCAAGGGAATAAAATGTACTTTATAACAGTTTGGTAGATTATAAGCAGTGAGTAACTGGAATTCAAACTGCTGTATCTGGGGAGTACTGAAATGACAGGAAACCAACACAAAGTTGAATACTCTGTGTTTTAAAAAAAAAAACACTTAGTATGGGCAGGTCTTTTGAATTCAGTATTTAAAAGTCCTGTACAATAATGGTAACTTGGAGGAAAACTGCACCATATCTCTATGAAAAGACACTTAAATCCCACATTATGCACTCCTGTCCTAAGAAGCTGATGCAATTTTTCCTATCTTTGAGACAACAGAGAAACTCCCAACAATTAATGTGAAGAACTGACAATGTCCTTATGTTTTGCTGTATGCTAAGTCGTTGTGTAGAATGGTTTAGGGACTCCTGCATTAGTGGAATATGTAACCAACTTTCTAAAAATCCCCTCTTGAGCTTGTACTGTAGAATTACTCGAAACTGGTGTTTTCCGGTACATTGTGCCCCCCACCCAGTAAAGCTGACACTAATGTAAAAGGCAGGCATTGCTAGTTCAACTGGGCTGAGTGCACAAAGGTGAAATATCAGCAGTGCTGCCAGACCCACTCCTGCTCTGAAACAATCCTGCTCCTGCAGTGCAGTATTGTCTGTGCTCACAACAGCATGTGTTGAACTTGTGTCAGGTGAAATCCCACGGCAGTTCTTTTGTGAAATGTACATAAAAATTACTACTCATTTGGGCACTATTAATACTACTTTCATACTTGGATCCTTGACCAAGGGCCTGGCTACAGAGCTAGAGAGCACCACAGATGCTAAATAGCTGCCAAGGAAGGAAGTCAAAAAAAAAAGAGAGAGAGAATAAGCCAGAAAGCTGTTGCATGTTATCTCCTGCTCCTGTGGATTCCCAAGAGGTAGTTACATACCGCAATGAATTGGAAAGCAATTGATACAACTTCAAGCTTTCTGCTCCCATTAGTCCTTTCCAACAGAGAACTGCAGGAGGGGAAGATACCACTGTATATTGAGATAGAAATCATTGCATCCAAATCTTGGCAGTCCTGTCCTGACTGAGACAAGAATGTAAATCCAGATCCCGCAAATGAATGAAACATACTCATTCCGGGGCTCAGCTCCTCAGCATTTCTAAATCCTAACTAATACAATATGAATCCTGCTGTGGTATCTTGCAACACGTTATTTGTGTTGTCTGAAATAGAGTGAATAGTATTCTCTGACTTGCTTTTGTGAGTCTCTCATAAAAACATTTCTCAAAAGGTACTTTCAGATAGTCACATTTCTATTAATGCACAAAAGATGACAAAGAGACAAGGTTTTTCAAATGGCTATGAGCATATCTTTGCTACTCCACCAATCATTAGTTCAAAGGATGTATGAACAGGTTCTGTTTGAACTAATCCTCCTCCTCACCTCACTTACACCAGGAGAAAACAAAGAAATAATTAAATTTACATTCCATTGTACAGTCTTACACCTCTGTCCTTCACAGTGACACTGTGTTGCCTCAGCAGCAGCCTCTTTCCTCCACCTATCCTGCTAGAAAGTTCTAGATGATGTTCCTAGTTAAAGGGAGCAAGGCAGGAAACCACTGAAACACTTGGCATTATCCCAAGTCAGAAGGTGGGAAAGGCAAATTTATAATGGAATGTCAGCTGAACAACAACAACAACAAGTATTTAAAATTAAATGCCACTTGTTGCAAATATCACCCCCCTGCCATAGGTACCTTCTCTTAGTACCACAGCTCAAACAGCACAACCATAAACCATGTAGATTGCAGTTCCGGGCCCAAAAGCTTTTATCCATCTAATGACAGCAATCCCTGCCTTCCAGCTATGGCTAAACATGAGGAGTAACTACACAAAACACATTTCTGAAAGGAGTTTTGCCAGTTACTGTACGTTTCCCAAGAAGATGAGAGAAATGTGAGGAGGCAGTGAGGAAGGCTACCTGATCACAGTTCGAGCATCTCCAATAGAGGAGCAGCCTATTACTAACAGACACCGACTCTTCCGTCCCAGAAATTTAACACTCCTCAATCATTTATCAGATTTTGAGGGTTATTTTTGGTGTTCTCTAGCTTAAGAACAAAGCTGTCCTTGCCAAACAAACTTCTTTTTGCTGGACACTAATTGTCTGCCATACCTTCAAGTAATCGTACATGTGTAGTTTATAAGCATCTTCAACAACTGGGCATATGTTTGATTTCTCATTCTGCTCTACAGCTGATTTCACATATTCCTTTCTTCTGTTAACTGGAATCACTACTGCAAAAGCACTTTAGATGGCACATATAATGTGCTTACCATATAAGACCTGTGATTACCATACAAGAACAGCTGAACTCGATTTTAATGCCTTGAGAGATCCTTACTAATGAGTAACTTTACCATGTTCTTCAGCACAGTTCAACAAGTGCATGAACACGATGCAGTAAGACACAGAGTCATAGGCAGGTTTCAGTGGTAGGTGATACAAACCAAATTTTCCCATCAGCTACAACCTCTGACTGCAGCAGCAGAGTAAAAAGGCTGATAAGTGTTGCTACAAGGCTTTAATCCATCACACAGATGATTAACATTCATTATTATACATGGATAATTATAATATAAAAGCTCAAATAGCTGCAACATAAGCAGATAAATACAAATGTGACCACAACAAAGGCAAAAGGTGTATTTCTGTTTCTTTGGAGTTGGCAAATTTATGTAAGGCATACTGACTTTGCAGAATGTTTGTGCCATGGTCCCCTGAAGATTCTACTGCTGATCTCTAAAATTAGAAACAAGCCAGTACTACTAAAATTAGGAGCAGGGATTCATATTTCTATGGCATACTTTGTCAATACCCCAGGGGAGAGACATACTTATATCTGCATATTTCAGGCAAGTTCGTAATTTAAAATAAAATGGATAAAAATGAAGACTAACAATCAATAAAGAACACTAACATTTTTTAGGAAGGAAGATAGATACAGGCACAAAGAAAGCCATCTTTGTTTTGGTATCTGTAGGCACACTGTGTTTTAATTACAAGGAAAGCAGAATCTAAATATTTGTCCTAAAAACATTTCTGATGCTATATTCAGGTCCTATTCCATAGGTTATCCAATCTTTTCAGACCTCCCAGAAGATAACGCAGTACTGTAAATGAAAGACTGACAGCACTAAACACACATACTGCTTAGCTATTCCCCTTCAGCAGCTCCTTGGGAGAAGGGCATGACGTTCTCCTACTCAGACCAGTTACACAATAGTGTCCTGTATTTTAGGTTAAAGGAGAACACATTTTGAAACTCAATCTGTGAAAAGGAATTTAGGGAAAAGAGCTGCTGTGTATGAACATTTATCACCTGTCACCAGCATTTAAAGAGGAAGCTATCCCTAAATACAAAAACCATAAACTGCTAGAGGGCCAAATAATCTGCTTCTAATGTCTAGTTGTGCATGTTAACCGTTGATCCACAAGCAGCACTTTTATTCATGATTTTTTTTCTTTTTCACAAAATGACATTTTGACACAGGCTGCATTCTGCTTCTGACTGTATCTAAACTGGAATTATATTAGAAACAATTTTGGGTTGTGATCCTGAAGTTCCTATTACTTCTAGCAATAAATCTCATTGCCCTTGTCTTTACTACAAAGTCCACACATCACAAATGAACACAGATTGTTCAGAGAGATTTTCCCTAAGCTTTCACACCTGCTCAACTCTCAGTTCCCTACTTTGCTGTAGACATTGTAAAGAGGTGTTTTGGATGGGTGGGGATACATGAGGGAAAGCTGTCAAGAGCAGCAGCTCTGACAGAGGGAGCAATGATACAGGGAACTCAGGTGGTGACCACCTCCATTGCCAGCACAGGCAGCTCGCTCTCTTATCTCTAGATAAGAAAGAAGAGGTACTGCCCTGACAGATCTGTCACATATCTAGAAGTAACAGTAATGCTCCAAACAAAAGGAAAGCTAATTCTTACCCTGAAGGCAGACAGTGAAACAAAACAGGATCTTTCAACATCATCACCAACACCTCATAATATCTACAACCTCATTAAGGTTACAGCCTCTAGCTTGCAAATTATTGTCTTAAGGCACTTAAGACAAAGGACATGCTTGGCATTTGCTGCTGGTTTAGAACAGAGTTGCAGGGCCACAAGGTCACTGCTAAACCAATCCCATGGCCATCTCGATTCAAACATTAGAGCTGCTGGCACCTACAAGGTCTCATGCCACAGGTACCCAGGCTCTACTTTGTTTTAACTACTCTGCTTTGCATCCACCAAGTCCTCCTTGATTACAATGGCTATTTGGTGTCCAATTTTTTCCACTGCCTGGTTCTCTTCAGGATACAGTGTGCTGTCAACCTTGAGCGCACACTGTTCAGCCTACTCCTAAGTCATTCGAAGTCAATAATGGTGACATCTGGCAACGATACAAAGCTATCTTGTGTATTAAAGACTAAATGTTGCAAAAGGACCTTCCGAGACTGAACAACTATGAAAACATGTAAGGAATTGTGAAGCCATACACATAGCAGAAACCAATCCTAACTTTAGACACATGATTAAGGACTTAGACTCACTACCACCTCTTAGTACCTTTAAGTAATCAGATTAAATTCGCAAAAGACAAACTCACAACCAAACAAACCAGGCTTCCCTCCTTGAACGCTACCAAATATTGGAATTCCCTGCTACAGGACACTGCAAATGTCATAAAGCTAACAGGGATTCAAAACTCACCAAGCTTACCAGCACAAAAGCAATCTAATGGGAGTTACAAAAGCCTGAAATATCATCTCTGGTTCAGAAAAACAATGACCTTGAAAGAGATGGAGACTCAGAGACTATTCAGTAACACTCTGAGTTAGTGCATCATTAGCATGTTTTGATAATATCTTACAAACCTCAAATACTGACCATAGCCAAAGTATTGGGTGAATCACTTTGGCCAAATCTCCTACTGCCATTTGTATCATTACCCTGAGTAGTCCTGCTCAACAAATAAAATTCTCTCTTCCTCACTATTCCCTCCTGTCTGTGTTCCTCTCCACCTTTCTGCAGTTAAAGCTTTGCTCTACAAGGCACATGTCCAATGGGTTCTGGCCAAAGAACTTTCCAAATGATTTACAAATCCTATTCAATAAAACCCATTAACTGCATAAGGCTCTTTCCACAGCTCCTGTTCTCCTCTCTGTGTGAGGTTTTGTAGATGTGTCTGTAAAGCCACCATTTTGCTTACTTACACAAAGAAGATGTAATAATCTTTCATCTTAATTTCCCAATTATCTATTTTCTGCAGCCCATTAATAACTATAATAAGACACATTCAGCCAAGAGCATCCAGTTAATACATGGAAGCAGACTGGAAAACTGGCATTGCTGCAAGGATTGCTCATCCAAGTGAAGGCATACAGAAAGAGCAGGCTTATGCTTTTCTTGAAGAAGCAGCCTAGTTTAAGGAAAGTAATTTGAACACTTCAAAATAAGTGCAGTTTTTCAAAAGATAACCCTGGGATAGCAAAAGGCAAGTTGTTAGAGAAGTAGGCAGAGATTTAGCTGTGCATTTCCCGCTGTTATTAGCACAAGCATTGTGATTGAGTCAACCTGCATGTTTTCAGAATACAGCTCTTAAGATGCTTCTACAGAAAAGAGGCATTGATGGAAGGGGAACTCATAGACAGCTGTTGTATTTCTTAAAGACTGAAGGAACTGATTCATGATGAACTGCAAACAATGCAGCACATTCTGACTCTTACAACTGCAGGTCTAGACCAATTCTTGAGACCAATCTTTCAATTCTATTTTAACAGCCAAAACATAGTTACAGTTCCTGAAAAGAGCTTGTCAGATGAAGGAAATTGTGATGATTTGGGCTAAATAATGATTTTTATGTTCTGCTGCTAAGGAGGGGTCACTGCAGAGGCAGTATATCTCTTAGAGCTACAGGTTCTCTTAACTCCCTGTTAGAGATCCTTCCAGGGCTCCATGATATGAATCAAGAGGAGTTACACTGCTGCATGGCAGCTCCCCTTATTGGGTCAGTGAAGAAGAGCAGGACTACAATCACTTGTTAGCCCTTTCATCTGGTGAGGAAGCTCATAGGAAATGGAGGAAAGAGCTTATGCAAGCAATGCAAAGGTAGTATTTCTCCAAACAACCCTTGAATTTCTCATTTCTGCTGTGGGAATAACCAGCCCTGTGACACAAATGGGACACGCCTGCTATGAGAGACAGTACTTGGTACGGAAAGGCACAATTATCCCTTCCAAAGCATGATAACTTGGAACAAGAGTGCACAGACTTCTGCTGACCATCCTTTAATAGTCAGTCAGCTTTTAAGTGAAGAGGCAATATAACGAGTATCATGGAGTACCTTTGAAACCACTGCAACTATGTTTAATAGGATAACCTAAGTTAGTGTGCAGTCATTAGCTTAAGTAATACTATCAGGATTCAAAACAAACAGAAATATAGCTAGTTAAGCTTTTTCCTGCCACAAGCCCTCTGCAGAAATACAAAGGATGCAGCAAACATAAGAACAAGATAACTCAGGGTCTGTCTACAGATTTATCTGACCTGGTGAACTTTACCTTTCAGTGGCTAATAGCAAGCATTTACTTACTCCTTCCTTAAAGAAAACTCCTTACGGAGTGTTTATTTCCGTTATACACTCCAGGAATCAGCAGCAAAGGAATTTCTAGAAGCTGTATCAAGACCCTCAGGCTTCTTGTCACTGATGGAAACTCTCATTCCCAAACATGTCAGTTATTTTTATAAATCCACTTAAAGTCACCCCTGTAGCCTATGGCAACATTCCATAACTAGTACTATGCAATGTATGAAAAAATACCTCCTCTTGGTTAGTTTCAAACATGCTCATGCTATTGCATCAGAGGTGCTTTCTGACTTCTGCCCAGCAAGAAACAGTGCATAATTACCCCATTCACATTCTCCACAGCACTTCATCCTCACACTTCTTCAGCTGTCTCTGTTTGTGGAGAATCTTCTAAAACATACCATGTTCCATGTTTCTGATGAGGCCTTCGCACTGCCCTGAGCTCTGACTCTACTGTACCCAACCCTCTAATTCTCATAGTGTAGAAGAAACAAAGCATTTAATTTCTTCCATTCAAACAAACTCTTCAACTTCTCAAATCTCCCATCTTCAGACTGACCTGCAGAGCAGCACTGACACACATTGGGGGCCCAATTCATTCCAGAAAGGGGAGCGGTGGAAATCTGTTCCCTGCTTAGCTCCAAAGGAGAGAAGGGAAGCTCTCCTAGGAGAGCCACGCTACCTGCATGAATGGTGTGATTTGAGAGGAGAAGGAGGCATGATTTGCTTTAACTGTACAGGTTATCATCAACAAATGTAAAACATTCAAAGGCGGCACTCCTCTGAAGACCTATGTTTTTGTTTAGTTTTGTGGTGTTTTTTTCCCTGTGAGTAAAGAGGCCAGTGATCAAGAAACCAATACTGCTCTCACACACAAGTAAATTTAGGCTCTATTTACTTCCCAAGACTACACAGTCTTTATTAGACAAGATTAGGTACCAAGCTTAGACAAACTTATTTTAACAAACTGGTGAACACTAACTCACCTGAAAGCATAAGCTACCATTCAGATGACAAACAGTTAAGCTGCCAATCTTCATCTTCACTAAAATGAAGTACAATTGTCTCTTTTAATTGGAATAACTGTGTCCTTGAGAAGCCTGGAGCTGTATAGCTCCGTTTGTCAAAGGGGAACTCACTGCAGAAGCAGGGCCACATTCTGGTTATTACTTAGGAAAAGGAAGAAACACAGTATTTAGAAACAATTTCCCTTCCAAGTTTAGCATGAGTCAGTAGCAGCTTTTTCAAAACTGATGTGTAGTTTCTTTAATAGACTGCTTGAAAGGGCCATAGGTGCCAGAAACAGAGGTTTTTAAGAGCAGTTTAGAAATGGAGACCCTGCTTTCAAGGAAAAGACCTCCACTGCTCTGTCCCTAGTATCCCACTAACCAGCAGAGGTTACTTGAGCACAGGCATCTTACAGAGGAATGGAAAATACTTCCTCCAGCTCCCAGACTCTGCAACACAGGAAAATTACTGGCATCTACAATAAGGAGTGAACTAATGACAGTTCTGGCACTATACTTAAAGAGTCTTCTTTGGGTGGGAACATGCTTCTTGAATAGTGTCTAACATATTCCAGATATAAAAAAAGATAAAACACCAATAATATTCAATCAAGTCTGCAAGAAAAAAACGTGTTACTTGCAGAGTGAGTAGAAAGCCAGTATTTTTACTACATCAGTGATTCCTATGGGCTATGCAAAAACTTAGAAATACAAAATGAAATAAATACACAGTACAGTAGTACTGAAGTGGTAAACCAGTGCCTTAATAGTAATGTGAAACCATAAAGCTGATAGTTAATATTTAATGGAAGAATTTCTTACATTGCAATTCATTGAAATAAAAGTGCAGAAGAAGACAAAAGGAAAATTTTCACTTGGCCTTTTAACTCAGATTGGGTTGTATCACTGATTTAAACAGAAGGCTGTCATGGCCAGCTAGAATTTTACGTAAAACCAACTCAACATTACTTCAAGAGCAGGACTCTCAAAGAAAATAACCAAGGGCATCATATTCAAGTGTGACAGCCATCACTGACTTGCTGGAATGTGTCCAGAGAAGGGCAACAAAGTTGGTGAGGGGCTTGGAACACAAGCCCTATGAGGAGAGGCTGAAGGAGCTGGGGCTGCTTAGCCTGGAGAAGAGGAGGCTCAGGGGAGACCTTATTGCTTTCTACAGCTACCTGAAGGGAGGTTGTAGACAGGCGGGGCTGCTCCCTTCTCCCAGGCAACCAGCACCAGAACAAGAGGACACAGTCTCTCCCCTGCCAGGGGAGGTTCAGACTGGATGTCAGGAAGAAATTCTACACAGAGAGAGTGATTGCCCATTGGAATGTGCTGCCCGGAGAGGTGGTGCAGTCACCATCATTGGAGGTGTTTAGGAGGAGACTTGATAGGGTGCTTGGTTGCATGGTTTAGTTGACTAGGTGGTGTTGGATGATAAGCTGGACGCAATGATCCTGAAGGTCTCTTCCAACCCAGTTTATTCTATTCTACTCTATTCAATTCTGTCATTTCTCCCCCTCCAAAAAGGGCTCAAACAGATAGCAACATAAGCTGTCTTAAGTTCCAGATGCATCTGTAGTAAGAACATGGTATATGAACACTATTTACATAAGTATATTAAAGACTGCATGAAATTTGCATTAATGAATATAATTTTACAAATACAGTCAAATGTTAATATTTACCAGTGCAAACAGCTCAACAAAAATTAGGTGCATTTGCAAAGTAGCTGCTTTACTGAAACAATATTTGGAGCTCACACATTCTTCTCAATTTAAAATATAAATTCACACAGAATAAGGATTACTTCAATGGCTAGTTCAAACAGCAGGCACAGGGTTTCTACTGTACCTTGATACATTCATGGGCATAAATAGAGAAGCTGAACTGGTCTGACAGTGGCTGGAGGAGAATCACACCTACTGTCTGTATTCCCTGATTGTGATTACTTGAGACCTATCAACACACCCATACTGGCAGTATTCCTGTAAGCATCTTATAACAGCAGAAGAGAGTACTGCAAATCTGTCAAAGTTTGAACATCCAGCTTGTGAAAAAGAGCAAAGTCTGCAGTGACAGTGTCTGAAGATCTTCCTGCCTTGGTGACAGGCCTCTCAGTCTTTGCAGGTCACTGCAGTTGAAATGGAGACAGCTCTGTGCTTCCTGTATACAGAGGATCTGGTAACAAGCCTGACCAGAGCTCATGTGGAGGCCAAGTATTCTCAACAGCATACAAAAGGCAAACATTTAAATTAAGAGCAAACAAGCTAACGGAATTGAGCATAGTAAGTCTTTTGTTTTTAAAAGATCATTTCATAAAATCCAGATTTGCTACTACAATTACCTCAGATGTGATTCTGGTCCATTTTATTTGCTTCCATCTCAAAATTTCTTTATCTCTCAATTTATAGAGCAATAGGCAGTTTTCAGAGTAGTGGTCTGAATCAAGAAATCCAAAAAGGGTTTAATCAAGAAGAGTATAACCTCAGCTCTGGCCAGGACACTCATTAAAGACCAGGACAGAAATGGCTTTTTATACATGTAAGTTTTTCTTGAAACAGCAGCTCTGACCTCTCCTGAAGTTACCCAGCCTCTCTATAACACAGAATTTGTACTATTATCTTTATCTTCCCTGTTTTGAATAATCAAGATACAGAAAGGTTTTAAAGTGACATAGAGGGCAGTTCCAATTTCCTCTACAGTATGAGTCACACATAGATAAATTGCTAGGTTTTTGGCACCAATATTTGGAAAATCCTGTTACAGCATAAACAGAGAAACTACTTGCTGCATTAGCTGAAAACAACAGCTCCAAAGAATTCTGTAAGTGTGAGACATATACTTACAAGCTTTGTGTTTGTAAATATGGCTATAATCTTCATTTAAGCTTTGTACTGCTGGGGGAACACATACACATATATGTATGTGTATATATATAAATAAACTGAGAGAAATACGTGTGTGGATTATTTATCTCATATATATGTCGATATAAACTGAGAGGAACATGTGTGTGCCTGCAATAGTGAAAGTACAAGAAAGGGTTGCCACCTGAACAGCGTATATGCACTGTACAACTGACAACCAAGCCACTCCTGACACTCAGGATTTAAAAAAGTGACTTAAAAACCATCCTGATCCCTAGATGGTGCTATTCACTGCAGTAAAGAAGACAGCCACATCTTATTACCAGTACACACAGAAACTGAGTGTCAAAAATTGTTTCTTGGTTCGAAATTATCTAAGTTGAATACAGACATGAATAATGCTGTTTCATGCTATATGCATTTGCCACATTCCTTGAATCAGAAGCCCACCTCTTTTCCTGTAGCCTATAAGAAAAGTAAGTCCATTAAAGTGGTACAAATGAAACAAGGATCAGGCATTCTTAGTCCACCAGGTGTGGTGAGTAGTAGCATTTCTAACATCTCAGATTAGCCTCATCTCTCTCCACATGCAGCTGCTATTCAGCCTTCCTCATCCTTCATAGAAATAAGGATTACATACTGGTTTTGCCAGTCCTTCGTCCTGCCATGGCCTACATCCCACAGAAGGCATCTCCCAGAGAAGCACGCCAGTAGAAAATAACCAAGATGTGACACACATGCTTTCTAAAAGAGTACATAACTTTGCTGTGTAACATAATAAATGTTTTTGCCTGCTAACATCTTGGCCTGGAAGCTGTGCTTGTAGTGCCTCTGGGGTGATTGAACACCTACACCCATATTACAACAGTATCAGCCAGGCATCTTGTCAGAGCTGAACAGCCTGTGCCCAGCACTGCACTGGACCTCAGAACGGGTCAGCTGAGAGAGTCACTGTGCTTGCTGCTCCAAACAGACTGACTAGCAGGACTGACATTAGCTGAGGGACATGGGCATCAAGCTCTACTGCACCCCACAGACATGCCCAGCAGGATCTGGTCATCTGTTACACTGGCATGACGTCTAGAGTGATTTCAGTCCTGGCAGTGGAAGTGCTCTTGAGTTAGCTTGCACCTCTCCCACACAGTTTTGAGAATGGTTGAGGAACTGACATTGAGCTATGGTGCATTAGGACTGTTGTTTCTGGCCACCACACAGACTGTGTAAGTGTTTCTGGGCAACCCACAAAGTGTGCCAGGGAGGGGATCCAAAGTTTGCTGATGTTGTAAGAAGTTCCTCTGTTATCTTGAAACAAAATTTATAGAGGACATTTTGGCTTCCAGTCTTTCCCCATAAGGTGGGAATGTGCCTATGACTGCACAACAAAGAAAAAAGCCAGTATTTTTAAGTTGCTCAGGCATTGTGATAGTGAATAAATGGAAATAACCTAAATAAATGAAATTCTTTAATATTTGTAGCACTTTGTTCTGATTCACTGCCTTTACCAGATAGTGGCTATGTCTGCCTAACCACTTGGGCATTTGGCTTCCATACATGTACACATACAGGCTGGGGGATGTGACAAAAAGCAGCCCCATGGAAAAGGACTTGGCAATTCTGATGGATGAGAAACTGGACATGAGCCAACAGTATTCGCCTGTAGCCCAGAAGGCCAGCAGATCAAGAGAGGTAATTCTGCCACTTTCCTCTGCTCTGATAAGACCTCACCTGAGTGCTGCATCCAGCTCTGGTGCCCTCAACTAAGGAATCATAGAACATTAAGGGTTGGAAGGGACCTCAAAAGATCATCTAGTCCAAATTCCCTGTAAGGGCAGGATCACTTACAGCAGATCACACAGGAATGTGTCCAGGCAGATTTTGAATGTCTCCAGAAGAGGAGACTCCACAAGCACTCTGGGCAGCCTGTTCCAGTGCTCTGTCACCCTCACAGTGAAAATGTGTTTCCTTATGTTCACATTGACCCTTCATACCAGATGCTCCAGGCAAGAATTTTTTAAACAGAAAATGGCAACTGTGATGATCTGTCAACAAAACTTTAGGTCATGATATGAAAAACCACTGCCCACCATGGGATAACTGCCAAGCTGGCAATCTTAATTTGAACTCCAACAATGTAGAAATGTAGTCTGTGTGGTGGGTTGAGAGAGAAGGCCCAGCTTTCCCTCCCCCACTAAGAAGGGATAACCACAGCTAACTCAGTCGGTGAAGCAAAAGGAATGCTGTATTTACAAAGCAATGTAGGACGCAGGGAATTTATGTACACAAATATACATAATTTACAATATATACAGAAATATACAGCAAGGAAACAAGAACAGAAACAACCCCCCTGGAAGAGGGGGTTTCCCCCTGTACCCCCTTCACCCCCCTACCTCCCTTTTTCCCCAAAGAGGGTTAGAAAGAGAAAAGGGGAGTGAACGAGGCAGAGGCCTAGTGCAGGATTAATTCTTGTCTGTTATTTGGCTAGAAGCCCAGAAGCAGACAGCGAAGAGGAACACACAGGAGCAGGAACACACCCACACTGACCAAGATTCTAACTGCACCAAAAACTTAAAACTGCACTCCCACTTATTTACCAATGAAATTCGTTTAGAATACCAATACATTTACAAAACATTTAGCCAGCACTGTCCCTGTCTTAAAGGCACAGCCTCAAACGGTCACAGTCTGTCACCCTCATGGTGAAAAAAATTTCCCCTCATGTTTACATGGAACTTCCTATGCCTCAACTTACACCCATTGGCCCTTGTCCTGTCATTTGGCATCACTGAGAAGAGCCTGACTCCATCCTTTTGGTGCTCACCCTTTACGTATTTATAAACATGAATGAGGTCACCCCTCTGTCTCCTCTCCAAGCTGAAGAGCCCCAGCTCCCTCAGTCTGTCCTCATAAGGAAAATGTTCCACTCCCTTCATAATTTTTGCGGCTCTGTGTTGGACTCTCAAGCAGTTCCCTGTCCCTGCTAAACTGAGCAGCCCAACACTGGACACAATATTTGAGATGTGGCCTCACCAGGACAGAGTAAAGGGGGAGAAAAACCTCTTCTTGACCTAGTAACCACTCCCTTTCTAATAAATCCCAGAAGGGCATTGGCCTTCTTGGCCAATGAGCACATTGTTGGCTCATGGTCATCCTGTGATAATGGTCTCTGTACCTTCCTGTTTGTGCAATGATTTTGGGTGGAAGGATAAGTACAGACTAACAAAAAAAGGCCAATACCCAACAGGCAAATCACAGGCCACTATAATAAAAAAAAAAAAAAATCCCCAAATGGGCAGGTTTAATTTCAATTTCAGGATGAAATCAAAAAGAAAACCCCTGACCCAGTGGCTAATCCCTACCAGATTTCAAGTCTCTGCCTTGAAGAGTCAGGGCATTAGGCCTCTTTAAAAGAAAAGTCACCAGAACATTAGCAGACGTGAACGTGTTATGTCTCAGCTTCATTCTTGACAATAGTGACGTTTTTCTGGCTCTGTGTCATGAACACCTCACCCCAAAAACAAAACCCCAGACTCCCAAACAATCACACAACCAGTCTTCAGCAAATACCTTACACTGAAAATTTCTATCTCTTGACATTTACAGTTACAGATCACAGACAGCAAGACTTTATCACGGGAAGCGTCTGGCAACATTGCTAGACGAAGTTGTCAGTTGTCCTGGAGTGAATGACAGCCCAAAGTATTAGGGTGCATTTTATATACAGACACAGACATGTAACTTATAGTAACTCTCAGCCCTCCAAAAGATCAACACAAAGGCTCTTTGTATATTGAAAAGACTTATTAAATATTGTGGGACTGATTATTAGACATCAATGAGAGAGTACTTAAAAATATCCAAGTTATTGGGATGCCTACATTTTAAATAGAATAAGGCAGCCTGGAATTCTACCCATATGTTATATTGGCAATGAAACTAAAACCAAAAAAAGAACTTCTCCTGATTAAAAGAACTGACTGAAATACTTATCACTTTGATCCTTGAGAATTGTTTTAGATGTCGTCCTCCCTTTAATTTGGTGAAATCCTAAGACTTTAAGGGAATGCTATAACAATTCACGGGTAAATGACAATGGAATTCCTCTTTAATTGAACATTACATGCACCCACATTAATACAAGATAATTTCATTAGGTCTGTTACTATAATGTATACCAAACACAAAATGTGGGTCCAGATACCATTTTCATAATCAGAAGTATCAGACCACAGGAACTTTCAGAGAAAAGGGCTATTAAAATGCAGATAAGTTTCTTTGAAATTTAAATAGCTATTTTTAAAACCAGATGTTCTTCTTGATCATTTCCTGCATAGATTTCAAAAACTGTACTCACAATTGCTAACTGAAAACTGGCTATTAACCTTGGAAAATTTTCCTAATTTACATGAACAGTTTCACTAGAGTACACCGTTACATTTTATTAGCTTGCAAATCATAACACTACACATTGGTCACTTCCAGTGATGTGTTTTTAAATAAAGCAATAAGAAATTAGATTATAATCCAAGCATATTTCTCTCAAACAGTCTAAAATTGCAGGCTGTGACAGGACAGGAAAACATCTGGTATGACCTACAAGGACTGGACAAATAGGACAGAACACTCTGTTTTCTTGATAGTTTAAAACCACGGAGTTGAAAGTTGCACAATACCAACACGGTTTTTCATCCTTTCCTTAAGATGCTAGAATTCAGGAAGAAAAGTTCCTATTGCCACAAAAAAAAGAGCATGTTTAAGTTAAAATTACTGTTGTTGACAGTAAGTTCTAACAGCAAAAATTGCATCATATATGAATGGGTGACATATAAAGCACCTAGCTGATTTATATGAGTGGGTATACTCTAACTGAAGAGGACAGTGGATGGGAAGACTGTGCTGTACACCGTGCATGAACAGTTGATACTAAAAATTCAATCCAACAAGCTTTCTTTTTGTGGAGTGCCCCAAGACACTAAAATCTGGCACAATGATTCTGTGCCACACTAAGGCACGATTCTGGTTCCCTGTTGCTTTTTGGCCCTTTTGTGTGTTATTTCGTATCATCTGCTGAGCAACAGTTCTTTCAAGTTCTGCTTTTGTTAAGCACTGCTTTTCCTCAGACATCAGTAATTACAAACGTCTAAGGGACTTTCTCATCAGTGGAAGAACTGAGCTGCCAGTGACCTTTGGTCTGATCCTTAACATTCCTGCTTCTTGCAGCATGGGTACTTCTGCAAAGTAAAATCTTTAATGTGCCTATACATGATACTTGCTTTAAAGGAGAAAGGTTTGATATGGGTACACAATCATCAGTTTTCTGTGCCCCCAAAATAACTTGAACCCCAGTCTCCATGGTAACAGATGCCACTAGTGAGCCCTAGCAAGTCTCGGTTATTTTTACTGACAAGATGAACAGAAAAACCATAAGGCTTCTATGAAACCTCTCATTACTGCCAGAGTCTTACATCTCTTTAATCCTCAGTTAGTGCGCAGTAAAGGGTGCTATGCCTACATACAGTCATGTTTAAATACCACTACCCTTCCTGTGCTTTTATATTATAATGCTGGAAATGCTAAGAACAATTCCTTTAAATCTTTCATGCCATTAAAAATTGACTGAGACATGAATCTGACACTACTCTGTATACACAGACTGACTTTACAAAGTAGAATAAAAGTCTGTGCGACTTGCTAGACTCGATGGCAATTTGCTGTTCCATGTGTTCACACTTTATGAAAGTCATTCAGGGGGAAAAAAAAAAAAGTCTCACTTGCATAAAACCCACTACGGCTAGTTCCCAAAAATGCTAAAGATGAAGTGCTTCCATCCACTCGTGGCAGCTCTCCAGGACACCCAATTATCCTATGAGGTATGTCTTCAGCATAAACTTTGTTCAGGTCTTCTCTGTGTTCCCTCATTTAGCACCAGCAATGTCCCTTCACACTGCAGGCTAGTACTGGAGCCAGTGTACTAACTCATGGGAAGGGAGGCATTCTTTCCCCTTCCCTGGCTTAGGCCACAGTTCTCAGACCCAGCAATTACTGTGCCACCAGGCATGACATCAAGCAACCAGAGCAAAAGTCGTGGTTGGGTCCCAGCTCTCAAAACACTCTCCTTTCCTGGAGGAAAAAAGTAGTTAAATGTTTTCCAAATCTTTCTGTAGAGCCTTTCTACCACTGTAGCTTTCCATCTGGAAAAGAACTAGCACCAGGGCACTAGTGCAGCCTATCACCAGTCAGAGGAGCTGCAGCACATAACCCAGTTTGCCCAGATTTCAGCAAACTGCTGAGCTGCAGTTCAAACTTTTTGCTCAACCATTTGCTCTGTAGCAGAATGAACTAGTACTCCCTTTGTTTCCTAGACAGTCTTTATAGCCTTTAAAGGTGTAGGTACTGTACTCTGCATTGGTTAGGCCACACCTTGAGTACTGTGCCCAGTTCTGGGCCCCTCAGATTAAGAAGGACAATGAGACACTTGAACATGTCCAGAGAAGGGCAACAAGGCTGGGGAGAGGCCTTGAGCACAAGCCCTATGAGGAGAGGCTGAGGGAGCTGGGATTGTTTAGCCTGGAGAAGAGAAGGATCAGGGGTGACCTCATTGCCCTCTACAACTACCTGAAAGGTGGCTGTAGCCAGGAAGGGGTCGGTCTCTTCTCTCTAGCAACCAGCACCAGAACAAGGGGACACAGTCTCAAGCTGCGCCAGGGGAGGTTTAGACTCCAAGTGAGGAAAAAGTTCTTCACCGAGCGAGTCGTTCATCATTGGGATGGGCTGCCCAGGGAGGTGCTGGAGTCACCATCCCTGGAGGTGTTCAAGAGGAGATTGGATGTGGCACTTGGTGCCATGGTCTAGTCGTGAGGTCTACCAAGACAGGTTGGACTTGATGATCCTTGGGGTCTCTTCCAACCCTAGTTATACTGTGATACTGTGCTTTCAGTGCTTTGGAAAACTCCAGACTACAAATGAAAGTTCTAGTTAGAAGACCACATGTTCTCATTTGTTTTTAATGTATGTACTATAAGTAACTGCAGGTAAGAGTTTAACAAGAATTATATTGCTATTTCCAAAAATCTCATGATCTTATTTATCCCAACCAAACACACTAAATGCCACTATGTGCCCTGGAGCTTGTCCTACTAAGTGGCACCTCAGCAATTTCTCTGGAATCCAGAGATACTGGGTACAGCTCTTTGCTTGCCACTGCAGCATTTCCTGCTCCTGTTAAAGCATAAGCTTCTTAGAAAGCAGCATGAACAGGCATCTGCTAGTCAATTACATGACTCCCAGGCAGGGATCCTTGTAACACCAGCCTTCCTTCACAACATCACCCCACAGAATAGCCTAGGGCAGAAAAAGACACAGGATGAATATAGCCATATAATGTTAGCCCTCAGGAAGAAATAAAATGATCCAAACTATAAAAAAACATTAATTCTCAACTTCAGATTTCCAGCTCAAGTTTAATAAAGGCCCTCAGACTATATTACATAATTTATATGGCATTCACAGACAGCAGCTTCTGCATAAAGTTCTTTCTGGCTTTAAAGGTGCAGGAACAAATCCTAAGGAAATAAACTCTAAACTGAGATATACTGGCAGTAACTACATGGGGGAACCTTTCAAGAGTTCCTGAAGAAAGAAAGAAAACAGGAAACAGAAAGGAAAAATAAATATAAGAAGGGGGGAAACCCCCAAACTATAAAAAAAAAATAAATAAATCAAACCAACCAAACAAAACCAAACCAACAACAAACCACTTTGATTCACTTCAGCGTGGAAAAACCAGCAAAGGCAAACTAGAACTCACAAAATTCATCAAAGTAACTGTAAGATTTAAGCAGCCTCTCCAGCAATTTCTCTATACATTTCAGAAGTAAATCTCTTTTGTTATTGTGTAGAGAATATCTTCACATTCCTGCTCTTGACAAAAAGCACAGTCCCTGGGATAACTTGCAAGAAATTTCTGGTGTGTAACACCTTGTGACTGAACAATTCTAGCAAGAAAACCCAATAAACCTAAGCACCAAAACAAACAAACAAAAACCACCCTCAAACAACTGTGGAACATCTACCACTTTCTTTGGATTCCAGTAGGTTCTATTGTTGCTTACTTTCTTTGAATAAGCTCAAAACCAGCTACCAAATGATGTGAAAGAAAGGTGCATTGATCAATGTCTTCATCTGGCAGCCAGAGGAGAATAGATACAACACATATAGTTTAAATAAATACTTGTTAAAATCCCCTTCTGTTGGTAAATTGAAATGTTAAGGTGAGGTCTGTCATACCTGCCCAAAGCCCATTTCTTAGATAAGCAGTGCTACTCTTGCTGATTTGAATTCAGTTAATGATAATCCACAAGGTTTTATTCTAAGTGCCTCATTCATCATTTCTACATTACCTGAAGGTGCAGTCAAAAGTAGAGAAGAGATGCCATTAGAGCAGGTGTGCTCTATATCGTCCTTTTATTGTACATTCAGCTCATTAACTTTGACTGGTGTCCTAGTGTGGGTCAGCTTCAAAATGATTAATATTGCAACTCTCTCCCTAACATGCACCAGCCTCATCATTCACTTAATGGTACTTTTTATGAAATAAAGATTTATATCTTGGCATGCCTGTTTGTTTTTAAATCCCTTCTTTTCTATGCTCTCATATTAAGTGCATAGAAGGCTTGGCACAATGAGCTGGAGAGTACCCTCCTGCAGCTACCACAAGAAAGAAGAGGCATCTATTTCACCTGTGTTTTAACAGGCAATTTCTTCTGGGACTTCACAGAAAGATGTCCAGAGAGAAACTGCACTAAGTCTATACTGATCTGCTTGTAAAATTCCAGTGACCTCTCAGTCTGGAGAGCCTCCCTCACATGTATTTGTACTACGTGCACTGTCAGTTCTGACATCACCTATTTGCAGTGTCCAAAAAAAATTCAAGTGTAATCCTTTATCTCCATCTTTATCCAATTAAACATGATTGAGTTTGTGCCTGCCTTTCAGTTGACTTTCTTTGTGATGGGTATTAAAGTCTTGAAGAATATAAAAAGTTAAAACACAAATACAACAGAACCTTAATATTTTCTGCCCACTGACTTGGACAACTTGCTGTTTGCTTCTGCTTTTCTTTCACCACTGTGCTTCTGGGTGTCATTTCAATGTATTTATCACCCGTAGCACACATTCTTTCACACTTTGTCCGATGCAAATTCATTCACTTTTAGGGAAACACCTCAGAGGCATACCAGAAGAGCTCCTCTTTGTACAAGCAATAAACACATGGCAGAAATGTGAATGAAGGTAATCCAGAAGTGCTATGGTCCAAGCCCCTTTGAACAATGAAGGGCCCACTGCAATTTCAGAGGTATATATCCAAAAGAGGTTGCACAGAGAGCTAAGCCTTTTCCAGAGGCTAAGATTTGTAGTGGAGAAGTGCTTCAAAATACATTATCAACTTTTAATAGCAGTTATTTCATGTTCTACTATGTTAGTCTGTTCTTCAGCCAAAACTTAGGAACAGCAAAACCAAACAAACCCAGAGTTCGAATTTCAGCTCACCCTAAAATCCCAGAATTTTTCAACTTCAGCATTTAAGACACAGATGGTCATTTAGAGATGGTAAGGCACATGATTGCACCTACAAAGAAAGAACTCAGACAGCACTTAGCCTATGCCCAGGTAATTACAGCCTGCAGAACATTTGCAAAGATATAAGCAGATGGTTGTGTCTCAGCTTCATTCCAGCTACTCCACTTTTAATCACGTAAAGCTTTATTACACAATTAAAAACACATATACGTGGTCTTTCACTTGACAGGTATATATTTAAGCAAGGACAAAGCAAGGTCAATAAAGACAAAGAGATTTTGGGCAGAGATAATAGAGAAGGTGGCACCTTATTGTAAAATAAAGGGTGGCATAAGCCTAGCAGATTTCTGGAACTGAAAAGACAATACACACAAGCTATATTCCCTGCCACCTTGTCAGAGAGAAAAGGAGGTCAGGAGTCAGTATACCATGATGATATCATCTTTAAATGCCTCAAAGGAGCAGGCTATTCTTTGACTTCCCTTTTACAGTAATTGTTGTGCCAGAGACTGACTTTATAATTATCTTGTATTTGTGAATTTTGCTCCTCTCTGACTACACACAGCAAACTGGCTGTTGATTAGAACTTTATTCAAGCATCCCTTGGTATCCAACTCATCTGAAGCATGAGAAGGTAATTTAATTTTCACTCTTCCAGTCCCACAAGCTGTACTCTGGGGGACAATAGAAAAAGAAGCAGTCTGTGGGGCTCAGCTACTCTCCTTATTAGCTTAGTGACACAGATACACACAAAAAAGATATGAACTATGAATGACTGCTGCCTTCCCTGAGCTGATTCTCATCAGCTTATGCTTCCTTTACAACCAGAAGACTGCCATGTCAGTTGGCTATGAGTTTCTCATATTGAATATGTCACTTTGGAATGCAAAAGCAGCTGTGGAACACAGCTAGTCACTAAAATATCCAAGTCTTTATCTAACATTTGATTAAAGGGCATAATAAATCCCTGTTTTCACCAAAAGGAGAGTAGCTCACATGGTGGTGAGATGGAGGCACATGCCACCAAAGCCAGACCCTATGAAACGCTAGATCAAATTCATTGTTCAGTGAGAGGATCTGACACAAGAAATCCCAGGTTCAGACAAAAAACCAGACAGCAGATATCTCGATTCACTAAACAACAGGAGGTAATGGTGAAAGAGGGTAATGTGCCTCAGCAATCAGGCTACAAAACTTCTGCTCTCATTTATATTTGACAGTAAGTGAAGAACATTTCATCTGTGAAAGTTTTTCAGCAAATCCACTCCATGTGGACATATAAAAGAGAACTGGCTTTGCTGTCAACAGAATAAAAAAGGTGCTTGCTAAAAAGGTAATACATGCAGGGCTGAGTTTGTGCTGAGTAATTGCAGCATCCATGTTTCTTGCTAAATCCTACTGCATTCCAATTCTGTGATTAAAATTATTTTTTCCATTCTCAAACTACTGAAGCCTCTAAGACTCGAAGTCATATGGTTGGGAAGAGATAATGATTCTTTATTTTTTTGTTAGAATTTACAAAAACTCTGTCAGAAAGGCACATATAAGATCACTGCTTCACTGCTTGATTTATGCAAATTGCATTAAACTTTTTCTGTAAAATTGCTGCAGTAACTTCAGAATGGTGCATTATCGTCTGTGATTACAGAAACTGAACTCTGTTTTGGTGCCTTCTGTGTTTCAAGTACTGTATGACAAGACCATGCAAGTAAATATTAATCAGCAGAAAGTAACTGCTGTTGAAGTTGAAGTGCTCTTGAATTAAGATGCAGATAACAACTAAGGTGACAAATCTGATGCTTACTGGAAATTAGAATCGCACACAATCTATAAAAGCATCAGAGACGACTTCAGAATGCCAGCAGCTTGATTCAGAGTTTGTGTCTGTATTAACTTTCAGAAGTCAACTCAGGAATGTCAGAAAGGAGTAGTATCAATGAACAGAATAAACTGAGATCTTCTAAAAACATCTGCGGTAGGACCTCATATAAGTGCATCTATGAATCTTAAGCCAGACCTTCAAACTGAAAGTCGTCCAACTCTAATGAGATCAATACCATTATGTTTGGTTCACCTTAGCTCAAAATCTCTTTGTTCTGCAAAATAAACCACAACAAATTCCTTGAAATGCACAGTAATTGAATAATCACCTGATTAGCACAAAAGCAGGTATCTAGTCATGTATGTCTGTATTTTCATTAGCAGGAATATTTCCTAATACAAGTGACTGAAAGAAATCCCAACTAGATAAATAAGAGTAACTTCCTTGTCCCTTTCAAGAGACTGAATATGAACAGATTTCTGAAAAAAAAAAAAAACCAAACCAAACCAAAACAGCAGTGATTAGCTTAAAAATAAAAGCCCCATTCAAAAAGGCCAGCTTGAACATGTGATTATGAGGAAATTAATTTCCTGGAATTTATAGGATCCTGTAAAACCTATAGATGCACATCTATGACTTAGATTAACTTTATTTTACGGTGATACTGTGCAGAACGAAGGAGTTGTAGTTCTTTAATATCTTTTGGGCTTGGTGCTTAGTGTTGAACAGGTTTTACAGACAGAAAAAACAGCCCACTGATTTAATGTCTAGTCACTCACCTTGTCTTTGGTGACTATTTAATAGAAAGTGAATTAAGGACATTACTGAAAACATCAAATGACAAAGAAGTGGACCCACACATGTTTTAATTTCCCTTTCTAGCTGCAAATTATAGCTGCTATCAAATGGCAGGCTCTCTGTAAGTTAAGATGTTCTGTCATGCATACATGCTCCCCCAGAAAATATACTGCCTTAATTTACATTTAAACTTTGATCAGCTCCACACAGGGCTTAATACTATTTGTAAAATATGCCAAGCACAATTTCCAATGGAAACAATCCCACCCTGCCTGGCAACTCACCCCATTTTCTGCAGTGACCACTGTTTCAAAATTCTGTTAAACCCAACACATTTCCAGTGTACATTGAAGACATTGGTACCTTTTTCTTCACTGCTATATTCAGCCTTCATGTACTTATTGAGCACAGGATGCAAACCTGAGTGCACACCTGTAAAACCTTAATGACATAACTAAGAGTACAGAAACCTGGCAGCTTTTTTTGGATTATTTCTACTTATCCTTTTAACTGGCATTTGTTCTTTAAAGGCATGACAATGCCATAAAAGCATAAAAGACATCAAAGTGTCTGCAGTGACAGTTTGAACTCCAGCACTTCTAAATCCTTGACACTACGTGTGAATTTCTGATAAAATCAGCCGGCATTTTTGCTGCTCATTTCCATGAGATCAAGATCTCACTCTATTCCTGTTGGCTAACATGATTTCAAATATAGGAAGGATTATTACAAAGATGAGCTATCATGTGGCTTAGCTAGTTACCTTGAATTAGAGGGAAGGCCAACAAGGCCCACATCCTGGTTGGAGTCTGTTATAGACCACCCAACCAGGACGAAGAGGTTGAGGAATTATTCTATAGGCAGCTAGAGGCTGTCTCAAGATCACCAGACCTTATTCTTATGGGTGATTTTAACCTGCCTGGTATCTGCTGGGAACTTAACACAGCAGAGAGGAGACAGTCTGAAAGAGTGTATGGAGGATAGCTTTTTATCACAGCTGCTATGTGAGCCTACCAGGAGTAAGGCTTTGCTTGACCTTCTTTTTACGGAGAAGGGCTGGTGGGAGATGTGGTGGTTGGAGGCTGTCTGGGGTCCAGTGACCATGAAATAATTAAGTTTTCAATTTGCAGTCAAGCTAAGAAGGGCATCAACAAAACTGCCACTCTGGACTTCCAGAGGGCAAACTTCAGGTTACTCAAGGAACTAACTCAGAAGGTACCTTGGGAAACATCCCTTAAAAACAAAGGGGTCCAGGAGAGCTGGACTTATTTCAAGAAAGAACTCTTGAAGGCACAGGAACATGCTGTGCCAATGTGCCAGAGGATGAGCTGTGCGGGCAGATGGCCAGCCTGGATGGGCAATGAACTTCTGAATGAATTAAGGGGGAAAAAAGAGAGTTCATCATCTTTGGAAGAAAGGAGAGGTAACCCAGGAAATGTTTAAGGATGTTGCTAGGTCAAGTAGGAAAAAAATCAGAGAGACAAAAGCCCATTTACAGCTTAGACTGGCCACTGCTGTGAAGGACAACAAAAAATGCTTTTACACATATATTAATGGCAAGAGGAAGGGCAAGGACAACCTCCACCCCTCAGTGGACATGGAGGAGAATATTGTAACTAAAGATGAAGAAAAGGCAGAGGTACTTAACACCTTCTTTGCCACTATTTTTAATAGCAAGAAAGGTTGTCTTCCAGACAAATGGCCTTCTGAGCTGGCAGATGGAGTCAGGGAGCAGTATAGTTCCCCTGTAATCCAGACGGAAGCTTAGCCACTTGGATCCCCACAAGTCCATGGGACCAGATAGGATCCCTCCTAGGGTGCTGAGAGAGCTGGCAGATGAACTGGCCAAGCCACTCTCCATCATTTTTCAACAGTCCTGGCTCACTGGAGAGTTCCCAGATGACTGGAAACTGGAAACGTGATGCCCATCCATAAGAAGGGCCAGAGGGAGGAACCAGGGAATTCCAGACCTGTCAGTCTGACCTCAGTGTCAGGCAAGATTATGGAACAGGTCATCCTGAGTGCAATCACACAGCACTTACAGGATGGCCAAGGGATCAGGCCCAGCCAGCATGGATTTAAGAAGGGCAGGTCCTGCCTGATCTCCTTCTATGATCAGGTCACTGGCCTGGTGGATGTGGGGAGGGCTGTGGATGTTGTCTACCTGGACTTCAGCAAGGCTTTTTACACTGTCCCCCTCCCCAGCAAACTCCTGGCCAAGCTGTCAGCCTGTGGCTTGAACAGCAGCACTCTGTGCTTTGAGAGGTTTGCAAGCTAGGAAGATGAGACAATGGACAAGAAGGGGACAAGCCACAGAGATGTTAACAACATTTGTTGAAGTTACAGTCCCTCAGTGCAGATGTGGAAAGAAAACAGAAATTCTACCAGGCACACCCAGCTCTGACCTTCAGGCTAGGCCAGAGCCACTCAACAGACCATGGAAGGCATGGTCCCAGTGCTGAGGAAAGCCACACTTTCAAATTTCTGGCTTCAGGAATTTGAGAAATATTAGCCTTTATATACAAACCCCTCTAAAGTAATTTTTCAAGGTTTAATAAAAAATCCACTGAGAGAGAAATGTGTAATGCTCTATCATAGCATGAAACCTTGCCAGATTGATGGGAAACTTCCATCTGTAATACAGTAAGGGACTTCAGCTGGATCACACCCATTGTCGTTAAATGAAACCATCACCTTGCTCTCCCCACCAGACTGTATGACAAGCCTGACAACAAATACATTCCCTGTGAATATGCAGTATTTGACCATCAGAGTAAACTGCACATTCAGGATGCAAATATTCTAATATTGCTCACCTTTCTAGTCCCAGCACTTGATGACATTCATGCTAAGTGAAGATACAGCAAAAATATCAGCCAAGTCAGACAGTCTTGTCACTAAAGAGCAAATTTGGGGCCAGATTTGGCCCAGTTCAAACAAAGACTGTGGAGATTCAGTCTTAATATCTTTCTTAACAACAGACTTTGAATCAGACAACTTATTTCAGCTTTGCTGCTAACCAGCTTTGGCACATGGCAGCTGACAGCAAGTCATGTAATCCATTTTCTTCAGAAGAGCTTGACAGTGTAAAAGGAACCTAAGACAGAGACTTCTGAGTTCCATTTAGAGTGTCATTCTTTAAAATCACACATAAAATCCAGAAAAAGTCTTGCAGCAAAATATTTTGTACCCCAAATGCCAAATGGTACTTCCATGTCTCTTCAAAATCACTCAGACCTAACCGGATTCCACAGGACGGATGTATCTTCATGAAAGTTCTGTGAACCTCTAGCACAAACCAGAGCATCAGACCTGGCATAAATGTTGCAGCAGCCAATATTTTTTTGCTTTAGCAAAACACAAGCAAAGAAAAAGCACATGTAGCTATAGAACCAGGTGTTGCAACCCTTGTCATACAAACAAAATATGGGTTAGGGTGCCCTGCTAAAATTTGGCAGTCACAGACACTTCTTATATTTCCTAAGAGCCACATCACCATGAGTGTAACATTAATGTGAATTGAAGACAACTTTACTAGAAACTGTTCCACCTGGAGTAAAACAGAGATTTTCTGGAAAAAATGTAATCCTGACTCTCTAACCATGGGGGACACTAATACTTTCTCACTTGAGCAACCAACAGTCTCCAATGATAGGGATTGGACTGAGGTATGGAGCAGCAGAACTGATTAACAGGGACAGAAATCACTCCTTGATTGTTTGTGCTAGTTTTTAAATGGAAGCTGTAGATTCAAACAAACTGCATGCAAAACCAGACTGAAAAATACCTCAGCAGGTCCCTCAGGTGAACACAGACCATGAATGCAGCCTGAGAGCTTACCAGCTTTTGAGCAGATCCACAGCATATTGGCAACAGCAGCCATTCCCTAACTCTCAGGGGGCTTTCATTGAAACAAGCTGAATGTTTGTTGCACTCACCCTCGGGGAAATACTGCAGCCCAGACATGCAAGGTGCTTGCAAGAATACAGAATGTGCCTTGCACAACCAAGAGCGGTCTCAGTCTTTAGTTTTACTTTGGGCAGCTGCTCACAGGCTGATTAAGGATGCGTGAGACCTCACAGCGCTGAGCATTGCAAGTCCTGCCATACCTACAACTTCCACCACGACAGTATGACAAAGGGTCAGACATGGAGCTATGAACATGTCACACATACACTGCAATTTGTACCTAACACAAAGAAGAAGGTGAATCTCCTTGAACAGGAGGTGCTGTTGCAGCTGTCTAAAGATACTCTGCATGCAGACTACTGATTGAAAAACAACCATCACAAAATATATATAATCTGGCAAGGAATATGTATATGACTTTCCAAGGCCTATGATTGTGACAGAACCTGTTTAATCTGTTCTGAGTTCTCTGAAGCATTTATATGCTCAAGACAGGTATTTCATTGGCTGCTGCAGGCTGCATCAGTAAGCCAGCTTACCTGGAGCAATTCAGCTAACACGTAGGCTACCTTCACCACCAGGCAACTTTATGATCATTTATGTAGTATTCCTTTCATTCCATAAAAAGCATACCTAGAGAAAACAGAGGATTACAGTAGTATTAAAATCATCCGTCTTCAGTATGGTAAAAGCTTTAATGTCAGGCAGTGCTGAAAGACTGGGTGAAACCACAAGGGGTTTTGTTCGTAGACAACTAAGGTTACTACCCCATATTTTGCTCTGACAGTCTGGAAAGATAAGAAAACAGAGAAGAATGTAAATGTGAACAGAATACTCAGAGGAAAGTTAACTTCCACCTTTCTTTCGATGCGACTGACACCCAGCAAGAAGGAAAAAAAGTATTTGTAACTTGCTTCAGACAGACAGTCAGCATCAAGGAGAAGGGAATCATTTGCAAGATTAAGGATTGTTTGGCTTTCAGGCTTTCTGTGTCTTGTTAGGCTTTTCCTGTCAGCCTGCTGTGGATGCAAAACTCAATCTGAGCCCTTGTGACATGCTTTTTAAAAAATACATCCTCTTTTCTGCCCGTTGTTCACCAAGACAGTGTCAGTAGTGCAAGCATAAGTGATGTTAGAGACCTTCCATTTCCTGTGAAATGCATAAGCTATAAGATTTCATATGTTTTATAGTTGGTGGCATTTAGTACAGCATGTCATACATAAACACAAATAAATCAGAAACTACACTGTTAATGCAAAATAAATGTAAACATCTTTAAGGACCAATTTGTTGTTCATTATGCCGAGGGGCATCAGAACAGTCAGAATACATAGAATACATACATATACATAGAATAAACCAGGTTGGAAGAGACCTTCGAGATCATCGTGTCCAACCCATCAACCAATCCAATGCCACCTAAACAACTAACCCATGGCACCAAGCACCCCATCAAGTCTTCTCCTGAAAACCTCCAATGATGGCGACTCCACCACCTCCCCAGGCAGCCCATTCCAATGTGCAATCACTCTCTCTGTATAGAACTTTTTCCTAACATCTAGCCTGAACCTCCCCTGGCGCAGCCTGAGACTGTGTCCTCTTGTCCTGGTACTGCTTGCCTGGGAGAAGAGACCAACATCCATCTGTCTACAACCTCCCTTCAGGTAGTTGTAGAGAGTAATAAGGTCACCCCTGAGGCTCCTTTTCTCCAGGCTAAGCAACCCCAGCTCCCTCAGCCTCTCCTTGTAGGGCTTGTGTTCCAAACCCCTCACCAACTTTGTTGCTCTTCTCTGGACTCGTTCCAGCAAGTCAACCTCCTTCCTAAACTGAGGGCCCCAGAACTGGACACAGTACTCAAGGTGCTCAAGTCACAAAAGCTGCAGTAAAAATGGTGAGTTCTTATTTTGGTCCAACTACTTGGACTGTGACATTCCTGACTTTAAATGAAAGATCCCATGCTGCCATGCTTGTGAAAAATTAAAAATCTATGAAGTGGATCAAATGTTTTTTTGCCAAAAGTAGAAATAAACTCCCTCATGATACTTTGTAACTCAACAGAAAAGGTCACGCATTTCATGCAAATCAAACAATTACAAAGAAACCTTTTGCCAGCCCCTAAGCCATTCCAATTTGAAGCTAATGCAATAAGGCAGAGGTTTGCTTCCTTATCCACGCTCAATTTTGTTAAAACCTTGGTGTTGTCCTGGTTACTGCAGCTGTGGGCTTCCATCTGGCTTTTTGCAGCTGTATCCATTAAAATATAAAAAAACCTTGATTGCTTTGACTTCTAGTTTGTCTAAGCTGAGTGAACTAAACACATCATTTGTATTCGCTGGCAAATTCTAGAGGTCTCCTTTTTTATTGCCTTTTTGCAGTTAGTATAGCTCAGCCTATTCATCTTTGCTATTTAATGCCACCACTACACACAGAGCAATGGTTATCTCCCCATGTACTCCACTACTTACTTCACTGCTCAGTAAGGAAAGGGTTAACAGCAACTTCAAACATTAGCAGGTTCAGTGACTTCTGTGGGCAAGCCACACTCTGAAAGTACCTCCAATAGATGAATTGCTACAAACTAGGGATAGAGAAAGTATTTCTGTCCATACCAAAGAGCCAGGCACCAACAACCCCCCAACTGGGAAGTCAAAAGCTGAACATCTTCTGTATCCCATGTTCAGTTCCTATCCCACAGAATGGGAACACCATGATAAGTATTCTGCTACACATGACTTTTGGAGTCTTGTCGTCTTCTAAGAGAACAATCTGTCTGTCAAATGCCAGCAATGTGCTGTCTCAGCAAGCCACAGTGGGATCCATGGTGGACTGGAGACAAGAACAAACCACAGACAGGTGTTCCTTAGAGACTGCTGGGACACCTGCTCTACTCCTGACTTTGTCCAATATAAGCACCTAGTCAGGGCTCTATCCAAACCATTTATACCAAGAACAAGTTTGTGTTCAAATAAAGCTATTGGTTTGCACTTCAGCCCAGAGCACACTGAGGCTACAGCAAGCACTCCACTTTCCATGTGCATTTCCATGTGCCACACAAACCAAAGAAAAGCTGTAAAATATGTCAGTGACACTTTCAGTGTTCCAAAGTCTGAGTCACCAATTACTACCCCACTCCTCTGCTTATTGCCTCAACAACCTAAGGAACAGTGAAAGGCCAATTAATTAAAACACTGAATATTAAACAGATTAAAGTATATTATTATAAGTTCATAATTTTGCTACGGATTGCACTAGGGATTTTAATGTCATCTTGCTCTCAGGACAAGAAGGAGAAAGTGGGACAAAGAAACATGTTCCTATGGTAAAAAGTACTGGAAATCAAGTGTTGCAAATTTAACTTGCTCTGTTTGCAATCTGCAGGGTGTACACTTCTTGCAATACACCAAACACATAGGGTGAAAGGATTAAACAGCCTTTAGTAACAATTCAGATGACTGATCTTCACATTGATTGCACTTTTAATAAAGGTAATTTGAATTTTGAAAATTGTTATTGGATATCTGAATTCCAAATTAATTATTATCCACTGTGGTTAAACAGGCCTGAAAACCTGTCTTTCTGATACAGTGGATAATGCATTCCCATTTAACTCTCTGATATTTAATTTTTTTTCCTCAAAGGTTGCACTAAACAGCTGCTTAAGGTAGAGCTCAAAAGGCACTCTAAACCTAAATGACTGACACCTGATGAGGCACGGAGTGCAGTAAGTGCTCCCTACAAGGACACAGAATGCTCACTACTGCAGGGGTTTTCTTCTTATTATTAATCACTCACCTAAGAAAGTATATTTAAATGAATGATCTCAACTAAAACAGAAAAAAAAAATCAACCTTAGAGATCTTATGTGCTGTGTGAGGAAAAAAAAAATTAATGTAAGAACCATGTTGAACTTTAAAGCAAACTGAAACTGTCATTGTTAAGTTTTGCAAGCATTCTGGTTATATCACACTCAGGGGTATTTCTACTTGTCAAAGAAATCAGAATCATAATAGTAACCATAAAGCCTAACAGGAACACAGGATTACTATTTATGGTTTTACCGTGTCCATTTAATTGAACATTTAGGATAAAATAATAACTATTTCATTCGTATTACAAATAGTAACATGATGTACACCTGCCGATTTATCTGAAAATGGTAAAACCTCTTATCTCAGGTTTTAGAAACATACCTGAATGTCAGTTAACATTCTGGCTACATTAACTCAATGTTAAATGGATTACAAATAATGAAATTAAACAATTCATTTTCAGTGAGAAATCACAGTGAAATGAGAGTTGTGTTGGCCAACTGATGCTAACCAATGTATTTTATTCCATCTTACCAGGAGACCCATGAGTGAGATGATGTGAATAAAATTCTGTACAGTTTTTCAGAGCATTTTACTTATGGAGTGCGGTAGGACTAATTAAAGATATTAATTTGAAAAAACCAAAGCATTTTAGTCCTAAATTGTATTTTTGTCCCTGCTTTCTATTTAACAATACAGGACGTGCTTGGAAGGGAATCCATCTGAACATGAGCCTGCAGTGTGCCCAGGCAGCTAAGAGGGCCAATGGCATCCTGGCCTGCATCAGGAACAGTGTGGCCAGCAGGAGCAGGGAGGTCATTCTGCCCCTGTACACTGCACTGGTTAGGCCGCACCTCGAGTACTGTGTCCAGTTCTGGGCCCCTCAGTTTAGGAAGGATGTTGACTTGCTGGAACGAGTCCAGAGAAGAGCAACAAAGTTGGTGAGGGGTTTGGAACACAAGCCCTACAAGGAGAGGCTGAGGGAGCTGGGGTTGCTTAGTCTGGAGAAGAGGAGACTCAGGGGTGACCTTATTGCTCTCTACAACTACCTGAAGGGAGGTTGTAGACAGACGGATGTTGGTCTCTTCTCCCAGGCAGCCAGTACCAGAACAAGAGGACACAGTCTCAGGCTGCGCCAGGGGAGGTTCAGGCTAGATGTTAGGGAAAAGTTCTATACAGAGAGAGTGATTGCCCATTGGAATGGGCTGCCTGGGGAGGTGGTGGAGTCGCCATCATTGGAGATTTTCAGGAGAAGACTTGATGGGGTGCTTGGTGCCGTGGGTTAGTTGTTTAGGTGGTGTTGGATTGGTTGATGGGTTGGACGCGATGATCTTGAAGGTCTCTTCCAACCTGGTTTATTCTATGTATTCTATGTATTCTATTCTAAAAGTAATACAGTCCTAAATAGCAAATAGCACTGAATGTTATCACCCCTAAATGCTGCTAGAGGACTGGTATAATCACAAGTATATAAAACAGCATCAGAAAAGAACCAACATACATTTTTTAGGCTCATATACAGCAGAGCTGCAACAGCTATCAATATATTGCATTCATTTCTTATGCCCACATTTTCAAAATAGATTTTTCAAATACGTGAAAAGATTTCAGATAAGAAAACCTCATTCAAAGACTAGCTTAAAGTGTGGAGAGAAAACTAATTTTAAAAAGATAGGAGACAGATCAGCTTGCAGGATAAAAATATCTAGTACTGAAGAACTCTTTAATTTGGTCAAAGGTGGCATAACACGAAACTGTAGGAGGAAGTTATGCCTGACAAATTCAAACTCTTCTTCAACACTGACAGTAACTAACTAGTAGAAAAAAAAGAACAAAAAAGGTGGGAAAATGTGCTTGCTGCCTTCTCATTAGGAGTCTGAAAGCAAGGCACAGAGAGACAGATCATACAGTCTCACTGTAACTAGAAAACGTATTGCACAGAAGAGCCTCTTATGGTGTTCAATTCCATAAAAGAGAAAACTCATTTGGTAAACATGAGCATTATATAAAGGAGGTTATGATTTTATGAATCCAAATATTATGGGGAGCGATACACAACTGCAGCATGATCTTAGAGCTATGAAAACCATGATACGCACAGGTATGCCTTTTTCCTGTCAAACTGGTTTTGACTAAGCACATGAAAGGAACAATTTTCTCTTCTCTGAAAACAACTTCCACATCCTGAAATTTTTCAAGCAGGAAAATCCAAAGGATTTAGAAGTATAACTAGCTCTACTCACCCCGCCAAAATAATCAAGCTTATTTTCTGCTTCCTGACAAGCACTATTCTGTCCTGATAGGTTTACTGTCAGTCCACCTTTCTGAGGCATCAAAGTTGCGGGTGGAGAGAAGAGTTTATGTCATCTTTTCTCCAGAGAAGTACTGCTGTGTGGGGTAGCATGCTGCTAACTCAAGAGCCATGAGAGACAAACTCACACCCACTTTTTACCTCCCCAGCAAAAACATGAATTACACAACGCGCCTTGACTCCTGACACACAGACAGTTCTCATTTTCAACCCAAATGACTGGCAGCAGTACAGTCATTGCCTCAAAACAGCAAAGAAGAAATTTCTTTGTTTAGAAGGTTCAAACTAATTTAGTCAAACATTAAACAAAGGTCTGAAATCCTGAAGCATGTAACCAAAATAACAAGACCCCTTAACTTTCTACTGATCATCATGCTGCTAAATCTGATGTAATTTTGGCTCTTACACAATCCTTCCCTGACATAAATCTGTAATCACATTAGACAAACCTCCTGCTTTGAAGTTTTCCCAGCAAGATTTGCCCTCAAGGCAGACCTGAAAACCTGTTTTTTTGCTGTGTCTTGAAGAGCAATGACCAGCAGCAAAGTGGATGTAGCCTCTCTTGTGGGGCACCATAGCTGCTCCCAGGTTCAAGGAGAGCTGAGGCCTCAGAAGCCTCATGGTGCCACCCCTGAAGGAAAGGCATCTCCTCAGGAGAAGGCATCCAGTCTGGTATCCACTCACCAAGATAAACCATCACACACCACATCTTCAAATGCTGGCATATAACTTTTCATCATGTTAGAACACAGCCCTGCACGAGTCTCTTACAGACTCTGTCCCCACGAGAGGCACAGAGTGCCATTCCTCCTTAACAAAATGGCGGCTCCCCCACAAAACTACCACACTCCAAACCAGTTTAAGCTAGAGCTCGTGTCCAGGATGAGTGAGCCCTTCCAGAGCTGCTAAGAAGGCTCATTTGCACCAGATTTGACTGAAGTTACACCTCCCAACAGGCATGTTTCACATTTATAACATACAGGATCATAGTCATACTGCTGCCTCAGCTGCCTCTTTTCCAAGCTGTTCCAGGCCCTGCTACTCTTGCATGTCTGGAGCCCCTGCCTCCCTCCCCCTGCTCTCACCAGCATACCAGCAGAATCTCCTTACTGGCTGTTAGCTGGAACTGCTCACCATGCCACAGGAAGCTAACCCTTCCCAGATGAGCTTCCTCCATCAAAGCCACAGAATAAGGAACTGGGTTTAATGAACAAGAGACCTTTACAAAGGCATGATGGTGACTTATTTAATCAGGTCTAACAGTCTTGCTGCAAGTTGTTGGCAAATCTCATTTTCAAACATAAGACAAGACACTGGTTTCTTTCCTTCAAAGGAAATGACACTAGTATCTAATAGTATATAAACAAAAACTACAGAGTTGTACCCTGCCACAATACTCTAGCATACATAAGACTATCATCATAATAAATCTATGTCATAATATTCTGCTGTTTAACTGCACTAGGTTCAAGAGGCCTATTTCTGTTAGAGGACTTCATAGTCACAACCACAAAGCTGATGCCAGTAATTATAAAGACTGTAAGATTTTGATGTTTACTGACCAATACAGAGATCTAAACATGAAATTTCCACTATGTTAGGAGTGCAGCCACCATTAGCCAAACTATCTCTGCTTCAATGCAAGAAGGGACAAGAACAGCCCATAATGCATTGGCCATGCATGCTTAATGACACTCTCATGTTGCTTTTCAGAAGAGCAGTTTAGTTTCCTTTGAAATTCTTCCCCATAAGTTTTCTTTTGATGCTGTGGATTTGTACCCAGGTCTTGTTTGTCAGCTTGCTTATTTTTGAATGTGACCATCACATAAAATGATCTGTTCATGTCCTTTAGAATGGCTGTGAATGAATCCTGGAAATGGACAGCAAGAGAAATAAGAAAGAGACCAGCAGAGGAAAGGTGGCAGAACTAGTGTGGAAAGGATTGAACGTGTACTTCACTCTGACAAACTGATAATTTACTTTTGCAGTTCCTCACTACTAAGGTAGTACTTAAAATTTATTCACATTTACACAGAAATTGAATTCAGTTAGTGTATACTTATTCCTTTCCACATCACTTTGCTATAGCATAGAAAGTTTCTTTCTCCCCTTCAGATAAATCTATGTACAAGTGTATCTACACAGGTTTGTCTACTTGGCTAAGATTCGACGCTGCCAACACAAACACATGAAAAACTTCACTAACATGGGCACTTTCACAGATTTTAAAAAACCACATTATTTTTAAAGAAGGGAATACACAGACTTTTACCTTCACTTTAAGTGTAGCATGGAACTGGGTTTGAATTGTGAATCATCAAAACAGGAACTGAGAACTGACAATCTCAAAAGGATCTAAAACTGCACAGTACATATGGAGAGCCAGTTTTCTGTTTGCAAAAAACTGAAATGATTTCTTTCTTTTCAGTTATGGACTGACCATAGAAATGAAGATTTTTTTTTCCCCATTTTTCCCCCTGCAGTAAAAATTTCAGCCCTTTTTCTCCAATTATGGTTTATAGTAAGAAATTCAGAAGTATAAAGCTTTCGGCCATTTTCTTAAAGGCATTGACTTATGTGCCAGGTTACACCCATTCCTGGAGGGGCTGAAAAGAATCCAGCCCCCAGGGTGGACAAAAGGAACATGATATAGGTGGGCAGAGAGAGATTTGGTTTTCCCCCTCCCAGGAGGAGGGGTCCCCTGTGTCAAAGGTCTATTCTACTCCCCCTTCCTGTCCAGCAAGCCTATTTAAAGGAGACCATTTTTTGGTTCTTACTCTTTCCCCCTGCTGGCCTGCTCAACAGAAGCACCCAGTTTTGTATATTTTTTCTATTTACCCTTTTCCTTACACCTTTGTAACCTTCCCTGTTACTCAAATGCTATACATTCTTTTAAAAATCACCTTTTTACTTCCAAACTGATTCCAGACCATTTCTTTTGGGATTTTTTACCTCTTCTTTCTCCTGCCTAATTTGCTTTTACCTTACTGGGGAAAAAGGGAGAGGAGAGGCAATCTAAATCTGTTCCATTTGGGCTTTTGGACTCTGGGTAAAGCTTAAACCACAATAACCCACCATTCCACTCAGCACTGAAATTCTCAATTAATTAGTTACTCAAAAAGCATATTTGAATGCCCAAATACCTAAAGAAAGTCAACACAGGCTCCAAAATCGGCCATATTATGACTATGTTGGATGATGCATCTTTAAATATTGCTTATATCATAATTCATGACAAGATAAACTAAATGCTTCATAATAATTTAAGGCTTAATGGTCTTTTAGTAAGACACATCAACAGAGGGCTGGGAATTTAGCAATACTTCACAAATGTCTCTTCACATCCACAAGTCTATCAGAGGTCTGCAGCTCACTTTTACCGTCCTTTAAAACAAAAAGTGCCTCACCATATGAGGCACCCACTCATCACCGGTCTGCAGCTCACTTTTACCGTCCTTTAAAACAAAAAGTGCCTCACCATATAAGGCACCCACTCATCACTGGTTGTGACTGACAGAGAAATCTCTGAGGTGTCTAAATCAGATGACCTAGTCATTTGACTGCAAGCTCAGTGTAACACAGGGAGGATCCATATATAGATTTCCAGGGCAGAAGCAGGCTTGCTTTGTTTAGAGGTGTGTAGCTGCATAAAAGGCTTTAAATGCTTACGGATGAATTAGAAGAGAAAAGCATAGGAACCATGCAGGTTTACAGAGCCTAAGAAGGAAGCCTTCAAGGGTAAAACCACAAGCTCACAAGCTTTCCTCAGCTGTGTCACTACCATAGCATGTGCTGCTAAACAAGTGCTTGATTTTGTAACCAATTTTTGACAGGCAGTAACAGTGACAGATGAACCCTTACCATCAGCATTTTAAACTGTTCATTATGGGAAGCTGTCCCATTCCATGCTGCACTGTCATTTTGAGTAGAATGTCCAACAGCTTTGTGAAGCATTTTAAACACTAGCTATAAGTTTTCTCATTTACTCTTCAACCAAAGTTGTACTGTGCACATAATGCACAGCATAGAGATCCAGATACAATCTACAGTTTGAGTGGTGGTTGGGAAGACAATGTGTAATGGATTTATATCTACTATTGTGAAGCAGATAAATCACAAATGAGAAGTAGATATCAAGTCTTTCCTTTCCAATGAAGAAACATGCAAGTTAGCATAGGTCAGCTATTGTTTGGGTGGTTTGTTTGTTCTGTTTTTTATCTTTCTTTGCTGTTAATAGATTGCAAAGGCTCTAGCTGAAAAGGGTAGAAAGGGTTCTTTGAAAGTGAAGATTATTGTTCAGCACACACAAACAATTTTTGCTTTCATATCAAAACTTTCTTCTGCTCATTTTGGAATTGTGCCTTCATAAATCAGTCAAGAGACCATCTGAGAAAGCATTAATAACTATGGGCTGGGGAAGAACTTTCCAAAGCCCAAGTGCACTTGTCTTTTCTTGCTCAAACCCTTTTCCCTTTTTCCCAAACCTTTTTCCAGGAGGTGGTTCAAAAGCAGCTTCTAGTTTGTCAGCAATATACCCTTGAGAACACAGGCTCTTAGCAGAATATCAGACTGGAAGTTCCCCTTTCCAAACATCCTTCTGTGGTGAAATCAAGAAGTGTTTGCAAGCCTGAAACAGTACAGCATTTTCTGTTCTGACAAATGGTTTCTCTCAGTGATGTTATTAACTAGAGGTTTGAAAGACTATTATTACAAAGTGCTTTACAAGCATTATCACTGTCAGGCTAAAGAAAAAATTGAGTGGAAGGAAATCCCAAAGAGATATTTTACACAGTGCTGTCACTATTAATCTGCAGTGAAATTTCTGAACACAAAATTCTTGGTACCTTGGGTTTTTTACCATTATCTCATTAAAAAGTTAAGAACGTAAATCTTGCGGCTTCTTTACAGGCTCATGTCCTCCACAGTACAATCACATGATCCATAGTCAACCCTACAAGAAAATAAACACATGTAGCTATCCCGAGTGTCATTCCAGACATTAGTCTCCTGGTCTGAATATCCCACAATGGAGAGCAGTGACTGACCAGCAGGGAAGGCAGTATGGACCAGACCCAGCCTTGAGAGCTGCTCCTCCATTACTACAAAGCACTGGACACTTATGTTGCCCATGAGCAACAGGATTCCAGGATCACACGCTGCTCTTGGCAAATCAGGCAAGTTCACACAAAGCCACGATTCAGCTTTCAATACCAATGCCAGATTGTTAAAGCTAACAGTAAAAAACAATAGCTTCAAGTGTTGCTATACTAACACACTAGATACTATGCTCTCTTTTCAGAATGAAACAAGCTACTAGCACAAAGTTACTCTCCGGCCCTCCTAAATGTGTCAATGTACAGAGTTACAATGGAATAAATACATGTTCTGCCTCACAAACTGGCTGCTTATAAACAGAGCCACGAGACATGATCAAGATTTGTATTTACCACTTACCTTGTATGGAAAGTCAAAGGCAGTGCAAATCACTGAATTTAGTATATAAAATAGGGCTTTATTGCATCTTGACCCATAACTTTGCCTAGCATCTTGTAACCCCTCCATTGAGGGTTATATCCCCTCCTCTGCAGTCCCCTTCTCTCATCACAGGGTTTTACAGCTTCTGTGACATCTAGGGTAGAGGAAAAGATGAAATACTGAAAACTGAGCTTATCACATAGATATCTTTTGAAAAACCCTCCTGTGCTATTCCATGCACAGATCTGTTGGAACAGTGAGGTATACTTATATACATATCCATAAAACCTTCCCCTTCTGTGTGCAGCGAATTTGAGCATTTCAGCAGAGAAAACATTAAAACAGCACTGAAGCAGCCAACATTGTGCCTATGGTTTCATTTCAGACAGGAATACCCCTAGGCTATCTACAGCATCCCATACATGGAAACATCAGCTGCTAAAGGAAGTTCAACACTATCAGACAGCTACAACTACAGATACTAGAACTCAACCACACAAGTATCCAGGGCAAATTTTATGGAAACATAACTGCACAGGAAATGAAGTCTTAAAGTAAAAGATGGAGCAGATTACAGCATTAATTGAAAAATATTTTTGTGATAGTAGTCTAATTGGTAAAGCTCTGGGCTAGGCATCAGTCTGGATTTAATTTATAGTTCTAAAGCTGGTTTGTTTGTGTCCCCTAAAAAAAAAAGTCACCCTAATGAGAAGCTACTGAAGCTTCACACATGTATCCTGCAGACCCTGTTACATAGGGCCCTATAAAAAGAATCAGTCTAAACCTCATGGATTTGTACAAAGACTTACAGAATGACTCATCAAACCAAGCATGAGAACCACTGTTTGGGTCATCTGAAGCATCATCAGTTATTAGACATTTTTTATGAACAACATTCAAGAATTTGGATCCCACAAGGGTAAATCTGATCCCTAGTGTGCTATAGACTTCTGTACCTCTCATGTCCTTTGTCTGCTGAAACTGTTTGTTTGCACAGAGCCCAAGGACAGTTTTGCAGAGCACTGCAATCAGCAGCCAGAGGAAAGCTCGGAGCCCTGATTCTCCCAATTCCTTCCACTTGCCTTGTCCATTCATGGCTTGGAGGCTTTTGGGGAAAGGACTGTGTTCTAAGTTTTTATACTCCCTAACCAGAGTCATAAGTAAACATGATCTTTAAATATAATTTATGAATATACTGTATTAACCTTTCACTTCATACCTTGACTTAACAGCAAAGCATAACATTTCAGTGTGTGTATTTTGCTAACTCTAATTCTGGTTCACAAGGCACACTTTCAGCTTACTATTTTCTATTTGTACAACCCAGTCAAGGGCAGACGTAATTTTAGTGGCGCGTAAACTGACGAACGATACAAACTGAAAAAGCCATTCACCACAAGACCCACTGAAAAGTTCACCTCTAAGTGAACTTAGAATCAAAACAAATTAATGTATGCTTGTGAAATGTATACAAGTATTACACTAGGATATCTTTTCTGACAGCTCCTAGAAAGCCAATGTGTACACGGCATGAGATTTTACAAGAATGTCATAAACTGAAATACTGTGCCAACAGTTTTGCTGTTTTCTGGCACTCTGAATTGTCCTTATGCCCTTTTACAGTAAGACAGGAAGAGAGGCTAAAAAGACAAAACCAAACCAAACCAAACCATAAACCCCATATATGTGTTATACACCTGACACACTGGAAGTTCTAATTTGTAATATTCTGGAGCGCAAACCAGAGTTGTAAGGCAAAAGTGCACATTGCAGTGTCCTGTTACATGTATTTTGCAGTGTATGCACAGAACCAGTGATGACTTCCCACTGATGGATCACTCCACAATCCATGTAAAGCAGTGATTTCTAAAGACAGCTAATTTTCTAATTACAATATTCTGGAGCTGAAGGTTTTGAGTTGACTTTTGGGAAGCTAGATATATGGCTTGAATATTAGCTTTTTCCATTTGTATTGCAAATCTATTTCTTACCTAGTAACTTTTCTACTTTGTTAAAAAGTTTCTAAGAGCAACAGAATCAATGAATTCTCACAGTCGTTGCTACCATTATTATGTGACATAAAAGAGGATTTTACATCAGCTTAATTAAATTGGACAAGTGCTTTGAATACATCTGTAACATCACTAAACTCAGAGTAAAGCAAATCAAGCAAATTAAGAGAGAACCAAATACCAACCCCTGGAGTCACATACTGGCATTTTTAACATTACAACCCCTAGCTCCTGGAAAACAGAAAAACTTGAAAATATTACTCTGATTTTCACATGGCTTACAGCAGATAGTGTTGCACATAGGAGACCCAGCCTCCCACCATCGCAAGGATTTCCCACTTTTAAGAGAGGAATTGGTAAGAATTGAGTCCACTTTTGCACTCAGTTCGTCTTATATCAAGCTGTCTTTACGAAGAAGTGAAGTGTGTTTTATGAGTTGCAAAGACCCCCTGAGCTTATCCCAGTTTTATTATTGAAGATTCATGATGCTAGAAGAGAACTTCCAATCTTTTTTACATGCAAGCAACAAATGTCCAGCTGGCTTCTGAAGGCTCTGGACTGTGCCTCTAAACTCTTAGCACATTAATGGCAGTGCAGTGTTCTCCATGCTGATAGGGCTAATCCCATCATTACTAGAAACAGACGTGCTTGACGAAAGACTAAGAGCACAGAACAAAACCACAAGCCTTTACATAGCCTCAAATGTGAGACTGAGAATACAAAATATAGGAAGAAAGGAGAAGAGTTATTCTAGTGTGAAAACTGTAATTATCATGCCACATTTATTTATTTGTGCCCATACAATAAGAAAAGAAAGGAAGGGAAATAATAGTGTATATATCCACAGCAGAAAGTCCCCCTAACGCCCAGTGCATCACAGAAAGGGTTCCACAGGTGACAAGGCAATCTGCTGATCAACAAGATGCTCTCAGTCTGCTCATTTATGTAGTAGCAGAATATGTGTAGCAGTTCACTCAGCTGATAAAGGTTCCCACAGAGCACTATGTTCAAGGGAAAATAAACTATCAAAATTAACAAAAGTGATTAGAAGAAGCAAAAAAATGAGACAATGAAGTGCAGACCCAACAGTCAGTATGACCCTTTCATCAATCTGTGCCACCCTTCCTCACCACCAGCTCAAAGGCTAGAAAGGAAACATCCCAGCAGATAGACTTCAGTCTGTACACAGACAACCAGCCTGGATTTTACTGTGTAAACTGCTCTATTTTAACTGTGTCCTACAAATAAGTACTTCAGTTTAAGGCAACAGAAAGCACTCCTCTAGCAGTTACCCAAACAATGTCCAAAGCCTGGCTCTAGCTTCAGAAACCACAAGCCCATTGAGTGCCTGTTTAGCATTACAGCCACCTGGGAAGAAGTCAGACTAGATTCAAGGATAACAAATAATATCACTACCTCTGCTGACAGCATCAGTCCAAACCTCTGAAGCCAGTCTGTTGTTGTGCAGAGCCCTATTACTCAGTCCAGCAATAAGCACACTATTACCTAGACCTTGGCAACTATAGCCCCTGTACTGGTCTATGTTCAGTGTTGCCTGGCTTTGGTTTGTTTTCTATTCTCACTGCCTAAAAAAAACAACACACCAAACAACAAAAAACACCCCAAAACCCCCCAACCAAACCACAACAAACTATCTTCCTGTTTCCTCTAGTTCCTAAGGAGGAAAGCAGCCCTCTGCATGTTTACAGAAGCAGACGATGTTTCAGTTGCTGAATTCAGATCCTGAATTCATGAGAGAATCATGTTGCTGCATCTGTAGGCTGCTGGGGTTTTTAAAAAATAATTTGATACTGGGTAAGAAAGATAAAATGTACCATTAGACATCTCATGGCTTCTCACAAATAAGGTCAAGGTCAGTTATTCTGATCACTATTTACATTCCATCTAGCACCCTGACTGTTTAATTTCATCGTTTAGGTACTGCCTCTGATGACAGAGCAACTGTGCTGTGAAATCACATCCTTTTTACCACAAAATTCACTCCTTCAATAGCAGCTGGACTAATGATATACTAAACCAATTTTTTTAAGTACCTGGCAATGCAAATCTCTTTAGAGGCAGATGACCCTGTTATAATAGAACTTGATTCTGAATACCAAGGTGTCGTGAAGCTGTGTCCCACACAGCAGTGTCACTGATGTAACAAGCACACATAAAACATATGTAATGCAGAATCATTTTCAGCAGAGCACAGAGATAGCAAACCTGCATGTGCAGGCTGTTGAAAGCAGCACAATTCATTTCACAATAAAAAAGAGAGAAGAGCAACGTTCCCCATCTCCTCCTGACCAAGCATTTTGCAATGCTGTAGCTGTACACATTATGCATGGAATCATGTGTCTTGTTTTCCCTTATAGAGAGTTGTGCTTAGAAATAAATAAAGTGTATCAGACGCAGGGAGAGAGAACTAATTTCTGAGTTGTACCATGAATGAGTTTGCATAGCTTCCCAAATGGGAGAAATGAATCTGAGGACAGTGGAAACCAGAATGGCTAAAGTTACAAGGCAAGCACTACTGGGACCAGCAAGGGGAGAACTTGCCTGCGGCTTCCCATCACTAAGACGTTCCCAACTGACAGAAAGCTAAAGCAGCACCATTACTGGTTTAGTGAGTTCACACATCAGTATGAAATTCCATACGCTTTTCTAAGACACCACCACAGACTTGTTTGGGAGTATTTATGCAGGTGTATAGAACAAATGTAAGTGCACAGAGAGATAAGGGCGCCTTCTCTCCATCCAGACATGCACGAAGTCAAACAAAATTGATGTGGTATTTGGCAGAAAACATAGGAGGAATCACAGAGCCATGCCACTAAACTTGTCAGCTAAAATATTTCATTCTGTTAGTGGAAGCAATTATTCTCACTTGCTAGAAATTTCCTTGTATTTTGAGTGGTTTGCTGAGCAAATGGAAGTGCAGCATAAAGCCATTCAGAATATAAAGTATCATGGCAAAAAATGTAACATACCTTGAGAATTGCACATTGGTGAGGAGACCCTAAGTTAATCACTCTTCTGTGGTACGTCCTCTTTCCAAACGATCTTAACACGTATTTTTGTTATCATTTTCCTTCAATAAACAAACATGGCAAACACATTCTATTTCAGCTGAGGCAACTCATGCCTCAGTACTTAGGAGCAGTTCTTGATGACCACAGAAAGGGAAATTTCCTTTCTGTCACTCTCCCTGTGCTGATTCCAGTAGTGCAAGCCTTGTAACTTCAGCTGTCCTGGTTTACACTCTGCTAATAGTGTACATTCCTGTGTATATTTTTGTATCCTGTCTAAATAAATATTACTTTAGGATCAGGGAGACAGAGAAAACCATAAGGATGGATCGTGAAATTGTACCTAAAATCAGAACATAGCTGTGTACCTTTGCCTACTACCAGAAGACACAATGAAAATACAAACTTCTTGCTTTAAAGAAAGGCCTTCATCAGTGTTCCAAACCTACTAGTTGTTACAGGGATGCCTACTCAGATGTTTCCCCAAATCTTATAGGTAAGCTCCCAAATCACTTCAAAAGACAAATTCAGTTCCCTGATACACTTCTGGTATTGCATTTCCATAAGCAACACACCAATCTATAAGGCTGTGCTGCTTCTTGGAGGGTGCTTGATACGTACAGCAGAACATAACATCCTTCATCACAGGCAGCAATCCAGATCAAGCTGATTGCTTATAAACAATCACCATCTACTGTGATCATAGCACAAGAAATCAGGACACCAGGGCGTGGGATGTTCTGCATCCCAAACATCATGCCGAGCAGACATTTGAACTGGGGTGGTTGTTTCATCTTCTTTAAATTTAGGCCTCCAGCTGAGGAGAACTGCAGTGCAGCTGGAGCTGTGAGCATTCCCACACCCATCTGAAGCAGGCTGGTGTTCTGACTGAGATAAGAGTGCAGCAGGGTTTAGATCTGAACAGAGCACAGCAACGACTAGCGTTGCTACAACCTTCCTTAATTTAATCATTACTGCAAGCTGCATCAATACATCAAAAATTAAGTCACTTGAACAAGGAGAAAGTTTCCAAATTCCATGTTTCTATTTCTTTTTAATAAAGCTCAAGCCTGCTAACAATCTGCTGCAGTACAATGGAAAACTCTCATTTATAAAATAATGTAAAATCTGTCTGGTGTGTGGGAAGAAGATAAGGGCTGTTTATCAACAAGGAATAAAATGATTGAAATTGAAAATAAGATGCTGGATATCCCTCATGTGCAGACTGCACAGCTGCAATTAGCAGCACAAAGTAGGTATTCACCATTTCGAAAACCTGAGTGCACTGATGCATCTTGCTAAAACTATCTGCAAGGAAAGGCTCCTCCTCAGAATGTGATTAATTTTAAACATGGACAACTTAAAATTCATCTGAAGCATTTGGAGTAGAGATAAAATGAATCTATTTCAATGATGTATATATTCTGAATACTTGCACACAAGTACATATGCTTATACTTCCCTGTGATAAGACTTCAGTCATTTTTATTTTCTATTAAATGTCTACATAATTGACACCAAAATGTTTTATCTCATTTCATTCAGCATGCGTGGTCATTTGTAGATCTAGACACAAATACTATCTGAAATGAGAGTACAAACTAAAGCTTTTTTCTTTAATGCACAAATTAAAAACCCCTTTCCATAATTTATTTTGTAATTCCCTTTCTACCACACTGTACTTGCATTTAATATCACTTCAGCTGAAGTATAATGTAAATTTCTCACCAAAAGACTCCATCTTCAGGAGAAATGTCTGTGTTTCATCTTTGTATCTCCTATTTAGCATTTTCCAAATTAAATCTCTCCTAGACAAATCCAGTATATTGCTCAGCAGTTATTGAAATTTATGAACGCGTTTAAGGTTTTTCATACTGCTGTTAACTATTATGATTACCTGCTTTAAATCTTTCATTTTACAGCTATCACTTCAGCACACTGTGTTGATGACACTCACAAATTTCCCAGATTGCAGCCGTGCCCATACTTAATATCTCAGGGTAGAGTTGTGCTCCCAAAGTGTTTCTTGCTTGTCTGCTTTAACTTCTTGCCCCACTGAATCCCCAAATGTTCTGGCATCAATCTAGCAGAAGACTTGTGGCTTGGCACATTACCGTCATAGTCTGGCTGTCACACTGTCACCTCTGCTTCCGCTGTACAGAGAACCCAGTAGCAGTTGTTCCAAACAACTCCAAATCCAATAGAACCAGCACAGTAAAGGGAGAGGCATTTTCATTGCATAAGGAATGACACTGGTGAGGAGGCACATGGAAGCAGAGCAAGTGTAACTGTGAAGCAGAAAGCTTCAGTGAATGGACATCATCAATGTATATGTAGGTAGGCCTGGCTACTGGCTCAAACCAGCCAGTGTTTTTCATCCAAACAAGCTTAGCAAGCTTCCTTCCCCTGGTACAGTATCACACAGTATCACCAAGGTTGGAAGAGACCTCAAAGATCATCAAGTCCAACCTGTCGCCACAGACCTCATGACTAGACCACGGCATCAAGTGCCACGTCCAATCCCCTCTTGAAAACCTCCAGGGACGGTGACTCCACCACCTCCCTGGGCAGCCCATTCCAATGGCAAAAGACTCTCTCAGTGAAGAACTTTCTCCTCACCTCGAGCCTAAACCTCCCCTGGTGCAGCTTGAGACTGTGTCCTCTCGTTCTGGTGCTGGTTGCCTTGGAGAAGAGACCAACTCCCTTCTGGCTACAATCCCCCTTCAGGTAGTTGTAGACAGCAACGAGGTCTCCCCTGAGCACCAAGTGCCACATCCAATCCCCTCTTGAACACCTCCAGGGATGGTGACTCCACCACCTCCCTGGGCAGCACATTCCAATGGCTAACAACTCTCTCTGTGAAGAACCTTCTCCCCACTTTGAGCCTAACCTTCCCCTGGCACAGCTTGAGACTGTGTCCACTAGATACTGCACTTTCCTACAGCAGAAGTTTCATTTACATTCCAAGATGAGGCATCTAAACTGGTAATCTCACATCTCAGCAGTAACCAAACAGACAAAGAATTCATTACTACAGTGGCTGGTTGCTTACAGTGTAAATAACTGGAAGTCAGACAGGTGGAGGTAAAGCAAAGCTTCCTAGAGAGAGGATAACAGCCTTGTGAGATGCAGGTTCTGTCTTTGCTCACCCTTGAGCCACTACCCCACTGCTGTGCCAGAGCTGCTGCCCTCCCCGTTTGCACACCAATACGCTGTCCAGTGTGGTAGGTGTGCTCTGGCTCTCCAGAGCCCAGTGTCTGAGTTGAGTAGATCCGCATTTACTGGTGGCAAGATCAGTTACACCTCATCACAGCTTTAAGCAGATGTGACTTCAGTGCAGTTTGAATCATATATGATATAGACAAAAGACAGAACTTCAGAACCTGAATAAATACTTCAGTGCTCAAGAGGGCCACTTACTTGCAGAGTAACGCAAAAGTCCTGCTAGAAATGCCAACAACTCTGAACACACTGCTTTTAGGCATAATTCACGCCGTTCTCTTCCTGGTATCTTGCCAGCCCCCATTGTACTGCTTAATTATTCCAGGTTATAAATAGTAATAAATCAGCATTAAAACAAAAATTAATTCTTATTTTTATTTTTAACAGGTACATTAAATACTAACATGACTAACATCACTAACACAGCAGTTGTTAGTGATACTAAAATGTACTATTTTTCACTAGAATATTCTCCATTTTTTCATGTTATACTGCAGATACCTGGTAAAATAATTTGGTAAGTTGTAAGATGTTTACATTAAACAATTTTTAATAGGTATATTTTTATCCAGATTTCTTGCTAGAGTGAGTACAACACGCTCTAGGTTATTTAACCTGATTTTTTGCTAGGGTGAGTGTAATGTGCTCTAGGTTATTTAACCACAGCTTAGTGGAAAGGAGCAAAGACCCTGCAGTGAAAGTATGGAGTGCAGCTGCTCTATTCTGCCCAGGCTCATAGTGATGCTCATTCACTCTTCAAAAACAGGAGAAGCTTTAGGGACAAATAAACTGGCATAAGCATTGGCTGAATTTGAAGGTACCAACATTTTAAAAAGTTTATAATTTTTCTAAGTGTGGCCATTTTATGAGCAGCCATTTCACAAAAGTAAATCATTTGTGGGTTTAATGACAGGAACATTTGAGGGTTTACCTCATGCTTTTTGCTCAAGAGGGCCACACAGGTATGTAGTTACTGGTTTACATGCACCAGGCACATTTGTTTTACATGAGAGAGACTAAGCTTTCTGACTCACCAACTCGCCCACTCAGGAAAATATTCATCGCAGTTCTGTGCACCTTTACCTCATGGCTATAGTTCTAATTCTTAAGTGACAAATTCTGTCACAAAAGTAATCAAACTGATTGGAGAAAGTTTAGGAGGAAAACCAAGCCAACAAACCAAATGCCACAGAAACAAGACAACCAGTAAGCTAATACTGAGCTCATGGATGCCTATTCCACAGCCACCATAACTGGAAATCAGAAAGTCAGAAACATCTCCATATCCTTCACACTGCAACTTTAAATTCATTAGAAGTTACATTCTAAGAAGAAAGCCAGGAACTCTCAAGCATAATAAGAGATTAAGAAGCAATACTTTTTGAGGAATCTTTACTGATAATTTGGTTCTCAGCTGTCTCCTAAAAACTAAAAATAGTGTCAGCTGGTGTAGAGAAGCGATGTGCTACTTCAGCTTTCGGCAGCAATCAGCATGAAAGAACGTATTATTAGTACAACTTATTATGACACCAGTAATACTGCATCAAATACAGGAAAGATTAAAACAGTATTAATTACAAAATGCAGTTCACCTGATCTGGAGAAGTCATCCATTTGAGGCTGTTTCCTATGGAGTTGGAAGGCTGAAAAATATAATTTTTGGGGAAAAGAAACCTGGTAACCAGCCAAAAAAAATTCACAAGCTGTAGTTTATTATTAAAGATTGTCCAATATAAAGATACAGTCAAACACCTTGGGCCTATATCTACTTTAAATACATATTTAAATTGAAGTTTTGCTTAAATAAATTGGTATATCAAGGACTAAGGACAGAATACACATCAGAATAGTCACATTTCTGAATAAGAAACCACTTGTAGAAAATGTCTAACCTAGTTGTTTGTCAGTCAGGATCCATAATCAACATTCATAATTCTGCTTCAGAAAAACCTTTGTTTTGCGAGATTGTGGCAACCTCCATCTCCTAGTCATCAAGTTCACATATCCAGCATGACATCACTGTTGGCAAAGTATGATCTTACATGATTTTGAGAGGAATGTCCTTCTGTTGGCAATCACAGATCTACTGTGCATGGCTCTCCAGTACCATTTCTGAATCAGATTCAAATACTCAAACACAAATACAATCCCTACAAGCAGGCACAGCTAAGGTTTTGATTCAGTCAGGGGCTGCAACGTGCTCCTAAATCTGACATGGGGATTTTAGCAGCTTCAGATAGCTTCAGCTGGCACTACCACATCTCTCCAATTAAAGCCTTTGACACTTGTGCAACAGAAAAAGGATAATGGTAGGAATGACAGACATAATCAATCACACATGAGCAATAAGAGAAACTAAACATCTCTAAGGGACATACATAACAGACTAAGCCATAAGTAATTCCATAGCCATCTTCCTGACCATATTCACTTGTCCAAGCTAGCACCTTGTGAAACAGATTTGAACTGACCAAATTGACAAGTCTTACTGACTAAAGGGCACTGTTGATTCATCAGTAATGAATTAAGTGACTGCAGGAGAATTCTCACATTATAAACAATGAAAATGGATTTTTATTTACAGTACAAATAGCAGCACAAAAATCTATTGAGTCTTTCCTGTTTAAACCAGCTTGTTTACTCAACTTCAGGAAAGGAAAGAGACTTACTTTACCGTGTCAATCACAAACCATAATTTATTACATGCTTGTTTGATTTTCCAACTTAGTACAATTACATGCTGTTGCTTCTAAATACAATTTAAGTAAAGGCAGGTATCAAAAAATACCTCCACATTCTGATTCATTGGTATGCCATGCAGCCGAAGACTTGTAGAAGCTGTTAATGATACGTGAATTATGTATGCTACAGCTCAATACAACATTTGGTGTGATTTAAACAGCATGAACTTTTAGTGAAAGTCATTTTGATTCTGTGATGTATTACACTTCGAAAACCCTTAGCAGGAGGAGGGAATTGAATGATGTTCTCTGAAAGCTTTTATTTGTTAAGCATACACAATGCAGCTGCAACTAGATCCTAAATAACAGCAAGGACTGAAATGAAAAGATCTGATATAAAATTAGTTTGCTGCACAACTTGATTCTGTGTAAGTGAGGGAACAGAAAGTAGCAGAGGAAGAAAATGGACAGGAATCAACCATTCCCCTTTGCAGCAGCTGAATTTCAATCTACTGGAGTAATATTTCTCACTTTAAACATCACTGCTAACTGAATATTTCACTTTGCAACACCAAACAGTTGACTCCCGGTCCTGTGATTAGGCTGCCATTTAAATAATGAAGCTATGAATCACTAGCAGAAAGAGCCATCCAGTTGCTTACAAAGGGTGAAAACAGAATTTGTCTAAGTACATAACTCCTTTTTAAAAAGTTAAATACAAAAAGGGGAAGGAAGATTAACACACAGGTGGATAATGTGGTCCATATCTTTATTTCCCCTCCTAAATGTGTCTGAACATGGCAGAACCAATTTCTGATGCCCAAGGAGAGATTTAAGCAATGACCTGCTTCCTAAGTATCCACAGCAATCCTTCAGAGGCAAGTATTGTTAATATTTACAAAATTTGTCCATGGACAGAGATACTCCTTTAAGAGCTCTCTTCTTGCAAAATGGGGGTTCATTACTGTGGGATTACCAAGAAGCCTTTTCAGTACACAACCAAAATCAGAGACCCATTTTACTAACACTAAATGCTTGTAAGTACAAGATTTTCTCTCCTTGCTGCAGTATTTTTGGGGTTTATTTAAGAGTGTTTAGCAATTACCTGTCTCCTTTATCGCTTCTTGAAGAGAAACCTGTGATTGACACGGTACTAGGTACAGGAATAGCTGACAAACCTTACTTCTGTCACTGCCTGCTGGTTTTGAGACAAGGTTTTCAGAAGACAAGTATTGTCCTTCTTTTATGAATGGAAATGGAGGTAGTCTCCCTCCACACAACTTTAACAATTTGTAATCTAGCAGAGAAAATCACTGGGATCTCTGACAGGCCAGTCCAATGGCTTTGACAAATAAGTTACGCCACTATACTAAAGCTTAAATTTACTCATAAAATCAGATCATCCTTTTTGGGGTCAAGTTTGAACACACAGAGATTTTGTCACTGAATGAATCCTTCTCCTGAAGTTTAAGACAGAAGCATAAATGTTGTGACATTCTTGCTAGATATTTACATACAGCCACAAAGCACAATAGCAAAGACTATCAGTTATCTTTTCACACCAGCCCTTAACAAAGACAGCCTCTTTAAATCCTGAAGCAAAGCTAGCCAGGGAAGTGCTGAAGTTTTTGCATGAGGGATGGCATTGCTTCAGCACAACCTACTGGGAGTTGGCTATTCAGTACAATCTGACATAAATAACACCAACAATTATCTGTCTACTAGAAATATGGTTATAGTCCCGAAAGACAGAAGGGCACAGAACCTTTAGCCAATAAAATGAAGCAAAAGAACAATTCAAGTCTAAGCTCCCCAGACATAGAAATGTTTGAGACACTCTCTGGAAAGCACATTACTCTAATGCTTTAGATACACACTTCAGAAAATCTTCCAAGATTTATGCCAAACACAGCATCCACTAAAGAATTAAAACATGTATACAGTTACTTCCTCTACACACACAAGGCATTTCTTATTATAGGCAAGGCTTATAAAAATCAAATCAATATGAGTACAAGTAGATGTCAAAAAGAATCAGATAGTTGCTCATATTGTTCAAAGAAAATAGAAATTCACTTCATCATGCTTACTCTTACAACACTCAGCAAAGGTTTTGGGTTTTGTTTGGTACAAATTCTTGGGGAATATTTGCAGAGTGGCATTCTCACCAAAGGCATGATGGCACTTGGTGTAGAGGCAGATGGATCATCAGCAAACTAATTTCCTTCAGCGGAGGTTCTGCTCTGTCACAACACCATTATGACGGAACACAGAGTACCAGATACAACGTTCAGAATTCTCTTGTGTGCTTAAAGAATGCAAGAAAACCAGCTCCTTCTGGAAGAATTTTCAATACTTCCAGAATATTTTTGCTCTGTATCCCCTCTGATGAATTTTAGGGACTCTGAATTGAGTGAGCTCCTCCTGCTTCAATAATGAGTCACATGTTAAACAGAACTCATTCAAAGGAAATCAAAATCGTCATTGCTGAAATTTCTGTCCTCAAATAGAAATGCTCATCTGCAGTAGATCATTATAGACTAGCACACTCTACCTGCTGCCCTGATAGAACATGCTATTTGGGTTCTTATTTTGTTAAATTACTACATTTTTATTCTGACCATAGAGAAATATGAAGTAATAAAAAATTCAGAGAACACAAAGATTACAGTAATACCACTGATTAGCAAGAGCATTACACTGTGCCAGTGATTCATGCAGTACATGCAATGTACTCATTTACAACTTGTGGTCTTCCTGTAATACCACTGCTGGCCAAAATCTTTTAAAAATCCATCCAAGTGGATTTATATATTAAAAACCAGCCAACCAACCCACCCCCAAAACATAGACAAACATGTGTCTTTAACAACTTCAGATTGCTCAGGATAGCCTATTAAAATGAGCAGGTTAAGAGTCATTGTCTTTAAAAATATCAGCCCTGTACAGAAGTCTACAGATTCTGCTGTTAAACTGTGGTTTCTTCTATCAAAACTAAAACAAGATTGCCAATAGAATAGAATAGACCAAACCAGGTGGGAAGAGACCTTCAAGATCATCGTGTCCAACCCATCATACAACACCATCTAATCAACAAAACCATGGCACCAAGCACCCCATCCAGTCTCCTCCCAAACACCTCCAGTGATGGCGACTCCACCACCTCCCTGGGCAGCCCATTCCAATGGGCAATCACTCTTTCTGTGAAGAATTTCTTCATAACCTCCAGCCTAAACCTCCCCTGGTACAGCTTGAGACTGTGTCCTCTTGTTCTGATGCTGGTTGCCTGGGAGAAGAGACCAACCCCCACCTGGCTACAACATCCCTTCAGGTAGGGTCATAGAGAGCAATAAGGTCTCCCCTGAGTCTCCTCTTCTCCAGGCCAAGCAACCCCAGCTCCCTCAGCCTCTCCTCATAGGGCTTGTGCTCCAAACCCCTCACCAACTTTGTTGCCCTTCTCTGGACACATTCCAGCAAGTCAACATCTTTCCTAAACTGAGGGGCACAGTAACTCAAGGTCTGGCCTAACCAGCACTGAGTACAGGGGCAGAATGACCTCCCTGCTCCTGCTGGCCACACTGTTCCTGATACAGGCCAGGATGCTATTGACCTTCTTGGCATGCAACTATAATAATTATTTTTAAGTTTTAGCTACTACTATATGAATATAATTGATTTTCAAAATGTAGAGTTCTCTGTTTGGGAGCTCAAAGTTGTTAAAAACCAAACCAAACAACAACTGTCAAAAAAACCCCACCCACACCCAAAAAACCCCACAACAACAAATGTGGATATAGATCAGCCTGGGAGGTAAGAGAAGAGACAAAATAACATATATAGACTGGAATTGGACTGCTACAGGGGGAAACGTAGAAATACATCTTTCAGGCAAAATTTCAGACAGTAGATGGGCCAAGGAGACCTTATCTAAACTGACAGTAAAAAGGTGTGTTTACACAAACCCCTCTATTTTTGTGCATTATTTTACCCTCTTTCTTTATTATGATTCCACAGCAAATTGCACATTTGATTTTTTGAAATGTGCTCTAATACAAAAAGCTCCATGCAGAGTTTGCATTCTTTCAGGAAAGGCAGTGGAGCAAAGGCCAAAGCTAGCTAAAGGGGGCAAGAGAAGACAGTGGTAAGACATAGTGGCCAATCCAGTCTCTGCAAAATGGAAATTTCAAACCTGTGCTTGGGAAAGCAAAAGTGCAGCACTATTACCCTAAAAATAGGAGGAAATATTCTTCACCGTTGAACTGCATTATTTGACATATAAATTCTTATGAGTAAAGCATGCCCCTGGTACTGGCAACTTCAAATTAGTTGGCTGAGTATTATCGTGACAGAATTCGTCCAGACAACATTATGATTCATTCCATTGTTCAAGTTATTTCTGCCCAGTATGGCAGTTAGTCTGACCTAGAAACTACTGCTGAAGTGTTGATACTGTTACTTTCCTCCAGACTATGACGGTACTTGTCAAGGTATCCAACACATGAAAACTCACAAAAGAGATGAATAATACTGAGCATGGCAGCATTCCCCACTGGCCTACATAGTAGAGTGGATTTTTTCCTTTGTTTTGCTGCTGTTGTGTTCTGAACCAAACATGCCCAGTGGAGAGGAGAGAGGAGACACCATACAGGAACGTGCCAAATTTGTTAAAGATGCCTACCCCTTAGCTGCAGCAGCATACAGTTATAACTGCTGCTGTGTTATGTTAATGTGACAGCAGTCACAACTACAATATTGTTTTATTGATTTTTGCTTCAAATAAAAGAAAGCTTCAGAAAAAGAAAATTAAAAAATAATAACATTTCCACTTCTTTTTTAAACACTAAGAATTAGAGTTGTGACATTCATCCTCCTGCATTTTCTCATTATTTGTCTCAGTGCAATAAATATTGTGCAGAAACTATGTTTCTTTCATGTCCTCCTTCACATTCTCTCCCTTCTGCCTCACCTTTTCCATTTACAAAGCTTTGCTAACATCAGTAAGTTAGTGGGAGAAGGTGGTATTTAGTTTTTCTTTTCTAAGGTTTCTGAAGATGTTTTAATTTTGCAAAGTATGTAAGAGAACAAGGAGGAAAGCCTAAGTGCTCCTCTTCCACCATCCCCCCACCCCCCTTTGAAATTCTCTGGTTTGTTTCTTACTTACCTAAAACTGAAGCAATAAAAAACCCTGTTAACTAAAAAATGGATGTGTTGAGCTTTGCATGGAGGGGAAAAGGGGAAACATGATGAAACCAGCAGCAGTATCTTAGTAAAGTACGAAACCAGCAAGAAGCCTCATCCAGATGATCATGGAAAGACATTTCTTTTTCCTGCTATCCTGTAACCAGAGGTGCAAAAGAAGGTCACCAATATTTTTTCAGAGGGATTCCTGATGTATTGACAACGACCTGGAAGAGTTATTAAATGTGAGAAAAGTATATGAAATTAGGCAAGAGAAAAGGTTTTTGGAAGACAGCTGAAGCTATTCCTTCTTCCTTTTCCTCTATAGTCAGTTGGGAAAAGACTTTTTGAGTTTGCTAACAGGAGTTCTACATTTCACTACTGGCTGTTTATGGAAGGACAGCACTTTCAAATAGTAGATCCACACTGGGAGATCATCTCCGTGGAAAAGGATGGGATGAGTTTTTCTTCCTAGGCTTCAGGAAAAAAAAAATTACCTCTAAAAAAAGAAACTTATTGTACATAGAAAGATGGCTGAAAAAGGCTAAAAGGAAAAAAAGGTTTGTTCTTCCTTTTCCCCACTTTGTCCTTATAGCAGAACAAAAATTGAAACAAACATTGTAAGCTTTTAAATAAATATGCTTTAGATACATCTGATCCATGATCTTCAGCATTGTGGGGAAAAAAGTCTTGCTCGTTCTGTCACTCTGTTCTCATCCAAAGTTTGGGTGCAACACACATCTCACACCTTGCAGGAGCTAGAAACTGACAGCAGCAGCAGCAGCTTATGAGCCTTTGAGCAACAAAAACCCACACTCGAAACAGGCATTCACTTACAAGGGTTTCTACAGTCCAGGTGACTGAAACCACCCTTAAAATGTTGACCCAAAGCTGCCAAAAATAACAGCAGGTTGCAGGAAAAAAGGCAAAGTTTGAAAGCTGGAGAAGTAAAGCTAACAAGTCTACAGATGAAAACTGCTCACACACTGTGCTGTGGGCTGAACTATACAAAGAAAAAGAAGCTACAAAGTGCCTGGAAAGTAAGGGGTGGGGGGTAAGGGGGAAGCAGGTGTCTTCTGCAAAGACATCTCAAAGCTTCTTACACAAACTGCTCTCATGAAAAACAGCAAAACTAAATCCCACACATTGTAATGCTGCAGTTAATCCAATGAAACTTAAAAATATTGCACAAAATAAAGACCAGGATATCAATAAATGGAGTCATGAGGAAGAGGACAAGGGAATACAACCAGACTGGCCTCAAATGCCAAGCACAAGCCCAGCGCTGCTGCAGTCGATGCACAGACCCTGTGTTAGGGCAATCACAGCTCACCCAGGACCCCAGTGTGGAGCTGGCCTGTGGGCAATGAGCCTCAGTAGCAAAGCTCACACACAGCTGGGTCACACAACTTAGTTATTGAGTGCTAGAGAACTCCCAGCGACCTCATGCTGAACCTTCTCTTGCGGCTCCAAGAGAATATCACTTCCTACAGCATTTTAAGCCCTTTCTAATAACCCATCTGGAAAATCCCAACCTTTTCCCACCCCCTTTCTTGGTAGGGCATGGAAGGGCAGACTACTTTATGGGAAAACTAAACACAAAACAGAGTATAATGCTGTGGGAAAGCACTGGGATTGTTCGATATAACATCAAGGAACTTGATGTGCTGCAGATGATCTAAGAAACAAAGTTATATGTACTGAAACAGTACAAAGAACTTCCACCAGGTACCCTCAGCTAGATGCAGAATTGTACAGTCACAGCGAGAAAGTGTTTCTCTTACCCCAAAGCCTCACATGAGAATAACATCAGCTCTGTGCTGTAACCAAACTGGCTCCCACCCACCACAAGAGCCTCTCTGGTGAGAGTAAAGTCTCAATATGAAATGTGTTGCAAAAGAATGTAGGGGTCTCTCAGAGTAAAGAGCTTCACATCAGGGACAGCACCAATCAGAGTCCTGTAGAGGTGGGAAGAATTCATACACTGTTTTAGAGACAAAGCTATTTGCTTCTCACTGGACTCCTATGGGAAAATTAAACAAAAGAAAACACCAAAACCCCTGGGAGAGGTCTGGAACACTGCATCCACCCATCTCCCCTCCATCACTCAGGTCATGCTCCCCAGGAAGAGGTAAAAGACCTCTCCCAAGGACTCCACAGACCCCTGGGACTCCTCCTACCCTACTGCAGATTGTTGCTGACCGGAAGTAACAGATTTCTGTTTCCACAAATACAAGTGTGCAGTTTTGACCCCTGGTCCTTTAGCAGATGACCAATGTATCATTCTCCCATACAAAGAAGCAGATATCCTTGTCCCAAAAATATCAGCAGAGTGAGAGACTGTACAAAGTGTCTCTCATTCATTTTTTCTTTACTACAGACACTTCTGTTCACAATTGCTGCACAGTTGAAAAGGAAGAGCATTATAATATGGTGTAGCAATTAAAAGCTACCAGGAGAGTTGACTTCTTGCCTACTGTGACACACATGCAGAGCATGGTCAAGGTTTTTGGAAAGCAAGAAAGCAGCCTCCCTTGGTAATAACTACTCATTTTTAATGTCAGAAATTCCACAAGCTGCAGTTGGTAAATAAAGCCTCCATTTATCCTTTATTCATATCAAAGGATGCCAGACCTGTGGCTTGCTAGTTAGGAGGAAAAGAGAGTAACTCTAAAATGCCAAGAAATGTTGTGTTTTCATCTAAACAGGCATAATAAATCTTAGTCTTGGGTGATGGGTCTCAATCTTGAAGCAAATGGTCAGGAAATATAGGAACAAAGAGCCTTTAGCAAAAGTAGTTATAACAAGCACGGGAAGCAGCAAGCCTTCTTGCACTGCCCTCCTGCCACCAATGCACTATAATCCTTATCTGCAGCAACCCCTGCTATTTTCAGCACAGCTTGCCATTTGTAACTAACAGCACAGTAGTTTCACGATGGGCACAAATGGTTACGGGGATGAGACCAGCAAGCCTGCACCTTTATCCAAGTAATACATTTGGGAATGACAATGCTTTTAAACAAAAACATGCAGCACACTTCTGCGCTGCTCAACAATATCCCTGAAACCACTCCAAAGGATGAACACAGCAGCTGCCTGCAAAAATAGCTGTTCTGATAGAATTTGTTTGTCTGTTTTTAAGGGCTGCGCTTGCTTCCTTCTTTTAAGGAATACCTTATTTATAGCCTCATTTTTACTACCTCTTTAAACTATGAAGATAATAATTAAAAGGCTATGTAGATTCAGTTCACCAGAAGGAAGGAAAAAAACCACACAAAAAGGCACATAAATAACAACTACCTTGTTCCTAAAATTAGAACTTTTGTATGGATTTTCAGCATATTTCAGCAGTAATAGATGCTGGATTAGTTTTGTTGTGCAGTAATTCTAGGTGACAGGAAGGATACACACAATGTAGACAACACTCAACTTGAATTCAGGAAACCAAATCTGTCTTCCCATCCCAGTACATGGCTTTATATGTTGGCTTTAATATCATTACTTCTAAAAGTACAGGCAGAATGCATTTTTTTTGGTGGAAACCTAGCAACAACTTCTAATGATAGAGACAACTGTTCAAGGAAATTCTGTTAATCAGGGCATTTGCGAGACAAGTATGGTTCCTACCAGTGGCAGAGGGAAGTTTGGTAGGATCTATGGAGCAGATCCATACACATGGCAGAAAACTTGGCTGTGGGACACAAGAGGTTAACTAGAGCTGCAAAGAATGGGAAGGCAGCGAGAGAAAGGTTATTCTCATGGTTAAGGCAGACACTCTTGTCCCAGAGAACACTATAATTATCACCACTCTGTACGAGTTCCTACATACCAAATGTTTTTTGTTTTTAACCAAATTTCCCACAGGAGCCACTAATCACATCACTCATTTTTGGGTATTCTGAGACCCCAGGGTCTGAAAGGCAAGAGCCCTAAGTGCTCACAGCTGCAGCTGGGGTCACAAGACTACAGGCTGTCAACATCTGAATTGTTATGTGATCTGTACTGCTGTGAGAAGCCAGGGCAGTGTCACATCAAATTAGGCAAACAGAAGTGAGCTGCCTCTCTTTTGGATTCATGAGTCTCAGCTCTTCATCTGGAGAATAAGAATATCCCCATCCTGTCACCTAATAGACAAAAATTGAGGATCAATTAGCATTTGTTACACTCATCTCAAAATTATGAGTACCACAGAAAAGCCCATAAGGAAATCAATACTTCTCTAATCAGAACAAGGTGTGAATAGCATGCAATAAATAAAGCATAGTATCAGACATCTCACAGAGAGGCTTAAATGAAGCAAAACAGGCAGTCCTCTGGATAGCAGAACTATATCTAGGCAGAAGACACAACCAGATGAATGTAGGAAGCATGCTTCAACCCTTGCAAATATTGCTTTTTGCACCCTTGACAACACTCGAGATACATCCTCCTAAACCTGTAAAGGAGACCATTGAACTGACAAGTTTTTTCTTCTCCCAGATGGGACCTGACTCAGTGTCCCCAGTATTGATGTGTTTCTGTCAGGGCCTTGCTACTAAAGATAAAAGAATAGAGAATGCAACACATGACAGCTGTTTAAAGTACCTGGCAAAAGTTTTAGTTTAAAACTAATCAAAGGTCATGGGCAGTTAGAGAAGAGACCACAGATTCTGACCATTAACAGCCTTCAGGGACATCATTTCCTCTGTAATGAGGAGTCCCTCCCAAGTCAGAGGAAATAGTGGAATGAAAAACTAGGAAGCCACACAAAACCAATGGCATGGATGCCAGGCGTGAGACAAACAAAAGCAATTACAGCACCAGCACAAGTTCTTTACATATACCCTCCCCCATGCTGAATTCAAGGCCAGAATCATATATGCAAATCTGAGGTTCAAGCCTGATAAAAGTTATTTCCATAGAGAATTTAGTTCTCACTCCATGATGCATCTAAATATCTATTTGTGCTGTGCTGACAATAACTGCATTTTGATAAGGCTGATATGTTTCTAGCACTGGTTTCACTGGAGAGCATTGGACAAGATGCTCCAGGAATTACAGTGCCAAGTCCATAATCACAGAACTCAATGGTTTTTCCAGGGTAAGAACACAATTCAAAGCTCACAACTATGGAGAGACACAGTTCAGCCACAGAGTATCACAGCTGCACATCACCAACAGATGATTAGAGTCTGCAGGGTTGGTTTTTTATTATTTATGATAATCTTAGGAAAGAAGCAGCGCAGCAATGGAGCAGCAGAGACAATCCCAGTTATCCCACTGCACAAGATTTCTAAGGTTGCTGTCACTGGTTTCCATTTGGACTCAAAAACTGCATTTCATGTTTGCTTAAAACCTGAATAGCTAGCTAAAGCCAAGTCATGTGGTAATCATGTTAAACAAGGCTTGATTTGTTGCACCTCTGGGCTTAGCCTTTCCTGCAACCCAAGCCTAAAAATTCACCCCCTTCAAGTTCATGTGTCTTGTGTTAGCTTGAGTGTATGTAAAAAATCCATATGGATTCCACTAATTAAAAGCATATGTTATACGGATATGCACAAAGCTAATTATGACACAAAACATATTTTGAAGCATGAAGCTTTAGAGCAACCATCATGAGGCCTGCTGTAAGAATTTCTTACCCTAAAAGAAAATAAAATATGCTTTTAATATTTCTGGTATGGAACATGACCAATGTGTGCATGCCAGGCAAGTCTGTACTGTGGTTTAAAAGAGCATTTCCACACAGAGTCAAGCTCAGCTCTGATTGTCACCAACAACTCACAATGACAGCTCACAACACCAAACAAATGCAAGAGGCTTAGAAAATACTTTTTGCATTATCCAATAGATTGGATTTTGAAATCTGTATGCTACTAGCATGTCGATGACTCAAAGAACAAAGATAATTCTATTTGCTATATTGAGATGCCTTAGAATCCCACATTCGTTACTTTGAGTATCTCACTGAGTATCACAATTAACCTCTACCAACATCAGAAGTGAACAGAGTATGTTGCATGTGAGAATGGAACCATAAAGTGATGGATTTTATATACTTTGAGCTCTCAGAGCTGTACCTGGGCATTTCACAGCTGTGCTCTCACAGCATAAATACAAAATGGCTTTTCATGTTTTACAGGAGTAGGAGGAAGACAGTTACATATGCAGAGAAATCAAGTACTTAATCTTTTAGAATCGGCTGCTGTACTCTTCATAGGTCTCTTAGGGTATGTACTTTCACTACTCTAAAAGTACACCATTGTTCTGCACAAAACTACTAGTCTCCAAGTCCAAGGAGTCACAAATTTCTCATACAACTATTACAAACACTCTGGTTCTTCAGAAGATGAATGGCTGCACAACCATTGGGTTCTTCTACAAGCTGGCATTATCTTCAGGGATGCTGATTTATGAGGAACAAAATAATTACATTTTGATTTAAACCCTGGAGTACTGCAGGTATTGCAATTCAAGCAAAGCATTTTGGGATGTCACAAAGCTTGCACCATGGTATAGATTTGTGTGTGTTTGAGAATCAATTATCATTAATATAACAACAAGTGCCAAGTGCTGTTCAAGTGTATTTAACTCTAAATTTCTGTTGGAAATTTTATAAAGCAACTCATCTTCAAAAGGGAAAAAATAAAATCCTGTAACTCCTGCAATTACTTTCTTGTATTTCTCATTTAGTGTTTTGTTGTTGTTGTGGGGTTTTGTATGGTCTTTTTGTTTGAGGTTTTTTAAGGGAAATAAATGCACAACCTCACACACACAAAAAAACCCAAAACCACCAAAAAACCACCAAAACCCCCAACAAAATCCAAACACCCCTCCCCCAAACAACAATGATGCAAAAAACCCCACCACTACCCCCAAAGAAGGACAAAACTACCCAAAATACCCAACACCCACCACACCCCAACAAACAAAACCCAGAAGGGTAACAATATAAAACAACAGAAAATTCTAATCTAATAATCTGACTATTCTTTCCAAAGGAACTTCAGCAAAGGAGATGATGAATTTTCAGTGAAGTTCTGTAAAAGACTATTCTTTGTTCTTCAGCCTTTTAAAAATCTCTAAGCTTTGGGTTTGTGCTGACCCCATGGATCCACACATCAGGGAAAGCAAAGCATTACTTACACTTCTGGACATACACAGAATCATAGAATCACTAAGGTTGGAAAAGACCTCAAAGATCATCAAGTCCAACCTGCCACTCAACAGCTCATATTCTGGCAAAAGGTGTCTGTTGGTTATGACACCATACCAAGGCTTGCAGGATTAGGATTCAACCCTCCACTTTTCCTTGAATTCCTGGATGACAAGTTTTTTAATTCCATTTCAGACAGACAGACTTGGGAGTCTAAGGGCTGCGGGGGGGGTGGGGGGTGGTGGGTAGGGGGAGGGGAAGGGGAAGGCAATGTGATTCTGGCTTAAGTAATCTCATCTGACCTGTAGCAAACTCAGCAAAAACACAGTAACAGCTCTAGTGGTTTCTTTGTTCAGCTTGTCTCCACAGCTTCCTATCAAGTTTGCTTATCTCCCAAGTAATAAGCTGTGTTTTCCACAAGCAAACTCCACTTAACATCTGAATGTCAAGCCAGATTCATTTTGGTGCCTGAATAAACAATTCCTACCAAGTCACATGGTGATCCAAGCCAGATCAATTCCCTTAATGCTGGACTGTACAGTACAAGACCAGTTTGTATCAAAATGGCAGTTTTCCTGATGCAATTCAATTTGTGCTGCTCTGATAATTCAAATCAGTCTAAAATAAAGGAAGTGTGGCCAAAATTAAAAGGAGCACTGTGAAAAACCTAATCTCAATTTGTTTCAGCCAAACCCCTATTTATTTACAAGTAACTCTGCATATCACAGGTTAGAGGTCCACAAATCCAATGACAAGATGCAAAAGCCAGTTTGCTTGCTTGCAGCCAGGCAGAAAATGCTCTGCCAAGAAATACTACAAATGCAGTGGCCACTGAGGTGATATTTTTTTTACAGTACAACAGGGACAAAACTCTTCTTCCATGCATGACAACATAAGTCCAAGGAGTGCGGGTTCTGTGATTTGCCAATAATATACTGCTTGGAGAACAAGGCAGGGCAGCTGGAGCTATCTTCTGAATTTCTCTGGTTCAAAATTAGCATGTGCTTATACATATATACACACATATATATGACAGAATCTAAGGAGGGGGCCAGGTCCTGCTACTGGCTTTTTAACCAAATTTCATCGTTGTTTTAGGAGATCAGAGTGACATCAGGGAGCCAGAGTTGATCAATTAACTTGATCCTCCACTCCTTAATTTTAGATTAAAAATATTTCATGACACATCCAGCATCTTTCTTTTAATTAAAAATGTGTATTCCTCTGTTAGTTCTAATCAGTTTTTCTTTTCATGTCAGCCCAGCAGGAGAGAGAAAGCAAACGAACAGCTGCAAATGGGTATCCTTGCTGCTGCTACATTTCTCCCCTTCTTACCACTCCACTTGGTGCCCAGCTGGCTCTCCTTCTCAGAGACTACACCACAAGCTGCTTAGCAGAGAGGATGCAACATGCAAGTCTGAATTTATGCAGTCCCTGTCCTAAAGGAAATTAATGATTCCAAGCTGAGAGACATCCTGCTTATCTCAAGGTACTGTTCTGGCAGCACAAAAACATGCCCAAGGTGGTATGTACTGCTTCAGATTGCCTCTAAAAGTTATAGGCATCTAAAAATAGCCAACTACCTAATCCCTGTGATGTTAACAATCCTCATCAGAAAATAGTTTCCGAGCAATTGCTGTGCTCTAATGTTTTTTCCTTGCTTCCCACTTCTGGTGTGCCTGACATGAGCATCAGAAAGCTGTTTCCTTTCATCTTCTCATGAATACAAGTGCTGAAATTAATGCTTGCCTGTCCTACGTACTTACAGGTAATACTGGGTTGACAAGCTAGGTTACCAGAAGTCTAATTCCCTTTCTCTACTACTGCCAAATGTAAAGGTAATCATTCTCCAAGTTTCTTAGATACCATTTGTCTGTCCTTCATGTAAAACCACAACTGTCCTAAAGAGAAGTATATCTATGTAGATCTAAGAACACTTCTAATATTCAGCAACAAGGCACAGTTCTATATCATAGCTCAACCTAGAGCTCCACAAAGGTAGCCATTAACCATGCCATAAGACTCTTTTATTCTTCCATTGTCTTGGTGCAGAAGAAAAGATACTCAGATGGAATAACTTAGAAATGTAAAATGGTTGCATCTTCGTGTTAGTCTTCCCCAGGAATTACCTGTTGTGAGGCATGGGATTACATAATACAGGAGAATAAGTTTATGGCACCCCAACATAAGCTGTTAAACCATTTAAAGCTCAGCTAGTGTTCTGAGTGGAGTGCCCTATAGGTGTATTCTCTGCCTTTTCTGTTGTTTTATATTGTCATGCAGCAAGCATCCATTACAAGTGCTGATAGTATCTTCTGTTGGGTCACACTTGAAAGTGTAAAATGAAGTACTCTATTCTGCTTGTATTGCAGCTTCTCCTGGCTGCACTATACCTCATTGCAAATTCCCCAAAAATCTATTCCAGTGTGATATACTTAAGGCCTTCTATAGCACTACAGTGTTAGCTGCAAATGAAAGCCATTCTTTTCAACTCCTGCCTATCCCCAGCCACTCTGATCCCAAGAGGGCTACTCTTCATGCCGTTTGTCTGCAAGTTTCAACAAAAAATAATCCAGTGTACAAACCATAATTCCTTGCAGCCTGGAGTGAATCCTAAGGGCAAAGTCTATCACCAATAAATGACACATCAGGATACTCATCCTGAAAGGTTTAAAAACTATTCTACTGTTTTAATCACACCGATGTATAAAAGTTACTTTTTAATTTCCTTTTTCTGCATAACTGATCTTTGCATTTTTATATTCACTGCTAAGGATGCTTCCAGTGTTTCATTTGCAAAGGTGACATCCGCTGCATATCAAACCAAGTGCTGGCTGCTTTTTAGAATACACATGGTTATATTTGTGTTCCAGGATTTTCTTACTCTTCTATTAGCTCTCTGCAATAATATTCTTTCCATACCTGTCTTACTGCACTTACTGTACCAACTAGGCATGGTTACTGAATTATTGATGACTCACTTTCCATTTTGAACTCACAGGAAGCAGTTGCATAGAAATGATCAGAATATTTAAATAACTATTTTCATACCAAATAGCCAATATGTCTTGAAAGTAGTCTTACATTAGTCAATTAACACTTGATGAACACAAAAATTCATTATATTCAACGTACCATAACAATATGCAGTATCCTTGACAACATGTACATTCATAGTTAATTTTTCTTTTAAGATCATACCTACACTTATGTTAAGAAGCTTTGAGTTAAGCTTATACCACAGCTTAAGCATTCTCCCTCTCCTCACCACCAGAATAAAACATGTTCAAACGAAAAAGATAAGCTTAATATTTCTGGCAAAATAGAGGTCATATTCAGTTTCTGCAAAATCTGCACTTAAATGGTGAGAATAAGACACCACAAGAAGCAACACCATTCATCACCAATGTAGATTAATGTTTTATATTACACTTCCTTTGCTCTTCTGGGCATCAAGAAAAATGTGCATATTTCTCTGCTCTGTAAAATTGTTGATAGATTAATTGAGCGAATTTAATCTGAAAACAAAAGGCCCCCTATGATAAATTTGAAAGCAGCAGCCCTCTCTTACAGCACCTACTTTTATTTAAGAATAAAAATACACAGGCATAATTGATCACTGAAGAACCGATATCTCATAGGCATTAATGAGCCATTAAGAGATGGACTGTTTAAAAAAGGTTAAGCCAAAGTTGTCTTATATATGGAGAGTTTCTTTTCAGATTTCTTTTCTGCCTTCTTTCCATATCTGAAATTCAGTTAAACAGAAACCCATGTCTGAAAGGTAAAAAGCATGCAGGAAAATAAAATATGACTCCCACCTCCTCCAAAAAAACCCCACCTTGCAGCAGTTAAACAAATAGGTAATTGTCAAAGGCATATACAAAGGAGGATACCTGAATACAAAGACAGAAGATGATGAAATCAGATAGTTTTTCTAATATTGGGAGAAAATAATTCTCTCAAAGCAACATCTTCACACATCAACCTAACCTTTGCATTAACAGCCTCCCAGAAATAGCCGGAGGCTAAGAACAAGGACTAAGTACAAGTTACTGGCAGAAACATTTTGTTTGCAATAGTGTCCTTAAAATAACATTCTCCAATTTACATGAAAGGAGCAATAATAGCATAGCAATCAAAAGTAGGAAAGGAGGAATAGAAAGGCGTTACCACCTTGGGGGTAAAGCTGAGATGCTCTGAAAGAGGAAATGGGAAGCAGAACTTGCCACCTGCAGCAAGAGCACTGGCATAGCGCTGTGTTCCTCAGCATCACTTGGAAGAGTAAATTTGCAACAACGCACAGTAGCAAATGATTAGCTTCATAAACAACCCAGGTCTATCTCTTTCTCAGCAATCTTGTGAATACAGGGTATCTAGATTATGATTTCTCATTGGAGAGGACACACTGTAGTTTAGCCAAGTCACTGGTCAAACCTGCCACAGCAATTCCAGTATTTCCCACAAAGCAACTGCATGTCCAACAACTGCAAGAGCAACAAAGCACTGAACAGACAGGCAAGTGGTTTTTTTCTTTTTCTCATTTGATTTTAAGAAACATTTAGCAAAATCATCAGCACCTTGCAGAACTAAATTTGTGTAACTTCCAACTTCATTCAGATAAGAGCCACATCTTAAGCTATGCTAAACTTCAAACTTTCATGAGGCTGTTTCCAACCCTCGCATTACTTCAGGAATCATGGAATCATTTACACTTCAAAACTCAAAACCGTTCCGAGAATACTAATCACTATAGTTCTGCTGGTATTGGCCTTAGTAAGATAGTCTTTTCTCTATGTATCATAAATCCTGTATTACTGTTATATAAACTCAGCCTTATCACAGGCTTCCACTGGTGGATGAACAAACAAGAACAGTGACTTCCAGAAAGCTGGTTTACAGTAACGCAAGCTTTTCTTGACAGAAGCAACGGCAGAATACAAAAAGCAGCACATCTGTGACCATTACTGCATTAGGTTACCAGGCATCACTCACTAAAATGTTGACACAATTCTATTGTGCTAAAAGACATGCCTACAATCGTGTCCAGCCTCCTTCTTGAAGCATGTAACCCACTCCTGAGGAACAAAAATGTGCTCTGCAGCTCCCTAGGGACGTATGCTTGTTTAGTATTTCCTACCCGTTCCAACTATTTGAAATTCTGTGTCAGAAGAGAATGCAAAATGAAGCATCATTTCTTCTCCAATTTCATCAATTCTCACAGCAGCTGAAGGAAATCTAAACTTAGTAGATGCAACAGCCCCTACCTATGGTTTATATTTTATCATCTGAATCAAGTACTATTAGCTAAGCATTTTTTTTTATGCATGCTTAGGTACGCTTTTTACTTCATGTAGAGAACTGAAGGGAATGACAAGAGAGAAAACAAAACAAACTCTTTTAACCAACACTAACCTTGAGGTACACAGATTGATTCTTACTTTAAAATATTTTTCGACTTACTAAATCATTTTATATGTGGTCAGAATAGGCATAAAGCATCATCCTCAATTTACTCTGCATTAGTGTCCAGCTGAGCTCACTCTGGCAGATTAATACTGACTGACTTCACTGCAAAAGACCCATTTTGGATCATCTTCTCTCAGTTCTGCCAATGAAATTCATATTACTAACTCACACACCTATTTGATGCTTAAGTATTCTAGTGCAGATTATTCTTGAAAATGTATTTTTAGCCTGACCTCACCATTTTTGTTCAGAAAAAACACATAAATCTTACATTCTCTTCCTCCCCTTTATATGGACATTGCCTGAGCAAAAGTAAAACATACCTGCAGTTTTGGTATGTCACATCACAAGTATAAGCCACGTCAAGGCTTGGATCCTTCTGCCTTTGTGTTGCATTGAATAGAATAGAATAGAATATAATTAACCAGGTTGGGAAAGACCTTTGAGATCAGAGTCCAACCTATCATCCAACACCATCTAATCAACAAAACCATGGCACCAAGCACCCCATCCAGTCTTTTCCTAAAGACCTCCAGTGATGGTGATTCCACCACCTCCCCGGGCAGCCCATTCCAATGGGCAATCACTCTCTCTGTGAAGAATTTCTTTGTAACCTCCAGCCTAAACCTCCCCTGGTGCAGCTTAAGACTGTGTCCTCTTGTCCTGGTGCTGGTTGCCTGGGAGAAGAGACCAGCCCCCCACCTGGCTACAACCTCCCTTCAGGTAGGGTCATAGAGAGCAATAAGGTCTCCTCTGAGTCTCCTCTTCTCCAGGCCAAGCAACCCCAGCTCCCTCAGCCTCTCCTCATAGGGCTTGTGCTCCAAACCCCTCCCCCAGTTTTGTTGCCCTTCTCTGGACATGTTCCAGCAAGTCAACATCTTTCCTAAACTGAGGGGCCCAGAACTGGACACAGTACTCAAGGTCTGGCCTAACCAGCGCTGAGTACAGGGGCAGAATGACTTCCCTGCTCCTGCTGCCCACACTATTCCTAATCCTGCCAAAAGACAGGTTGTGGATCTAACCCTGAACATAACAAGAACCACAGTAAGAGTAGTTTCCATGAGAGAACAACCATTCATACAAATAACAGTGGCTGCAGGGTTTGGGTTTGTATCTGCAAACATTTTCATCACTAGTACTAAAGCAAGACTCAAGTCTACATATACTTTGCTGCATTCTTTCAGAATGGAAATGGACCATGCAGAGGCAAAAAGCTAATTTTGATGCTATGGCCCTATAGTTTTCCCAATACACATACAGCACCCCTAAGGAAAGCTGAGATTTTTGTGTCATTTAATTACAGCTGTTAAATAGCAAGGCTGCTGTGACTAACATTTTATAAGCAGACCTAGACACAGCTTTGACTGCACAGATGTCATGACTGAGCTGTGAATAGAGGAGATAAGATGGTGGGGTAACAGGAACTGCACTTCAGAGGTTGTCTTGATATATTTGTTTCTATAGACTGGGCAGAGGCGCTCCATTAGAGTCCTGCAGTAACTGTAGCATTTGCACCTCAAACTTAAAAACAAAACCCAAGATGTATAAAATTAGAGAAGATAGCACATAAATCTAAAGGGAATCTAGTCTCCAGAGACTAAGCAATGGTGCCTCCATTTTGACTGGAAACATACATACGTTGGCATAGACTTCAGACAGCCTCATTAGACAAAAGCAACAAAGAGGCTTTCATGTTCACCAAACCATTACACTGATTACAGCCCAAGCAGACCTGAGCTAAGCCAGGGCATACTAGGTCACACTTCCATTAAAAGCTGAAGCTACATTTTCAGCTTAGTTCTTCCTTCCACTTTACAGAAAATGGGTAGGTGAAGATGCATTTGCTTTTAAAATGCCAAAGATTGAATCAACTTCACAATTCCAAACACTAATCAAAATTTATCTGCCACATTTTCTGAAGTGTGAGGATAAAACCAGTGATTTTCTACCAAGTCTCTACAGCAGCTTAAAAAAATAGCCCTTGAAGTCTTTCAAAAAGGTGCCAGCAGCAGGGAAACCTGGCAGCACTCAGGGCAACTGCTTTGTGTTCTGATACAGGCTCTTGAGTGCAAGATCAATCTGATGTGTAACAAGCTTCAGAGATGTCAATCCACAATTTGTAAATCCACAGTAACTCCTGCATACACTGGATTTGTATGTATGAAGGCAAGTTTGCCATACACAACCCAGTCTAAACATTTTGCTTTTAATCTGACTGCTTTCCAGAAATAAGGATGAGCAATGAGAGATGCTGGTATTTCAACTACATATTGATTACCTATCATAGTGTTATTTCCAACTAATGAGAAGGTCAATTCCCCTGCAAGGAAGAGGATTTGGAAGCCTGTTTTGTGTCCAAATCGTACATGATGCACGAGGATAGAACAACACAGTTGTGGTATTAGGAATCATGGAAGAGCAAATGTCAAAGATGAAAATGAGTATATTTGGTTTGGATTTGGAATATAGGAATGTTGTAAAATTTAAACTCTACCCTAGTGTCTCATGAAAGCAGCAGTAGCTCCAACACTTGCCTTATGGCATTCAAAATGAGTTTTTACTTCTTCCCATCCTGCTTCCATTAACCTTTCAGGTTCTTATGTATTCTCAAGGATATTAATTTTTACAAATAAAATCAGCAACATATTTCTTAAGATAGGTACTGTACTGTTCACACACCATTTGCCAGGACATACAACCTCAATACATGTGCCTTACTTAAAAAATCCAGTTCATCTGATTAGTGCTCCCAGCAGCTACACTTAGTGGGCAGTACACCTGCAATTACTCCCACTCTGTGCCTCAGCAGTCTTGTGGACAAATATGAACATGACCCACTCGGGATTTTATCCAACTGAAAACCATCAATATTAAAGTCAAGCTACAACCACCTTCTATTGTGTAATTAATGAATCCAGCCTGATAATTTACTGCCAACCCTGTACATAGCCTTCCCATCTGCAGAAGCAGCTGACTGCAGAGTATTGCCAACAAAATTACTTCATGATTATATGTAGATCCATCTCTGTAAACATATCTCTATACTACTACTGATTGAAAATATAGAATCAGGTTGGAAAGAGCCTTTAAGATCATTGAAGACCAGATTAGTCAAGCAGGACCTTCCTGTCATAAACCTGTGCTGACTGGCCCCGATTACCTGCTTGTCCTGCATGTGCCATTTGATGGCCCTCGCCCATGAGAGTTTTCCATACAAGATCTACTTAACTTGATCTATAAGCTGAATACAGCTTGGAAAAAGCTCTAAGTAATACAGAGAGTGCTAGCAGGCAGGTCAGGGCATGTTACACTCCAAATCTGAATCCTGAGTAGCTTTTATCTTTCAAAACTTATTTCCAGCCACAGTTTGTAAAATTCAATGTGAGCATCCCAATATCCCTGTTCTGGGCAGCACTGGAGGAAACCAGACATGCAGGATATGTTACAGATCCTCTACTTCATCAGCACTTATGTACAAAACAATAAAAATTATTTGAAATTATAAAGGTGCCATCACCAGCAGAATTTTGATAGAAAGAGTATCCGCAAAATACTTTGTGGATGTATCTACTCACAGGTACATGCATATGCACACATCCACTCTGCACTCTAGAGAGACCCAGCCTTGCTTTTAGGTAATTGCCAAGGATTTCAGCTAATTGCAGAACAGTTTTGCAATATGAAGTGCTGTCTCTACATTTCTTCTTGGCTAAACATTTTTCATACCTTACTGCATTGGTATAGGAACACCAATAATAAAGCCATCCTAACTGCCAATGTAGATCTAGTTACACATGTATCTACATCTACTGATGGGAGCTGTATTACATTATCCCACTTCATTTTCCCAACCAACACACTTAGAACAGGCATAAAAACTGCAGGGGGGCACTTAGATGTTGAGAAACTGAAGAAAAGCCAGGAATCAAAGCCCTGAAAGAGGCTACAGTTCTATAGGCACTGAACTGTTTCAAGGGTCAAACAGGAGCTTGATTCTAAGTCTGAGCATTTACAACTGGCACTTTTACAACTCAAGTATCTCAATGGGCATTTACAGAAATGCTACTTTGTACTCAGGCTAATCAGCAGTCAGTTATCAGACCAAAAGGGTTTTATCTGGGCAAACCCCAAGGCACAATATTGTCCTAATTGCCCCAAACTCTTCCAACGGGAAACAGTTTTACTAAGTGAAATATTTAAAGAGTCTATCTTCATCAGTCAGCTGAAAAGTTGACAATTTCCAGTGAATAACCAAGTACATGAACCCAATACAACTGAAATCCTTATTATTTTATCCTAAAAAAGTCCAAAGGAAAAAAAAAATCCTATTAAAGGTGATATTGTAACTGGGATCATCACATCCACAACATAAGTGAAATCCATACAAGTATTTGTTGGGAATTGAATGCAAAGAACAGAGCTAAGCACAGCTGCGGAGATGATGACAGGAATCCAATCCAAGTATGATGGATTTTCAAAAGCAATATCAGAGAGCTCCAAATTCACTAGGTTTTCATCACCTGGATCTCAGTGTTGCAGAACTGTCAGTGATATTATGTTACAGGTTGCCTCCCATCACAATCCTTCCTCCTGATGAATATCACAGTGAAATAATTCTGTGCACGCTATTTTAACCCAATTACTATCTTTTTTTACACAGTGCTTCCTCTGCATATCTTTTATGCTAAAGTAGTTTTTATTCTGCATTACTATTTGATTGATTTTATTTCCTATTCTGTTCCTTTAATATGTAACATCCTGATAATATGTTTATCTTTTTTTAAAGTCTCTAGACCACTGAAGCAGATTCATGACACTCAACACATTTATTCTACGCAGGCAGCAGAGGTTAAGAGAATTCCCACTGATCAGAGAGTTCTTTATATTAACCCCTAAAGAATCATTTGTTTCAGCACAGTCTTGTTAATGGCACCACTCTGAACAAAAACCTTTCCAAACACTAGGTAGGCAGGCAGACTTACAAAATTAGGCAAGGCTGATTAGCAGAGTCTCTAAAGAAAAGAAACCTTACTAATAGCTGCTACACAACTGGGACATCTGTACTTAAAAGTAATCATGTGGGAAACCACTGACTTTCTGGTAACTCCACATGACAACCCAATGCATTGAATGATTTTGAGTCCACTTCAAACTGTCTTTGAAGCAAGTAAATGGTCCAACATATATATATATTTCACAATAATGAAACACCACTCATCATTTTGAGATCATTTTAATAATAATTTTTTGTTGTTGAACTCTGAACTCAAGTCTTAATTTTAGAACATGTAAGGACATAAGAAATAATTAGTACCAAATTCTAATGGTTTAAATCAGAACAAAATGGGTCAAACCCATCTTGTTAACCTGTCTGTCTGTATTTTTCCAACACAGATGTGAGTGAAAAGTAACACACAAAAACTCAGGATTGAGATACAAGTGAGACAAGAATAGAATTTACTGAGCAAAACCACTGATCACACCAAACAGAGTTGCAGTAGATCCTGTGTGAGTAGAATGAAGCATGAATTTGGAGAAAGATACAGCTGGACTAATCAATGGCAGCCTCTTGCTGTTGGAAGAGAATTGAAGTAAGGTGAAATAAAACATGGCCCATATCAGTGTTGTTTAGTATACTGTGATGCTAACCATGTGAAACACCAAAACTTAAACAAAAGACAGTTTTTTTAAAATCTAGGCATCTCTGTTGGTAGAGAATAGAATAGAATAAACCAGGTTGGAAGAGACCTTCGAGATCATCATGTCCAACCTATCATCCAACACTACCCAATCAACTAAACCATGCAACCAAGCATCCTGTCAAGCCTCGCCCTGAACACCACCAATGACGGCGACCCCACCACCTCCTCAGGCAGCCCATTCCAGTGGGCAATCACTCTCTCTGTGTAAAACTTCCTCCTAACCTCCAGCCTAAACCTCCCCTGAAGCAGCCTGAGACTGTGTCCTCTTGTTCTGGTACTGGTTGCCTGGGAGAAGAGACCAACCTCTGCCTCACTACAACCCCCCTTCAGGTAGTTGTAGAGAGCAATAAGGTCACCCCTGAGTCTCCTCCTCTCCAGACTAAGCAACCCCAGCTCCCTCAATCTCTCCTCATAGGGCTTGTGCTGAGGTTTCCCTCAGAGCAGGGAAAACAAAGTCTTGTCACTTCTGAGACTGAGGTTTGGCACCTGTGGCAGAAGCAGTCGGGAGGTGCGGAGTGGTAGACTGAAGAGGCCTGGGCTCACAGCTTCTCCTAGTGGAGAGGGACAGAGGCACAGGAAGAGGGTAGAGGTTATAATCATGGCTTCCGTTAGCAGCATCTCTTGTCCTACACAATCCAATCCCTTCATTGTCAGTCCCAAGCTAGTAACATCTACAGCCTCTACAGGACTCTAATATAATATATACAGATGACAACTATGTTCTTTGCCTTTTCTAGTAAAAAACACAGGGTTTTATTTTGCCTAGGATCACCCTTAATACTGGTTAATTCTAATCTATTCAGTGCCTTAGTTATTTGGGAAGTTAGGGGAAGTGTCCACAACACAGTACTGTCTTCTAGTCTCATCCTCTACCTCCCCTTAACTCTTCTACCTCTTTCTTTCTTTCTGCTTGTACTATTGCAGTGATGCAATGGCTGCCATGGTGACATAATCCAAATGTACAAAGCACTAGCATAAAAGGAGCTTGTATTTGTTAAGTATCTCCCTTAGAAGAAGTTGCATTGATAAGTCAACATTATTGCAATTAGACCAGACACAGGGAAGCTCTAAGACATGAAAACCATGTTGATATCCACAGGCATCCATCAGTATTTGAGCATCCATCATGCTGCATTTGACACAATCAAACATATCCAAATACCAGTTCAGGAGGAGTGCACTGAACAGCAGCCAGCACTTGGGTCGACCTACACAGAACATGCTGGTTAATACCACAGCAAATATTAAAATGCAAATGTGAGTCTAAGTGATTCAATAAGCAGTGGGATAGCATTTTCAAGGCACCTGGTACTCACTAAACTGTACTCCTCACCACTGCTGAGAAGTTCAGAAAAAAAAATCCAGCCTCTTTTAATAGCACATCCAAAGAGAGCTCCTTATATTTCAAAATGAATCATTTTCAAGCCTCCTCAAGGGTAGGTATATTAGCTGTGAGGTTTAGTATATTAACTGTGAGATCCTGGGATGAAAACCATATGAATCAAGTTTACTGTAAGTGGCCTGTCATCTGTTTGAAATCCATTCAGATCACTGCTCCTTTCACTAAAACAAAGGCAAAATAAAAATAAATACATCATTTTAGTAGATGCTCATGCACTTATTCTATGAAGTGGATTTTCAAATCAGCTAAAGAATATTTAATTGTCCTACATAATTGTCATTAAGCACAGAAAATGGAGCAACAGAGTGTGGTGGGTTGAGATTCCCCCCTCCCCAACATTGACTTTGCCAGACCAACTCAGAAGCACATGGAAGCTGTATTTACAAGCAAAACAACACTCTACAATGGAATGCAATAAATATGTACAAATGATGATCTGGATGAGGGCATCGAGTCCATCATCAGTAAATTTGCTGACGACACCAAGCTGGGGGCAGGAGTTGATCTGCTGGAGGGTAGAAAGGCTCTGCAGAGGGACCTCGACAGGCTGGACAGAGTCCAACAGCATGAGATTGAACACATCCAAGTGCCGGGTTCTGCACATTGGCCACAGCAACCCCATGCAGAGCTACAGGCTGGGGTCAGAGTGGCTGGAGAGCAGCCAGGTGGAAAGGGACCTGGGGGTGCTGGTCAATGGTAGGCTGAACACGAGCCTGCAGTGTGCCCAGGCAGCCAGGAGGGCCAATGGCATCCTGGCCTGCATCAGGAACAATATGGCCAGCAGGAGCAGGGAGGTCATTCTGCCCCTGTACGCTGCACTGGTTAGGCTGCACCTTGAGTACTGTGTCCAGTTCTGGGCCCCTCAGTTTAGGAAGGAGGTTGACTTGCTGGAGCGTGTCCAGAAAAGGGCAACAAGGTTGGTGAGGGGCTTGGAGCACAAGCCCTATGAGGAGAGACTGAGGGAGCTGGGGTTGCTTTGCCTGGAGAGGAGGAGACTCAGGGGTGACCTTATTGCTCTCTACAACTACCTGAAGGGGGGTTGTAGTGAGGCGGAGGTTGGTCTCTTCTCCCAGGCAACCAGCACCAGAACAAGAGGACACAGTCTCAGGCTGTGTCAGGGGAGGTTTAGGCTGGAGGTTAGGAGGAAGTTTTACACAGAGAGAGTGATTGCCCACTGGAACGGGCTGCCTGAGGAGGTGGTGGGGTCGCTGTTGCTGGGGGTGTTCAGGGCGAGGCTTGACAGGATGCTTGGTTGCATGGTTTAGTTGATTGGGTAGTGTTGGATGATAGGTTGGACACGATGATCTCGAAGGTCTCTTCCAACCTGGTTTATTCTATTCTATTCTAAAACATACAGTATTTACAATATTATACAGATATTTACAATTAGCAAACAACCCAAATACACCCCTGGTCAAAGAGACCAGGGAAACCGTTCCACACGACACCACACATACCCCACACCACCCCCCATCCCAAGAGAGAAAAGGAGCAGAGAGAAAGCAATGGGTTAGGCTTAACTAAACAATGCAGCCAAGCCAAAATCAGACAAAAAGCCGGTTAATCTTTCCCAAGCGCAGCAAGGAGAGAGGAGATCAGAAAAGAGAATGAATTGGTTTGGTACAGCCATTTTTATAGCAGATATTCCTCCAATTAATTTGTTTAGAATAATCTCTTGTTTCCCTTTTTACACCCAGTAGTGATTTATTTCTATTTTTCTACTTTCCTGCTCAAAATCTGTAACTAATTTTAAAGGCAAAGCCTAAAACCACCACACAGAGAGAAAAGTTGTTTCTGTGATGTCATGCATGTTGCTTAATAATGAAGAACAATTATCAGTTTATCCCTGTGACCAATCATAGAATGATCTGGGTTGGAAGAGACCTCTAAAGATCATCTATTCCAACTCCACCTGCAGTAAAGAGGGACATCCTCAACTAGATCAGGCTGCCCAGGGCCCTGTCAGGCCTTCCCATGAACATGCCATGGGATGGGGCCTCACCCACCTCCCTGGACAATCAATTCCAGTGTTCCACAACCCTCATTCTGAAGAACTTGCTCCTAACATCCAATCTATCCTAAACCTACTCTTCTATAGTTTGAGACCATTGCACATTGTCCTATCATTACAGGCCTTTGTAAACAATCCTTCTCCATTCTTCTTGTACACCCCCATCAGGTACTGGAAGGTCATTATTAGGTCTCTGCAGGGCTTTCTCCAGGCTGAACAACCCCAGCTCCCTCAGCCTGTCTTTGTAGCAGAGGTGTTCCAACCCCCTGATCATTTTTCTGGCCCTCCTCTGAACCCCTTCCATCAGGTCCATGTCCTCCCTGTATGGAGGGCGCCAAAGCTGGATGCACTACTCCAGGTGATGTCTCACCAGCGCCAAGTGGTAGAATCACCTCTCTCAATCTGCTGGCCACACTGCTTTTGATGCAGCCTAAGATGCCATTTGCCTTCCTGGCTACAAGCACACACTGCTCATGTCCAACTTCTCATCCATCAGCACCCCCAAGTCCTTTTCCTCAGGGCTGCTTTCTATCACCTCATCCCCCAGTCTGTACTGATAGCAAGGATTGTTCTGGCCCAGGTGCAGAACCCTGAACTTGCTCTCGTTGAGCTTCATGAGGTTCAGCTGGGCTCACCTCTCCAGCTTGTTCAGGTCTCTCTGCATAACATCTTGTCCTTCTGGCATATCAACAGCACCACTCAGCTTGGTGTCATCTGCAAACTTGCTGATGGTGCACTCGATCCTACTGTCTATATTATTAATCAAAAAAATTAAACAACACAGGTCCCAGTGTGGACCCCTGAGGGACAACACTTGCCACTGCTCTCCATCTCGATTTCAAACACTACCCTCTGGAAGTGACCATCCTACCAATTCCTTATCCACTGAACAGACTACCCATTACTTTGTCATTCTTAAACAATTTGTCTTTATCTTTTAGCTCAAATGAAGGTGTTTTGTAGTTATTTTGAAGGGCACACATTTGCTCATATTTGAGATAGAAAAATAGGATCCTTGAGTATTTTGCCCAATTTCCACCAGTTCTGATGAACAGAAATGATCCACAGTAAGGAAGAATGCTACAAAATGCCCCTCTCTGTCCCATTCTCAGTTCACAACAACATTTACTCTCTGTTGTAGTCCAGGACATAGTGAATTTCTCCATAATGCCACCTACAAATCCCATTCAAAAAAATACAGTTTGTATTAGGGAACAGCAATTCAAACCTACAGAGAGGGTTTTGTACACATGTGAAAACAATGGATACAACTGAGCTTAGAGGCTTTAGTTATTTTAGCATAAAATTGCTATTCCTGTAACTAGGGTAAAGGAAACATGTAATAACACACATAGGGAAGGCGTGTCTGCTACCAAGGGCTTCTGAAACCCAAATAACATCAGATGGAAGCCATTCTTCCTTCTGTAAATAGTCTACAAATTTTTGCCTGGATATCTAACAGTAATATAATGTGAAGTATGGGCAGGAATTTAAGTAGCCACTATTCCCCATTACTTGACAAAAATACAAACCATACCTTTGAAGGAATAAGGGGAAGCAGGGCACATGAAACTCATGAATATATACTTTAAACAGTTTTCAAAGGTACAGCAAAACGGCACCTTGCCAAAAAGCGTGCATACCACATAGCTCTAGTGTCTGTTTCGTAAGTTTAAAACACCATCTGTCTGGGTTTAAGTAAAGTTGTGCAGCATAGGATGTCTGTTCCAGGAAAAACTTCATTTAATGCCTGCAGTTTACATACCATGCGAGATCAAAGGTTAGCTAGACATCACACAACAGAGCACAAATCCAGAAACAAAGGCAACTTACAGTAGGCAAGAATTGGAGAAAGGTCAGTCCATAATACACAAGATTCAAATAAATTTCTGGGAACTGTTTTGTGGGGGTTTTTTGGTTGGTGGTTTTTTGTTGTTTTGGTGGGGGTTTTTTTCCCCTCTTCCTTTTCCCTAGAAAATAATTTAATAGCCTGTGGGTTTAGTTCAATGATAGTTGTAATTCTCAAGTTTGAATACTCAGCTTATCTAAGAAGGTACCTGTAACCAGGGCTTTATCAACTTATATCAGATGAAAACACTTCTTTAATGAACCTAGCAAAGCATAGATACAACCTTTTTAACTGCCAGAATAAACCTTTTGGGATTCCTCATTACCTGCAGTAATTGCTTTTAATGCATTACATAACCACTTCCATTCTAACTCAACCTTCTCCAACACTGCACTTCAGCATCCTGTACTCAGGAAGAGGCCTGGGTATGTCTGATCAGGCCATTCTGCCTGGAAAATCAGACTGCAAAGTCACAAAGCCATAAACAGTTGAAGTGGGTGACTCAAAACTATTCTGCCCTGCCCTACAAGAAGTCCTATATAAGCTTACAGATTGCTGCTTAAACCATTACCCTCATGCTTATTTAATCAGTTTTCTGTACAGGAGGAACACATTTATAAATGTTTCCCACTATTTCTTGCAAGTGAAAGACACACACTTGCATATAATTAAGATTAATCACTTAAGGACATAAATCAGGAATTAATTTCTCACATTTAAATAGCAACAAGAAGCTCTAAGTAACACTTGGAACCACCTGCATTCATTGGCATGTGAATGTGGTCACAAAACCTTGCCACCTAGAAAAGTGTAACAGATGGGGAAAAGATTAAGCGATTTCAAGGAAAACTGGCACCAAGCTAAGAACTGAGCACAGATCTTGCAAGTCCCAAGTGCACCTTATTTCCACAAGATCATTTATTCTCTGTCAACAGAAACCTTTCAGTGAGACAAAACCAAAAACAAACCCAGAAGAAAAATTAGGTTTCCATCAGTAAGTTAGGTCTTGGATAACTAATATAAGATGTGATTTTATTTCTTAAAATAAAATATTGATTACATTTGAGGAGTTCCATCTTTCCTCTTTTCAGTTTATTTAAAGCTAAATCAAACTCTTCCAAGAACTATTAGAACAATTACTTGATTACAGAAAGAGCTGATTAAAATAACTGTTCAATCATGCTGTACAATTTCTCTCATGAACATTTTCTAACCCTGAGCTGATTTTTTACCAGAAAAATAAATCCTGATGTTTTGGAGATTTTAGTGTTTTGTCTCACATTCCAGCTTCCACAGTATCTTTTTTTTTATAAAATCAGCATCTCTTCTTTATTTGGATCAAGATTACCTTTATAAGTAACCTTATCCAATAAACTCAGACTACCCAGATATGCTGTCTGCTTTTGTGGTAAAAAACATCAAGATGCTCCAAGTCAGCCCAGAGACTCTCCTCTCTCCTAGCCATCTCCCACAGAAGATGAGTAGACAGATGATATACAGAAAGAAGCAGAGATTACAGATAGAAATACCTCTACTGCTTCTATTGATAAACAAGGTGGTTGATTAGCAAATCTGATCTTCAGATTACTTCACAGGTATTTTTCATTTCTATTACATTGTTCATCTGCTCAGAGCCTGTTGATCTGGTTCTGCCACTCCCACTTACTTTTTTCTCTCTAACAGTCCCACTGATTTCAATGAGATTACATGCAGAATTACTCAGAGAGAAGAAGGATAAAACACAGAAAAAAAATTTATGTGTCCAGATACCTGTCAAGACATTTTCAAACAATTTCTTCATGAGGAATGTGAGCTTTGGGAGTTATGTTTACCACAGATATGATGACCATCAGATAACAAATCATTCCCTATTGCTCATTACTAGACAAGACTACTTCCAGTAACAGAAATACAATGCTACAAAAGACTGGGCCATTAGAAAATAATGCCAACTCCTTAAAATATTTCTAATTCAACTAACCCTTCCAGTGAAGTCTTTTCCATTAAATACATTTCAACAATAGAATAAAAGAAAGTAATCTAGGGAAAAATCTCTAATGTTAAATCATGTTTCTTCCTGCTATTACTCTGCCACCTTCTCCCATATTTCTGCAGGAAGTCTTACAATTTTTAGCTCACACAGAGCTTCCTCAGTTCCCCTTGTAACCTTAGCAATGCACACACAGCATGAATCCATAGCAGTAACAGCACTCTTAGGTGCAACAAATTGCCCCCTCCACCCAGATACACATATTTATGTTGTCAGTGTTCTGTGCACTTAAACACTGTCTTGATTCTGTATGTGGAGGTGTAATAAGGAAAGCAGGAGGCTACATGCAGTGTGAGAGATAAATTACACATATGCACTAACATAAGTACTCCTCTCCCTTAAGATACTTATTTTCAACTTGGACTGATAGGAATATGTTGAACAATAGGTGTCATCTGCTAGCAGAACTCAGATGATTTTACACTGTTCGCCTATGGCCCCATAAAGTCTTTCTGAAGTTTTTACAGTGTTTATTTGAATACTTAACATTCAGCAGTGGAATACTGTTTTACAACTTTCCTACTTGACTTAGTGCTTGCTGTTTTATCTTGGCTACTATATTACTGGTAGTTTTTATTTGCATAAAGTTGCTTTACTAAAGAAATAAAAATGTATTCCGACTGCAACAGCAGTCAGAATTATTTTTCTCTTCTCTCTACCTCATTCTGACTTAAAAAAAAGTCTTGAACTGCTTGAAAACAGAACCAAATAAAAACAAGCCATGGAAGGAGCACTTCAGGTAAACGTATTTAAGGCTTACCTTTCATATTGCAAGTTAAACTAATTACAATGTTTAAATCTAATACAACACATTATTAATAGATAAAATGTTTCTTAAACATTGGTGACAATCACCTACAGCTACGATGATAACAATTATCTGTGCAACGCTACTCTTCTCTCTTGTACCTTTATACAGCTATAGCAGCCTCAAGAGTGAGGCAGCCACCACACTTGCATCTTCCTGAAAGGGCAGGGCATGTACAAAACTGACTTAGTAAGTTCCAGTATTTATGACTTGGACTGAAATGAGTTTTCTATCAATAATACAAATCATATACTTTGTATGTTTAAGAGCTTCAAGGGTTTGAAAAGTTTTAACGCTTCTCCACATTTACTTACTTCACTGCACAGAACTCAATTTAATATTTCAAATAGCAGGGAAAACAAGCTTAATCTCACACTGGCAGTTATTGCACAATTCCAACAAGATTTCAAACCTCTATATAAAAAGAAATCCCCAAGTCCACCAGTTATCATCTGCAAGCAGTTCCGGTACCAACTATATGCAATGTCAAACATGCTCTGGCAAAAGGAGGCTGAACTACTATCCCTCCAGCATCGCTGAAAGCAAGAATAGCAACACATGATCCTGAATCTTCTCTACACAGCACCTATGGCTTGGTCACACCAGCAATTATTGCTTAAGGAAAAAGGAAGCCACCTCTACCTTCCTCTGCTCCTCCCTGGCTCTTACTGCAACAGCTATCTCTGAGGACTGATAGTCCCTCTATATTCAGGTAAATAACTGACTTAACAGATGCAAATAATTTACTGCAGTACTCTTCTTCTTGAGCATTTAACTGAGTCGAAGAATGTTCATTCAAACACAGACTGGAAGGAGCCACTCTCCTTGATTAACCTGGTCCATTGCTAAACAGCTTTTACATTGTTTATTTATATTATTTATATACATCATTACAAACTTTGGACCCAAATTCTGGCCCTAGCCCTGCAGCTAGATGAGATTGCCCTTTTTTAACCCATGTCATGGTTCCTCTTTCAAAGGCTAGTCTCATCTTTTGAGAGAATTTCTTTTCCAGGATCACTCCTGATCTTGTGAAGTCACTGGCAGAAGATAAACACCATCCTCTCTGTGCTACTTTTGCTTACCAATGGTCTGATGTATCTGATTCTTCCAACATCAAATACGTACCCCAGAGAAAAGCATAAAGCAGAAGTAGGAAAAGGTAAACTTACTATGCAGAAATACTACCAAGAATGTATTTTAACAAACTTGCAATTACACCTTGTTACAATAACACAAGCCTGCTTTTTCCCTTGTCATTAAGTCATATGCCTCAGACATGACAACTGCTTCCTGGGAGGAGCAATAAGGTGTTCCCAGAGTGCAGCTCTCTGGTCACCTTTACCTTCTTTCAATGTCAACAGTTGCAAAATCCCTGAGGAAGCTGAATCTGTACAGAAGATGGAATGGGAAAGTTCAGTTCAGCTGCATTACTCCTGTGCTTTGGAAATTATTAATGGATTTGCTGGAACTGTTTACAGAAATGCTTCACTGTAAACAAGTATTAAAGTATCTTATGAAAGTGCTAAATTCAAACTGAAGCAGAAATCCAAACATTAAACTTGTAGTAGGGACAGAAACAGTTCTATTGAATTCAATGGGCTTAATTTTAACCCCGAGATTTCTCAAAGACATCATGAAAGACATGCCATGAGGACACCAACGACCAAGAGATCTAGTATATTACAGTCCTAAAATGGTAGCATTGTTTATTAGCTGTAGCTGGAGGGTGGAGAATCAACTTGAACACACTACTAGGCAGTGGAGAACCCACTCTCCAGTTTATCACATGGTGAACAATCCCAACTAGTAGCAAAACCTAGTCCAGTGCTTCTTGGACAAACTACAAGCAAAGCACAGGTTATTATACCGGTCACTGCTCTATGCATTAGGCCATCTGGTACATAAGACTACAGACAAAGACACTTCTCTCCTGTGCTTGAGCAACAACATAAGCCTAAACCAAAGGCAGCTGACAGTCTTGTTATTATAAATTATACATGAAAAATGTATCTTTGCAACTGCTTCTCCTTATGTAATACATTATCAACGCACTGGCACTATCCAGGGTCTTCATCTGGTGATATAGTAGAAAAAAAAATAAATCACTTAATTAGACTGAGACATTAAAAAAAAAAAAAAATCAATCTTACAAGCAGAGCAGGTGCAGGTGCTTGTAAGAGCAGGTGCTGCTCAATGTATATGAGAGGAGCCACACAAGTTCTTGACTTTGAGCATGAGTGCTACTCACACTCAGAGCACAGTGTACAATTATTTGGTATAAATTTAGCTTTGAGCACATACTTAAGGATACAGTATTTCACAGAATCACAGCATTGAAGTGACCTCTAAAGATCATCTAGTCCAAACCCCTTGCATCACACAGAGACATCCCCAACTAAATCAGGTTGCTGAGAGCCCCATCGGGCCTGACCTTGAACATCTCTAGGGATGGGGCCTCCACTACCTCCCTGGACAACCTGTTCTAGTGTTTTACTACCCACACAGTAAAGAACTACTTCCTAATGTCCTGTTGCTACATGACTTTGTAAATAAATTGTAAAAATCTGACACTGTGATCACCATATAACACAAAATAAAAATAAAAGGTGATTCAATGAATTTCTAATATTTATATATATTAATAAAGCATCCATGGAATTAAGGGAAAAGATCTACCAAAAATATTCAGAGTTTTTATGAACTAGGTCAACAACTCATCATCAACTACAGCTACGGTACTATTTAAAAGCAAAGAGAACCCGTTGTCTTTGCAGTGTAGGAATGTGTTTGTACTTCAGAGCTCACAGTGACTGTGATAAAAAGCAGTAACTTTACCAGCTGCTAAGCAGAAGGTGGTAGAGACAACTCAGAAAGGTAATAGTGAAATATGGCACACTACAACAGACTGCTATTGGTGTACTTGCAGCTGTTTGTCCTACTACCCAAAAACTTGCAGTTTGTAGAGGAGTATGGTGGTATTCACAAGGCAGGTAGGAGGCACCAAACCAACCTTGAGCAATCAAGGACCACAGAGCTTTCCCATAGTAGAGGCCCACTCTGCCATTTCACCATCTTTCATCTTTTCAGTAGATACTGTATGTTCTCATACAATATTTATATTCATTCTCATTTACTACTTCTGAACAGCCCAGGATTTTATAGGCATATGCCATGCCATCCTCCTTTGTCTCCTCTATGTAACCTGTTTAACATTTCTGAGCTCCTGTATTTGCATCTTCCCAGCTCTAATACACCCTTGAGATAAATTCTGTACACTCTTCTATTCCCTTCAAGTTGTATGCATTCCCAGAGTGGCATATTGCACTCTTTTTTTGACTCTTTCACAAGTAATTGCTAACCTTCTGTTCTTCTGTGTGTCATCTGACCATTGAGCTGGTATTTTAAGAATTATCCATAATTATTCAAGATTCTGTTTCAGAAGTCATAATAGCTCATTTTAAACCCCTCAATATATACAGACAGTCAGGAATGTTTTCTCTCCATAGCATTTCTTTCTGTCTATGTACACAGAGGTTCATCTGACACTGTTTTGCTCATTCATTATTTTCTCTGCAGCTCTTTACATTCACAGCATCATTGTCATTTCAATGCTCAGAAATAACTTACACTGCTTCCTCCTTAATTCAGTATTTTTTCTAGGTCAGTTATAAATACTGTGAATGCTACAAATCTTAGATACACTAGTAACAAAATCTGGTCAGTAGTCCCTGTAACCCTCTGGGTTTTTTAGCCTGTTTTTTTATAATGGATATCTAGATGACATCAATCTACAAATGCTTAGCCAGTAACAGCTTGGATACTTTGGGAGCCTTCAAAAAAGACCTTCCACCCCCCCCATCCCCACACTTTCCACCTAGCTTTTGGAAATCACTTCTTAGAAATCACAAACAGTAATGAAGAAGATTCTTGATGCAGTATATTGATTTTGAATAAAAGTATTTAGTTCTGCAATACAGCCCATCGATAGGTTGCTGAAGTGACAAAGTATTGTCCAAGATGCAGATCATAGTCTCAGCTTTTATAGCGTCCAGCTGAGCCAGCTTTGGGCTGTTCAGTAATACTTTGTCTACAACACATGCATCTGCTATGATTCACAGAGCTCTATCTCTGTCAAACCAAATGTACCTAAATCACATTCTCATTATACAGGAAAATTTTACTCAATTCCCAGCCACTCATCATAACATGATACACTACAGATTAAGCTGCCAGATAGACCTGGACAACAAGTGTCACAGGAGCTTCTTGTGCTTAGTCATCAATTTTCCCAGCATTTTGCCACATGTAAAATTTGTCACTGCTGGTGTTACCATTCATCACAGAAACAATGCAGTCTGAAAAAGCCTGACAAAGCCACTGCACAGCTTCTCTGGTTACCATTTATGCATAATACCATTTGTATCATACTATAACCTTCAGAAACTGTACAGCTTAGAATCTGCACTAATACATCACAGTAGTTTAATCAACGCTTACTGCCCAAAGGAACAGAAACAGAAGTATGGTTCCTTATTATGACAGACATGCTTTTAAAAAGCTTTCAATGCTTTACCTTCCCCCCCCGTCCCCCCCCCCCCAATTCCTTCCTTTTGCTCTGAATAATGTCCAACAGTAGGTCCTAAAATTGGATCTGAATACACTTAATTGTGTTCAGGACACTGGTAGGAGGAATGACAATAGCATGAAGAAATTAACGCACAGCTCAGATCAATCATTACTTAATTTACAGAGCTTGGTGTTCTCCACATACCGTGTGCTGAGTAACAAGCAACTTCATTAAGCTAAAATGGATCTTTAGCAAAGCAACTATTTACAGAGCAGCTGCAGGTGGGTGTTCCTGACATGTGCATGTGGATTGGTTTTCAGACAACCCTTTTATTCTTCACCTTCTGTTCCTTCCTAAACTTATCACATCCTAAAAGGGGAAACTGCTAGAAGAGGATTCTCCAGGGTATCTCTTCCAACTTCTATCAAGAAAAATACATCCAGACCCTTTTTTATATTGACTCTTCACTTCCTAATACTTAGTTCTGTCCTTAAAAAAAAAAAGGTATTCAATACCCTCATTCCTCCAGTAATTAGGAACCCTATTTCCAGCTTTAATATTTCTTACTCTATTTGTAGCTGGTTGATTTTAGACCAGCAGCTGAAATATAGAACATCTGAATAAGGGGGATTTGTAATTAACGTTTTTCTTCCTGTTGAATCAAAGTTCAATTTGTTGCTTCTTGAAAAGCCTTAAAGCCTCAGCAGCCCTTAGCTTCTACTTTTGATCTCCCTGCAAAAGTGACCACTACTAGATTCATTAAAAACAGCTTGATGATTGCCCCTGCTCATGTTTTTTCAACATGCTGCATACACAGTGAGCTAACTTGAATTCTGCTATTCCTCCCACTGTGCAAACAGCTCTATCTGCTGGGAATCTGTTAATCAGGCTCTCTAGGTCCAACTCCCACACCATAAGCACGTCACAACAGCAGGCTAAATTTACCAATTTGCTTTCGATTCCTGCTGTTCTTTTCCTCTTCCAACTTCGATGTCCTGTTTCCATTTGAAACAAAACAAACAGGTTTTCCTACAAACAGTTATGTCTTATGAAAAACAAAAACCAACCAACCCTCTCAAACCCAAAACCTAACTAAGCTGTTCTTCACTAAGTATTCATTTTCCCTGTTTTTGCAAAGCTTCTATGAATCAAATGTTCCCATGTTGATTTCACACGTAAGTACATGTGCTTCAAAACCCTAGTCACAGTACAGAAGCACTAATGTCACCTTCCTCCTGCTTCCCTTTGGGGAAATGCCAGTAGTTTATGGAAACACACTAAATTTTGCAGTACCCTAGAGATTCCAGACCTTAGCAACAGTGTTTGTCTTCTAGGCGTTTTGTTTTCTAGATCTGGGAGTTTTTATTTAGCACAGGCACAACCTTCAAGCTCACCACAAACCCCTCTGGCAATTCCAATCGCTCAGTATTTGTCAATAGTCACACTGGATGCAACACATCTACTCTCTTGTTCATTACCATGGAAAAAAATAAACCAGGGTTCCCTCAAAACCAAGCTAAATCTTTAAAGGACAGGATCCTATCACCTATGCCTCCTACAAGGGAGGCAAAAAAGCTATAGGCTCCAAGTTACATCATTAGTTACTTCCCCAGCCATATGAAACCTTACTGCCCCAGGCTCATTACAACCTGCAAATGATCAAGGAAGTACAAGCAGAATGGCATGAAATGGGATTCAGTCAAGCATGCCCGAAGTTAACCACCACAAGCAATTCTCTTTTTAAAATCTGTTGCATTAATGGGTGCACAGGGCAGTTGTTTTTAATTTGACAAACTATTTCTCTGGTGCTCCATAGTTGCAGAACAATATTAAGTGCCTGGAGCAACCAAAATATTTAGTAAGTTTAACTACAAGACACCCAGACTGTCCAGACATGCTTTCAGGGACAACCATGGGCAGACTTCCTGACACATTCCTCCCACAGAGCCACATCCTCATGTTCTTCCACAAGCTGCTTCCCAGACAGGCCATGAAGGAAATGCCATGCTCTGCTGAGATGACAGCCTCTTGCTTGCTGCAATCTTGCTTTCCTGCAATCTGCCAGAGGTTCAACTAAGGATGCCAGCCAGATGGAAAAATTTCCAACCTTGACAGGTCATAATGGACAAATCTTTAAATACTGGATTTTTAAACAGCAATTTCATGAGCCTCCTGAAAGGGTCTGCTATTAATTCAGTATTGAATTCCTCAAGGGACATAAACTAAACCCCAGAAAGAGTGCTTTTGAAGTGTGAAGCTCATCCTAAGAAAAAAAAAAGTAACCAGCATAACTCAGAACAAGATCTTAGCAAATGAAACAGTCTAGCCTTTCTTCACTGTTTTTTGAGCCTTGTTGTCTTAAATTGGGGAAACGGTAGCTCATCTCACAGCAGAATCTTCCCTGGTATTACTTATTATTAACAAGCATACACATGGCTTGGGGAGGATTCCTCTTTATTCTATGTATTCTCTATTCTAGCTCAAAAATCACAACATTCCACAACATACCCCAGGAGCTGTTAATGTGAAAGAAGGGGGGGGGGAGAGGGGTAGGAAATCACTTATTTGCATCCTCTTTATAATGTCAAGAGTTTGAGTACCTTCTGCTTTATGTATTGCACTTACCTGAACACTTTCCTCAGAGACACAAGTGGAAAAAAACCAAACCAACAACCTAGTTCTTTGAAACAGTAAATGGGTTTGCATGAGAGTTTAAAATACTCTATATTCCTACTGAAGAACATAGGCAACCCATTGCCACCCATCTTTAAATAAACTCAAAGAAGCACACAGCATGATCAAATTTCTGCAGTTTGCAAGCACACTCCTGTTTCTGCATTTGCCACTCATTAATTCTCCTCAGTTTGCCAAAAAAGCGTTGAGACTGATAGAGGAGGACTGACAGACATCTACAACAGCAACATTCACTGCCAGCATTTCAAAGTCAGCTGCAGTTTAGTAAGCACTTCAAAAGATCCAACTTTGTTGCACAAGTAAATGAGTGACATATTTTCACTGCAAAAGTTGAAGAAAGTGCCGTTAAGACAGAAGCACAAATATCTGACTTAGACTCTGTATACATTTGCTAGCAAACCTAAACCAAGGATGAATTACCTATTTTGCAAAGTAATATACTGAGAGAGGGGGCAAGATGCTAGCAACACATTTCAATTATTAACAGAAAAATTGAACTATGTTTAAGTTGCTTTTAGCCAGAAGACTCAAACTACAATATGCATTTCATTAAAAGCCCTCTTGATTTTTCTAGCACTCTACAAAAAGCTTAAAAGAAAAAGCAGATAAATCCAGACCTTTGTATCAGTCATGCTCATGAATGTCTGCACTTACAATTTCATACAGCCCTCCTCTATCAAATTCAAATGCACACAGGTAAGTGTTAAACAAATAAAATGGAATAGCTAAACATTTGTTGCAATAAGTAGCATGACTCAGGGATTCAAAATAAAATGTTAAAGTTCTTCAAAACCACCAAGCTAGAAATCTTGCCCCACCTGGAAAAAATCCATACCTTATAAATGGCACTGTCTGGTAGCCTTGCTGACACCTATCTCCTTAAGTTGTGGTCTGAGGCAACTAGGTAGCATGGAAGGTATAACCCTTCCTATCCTTTTTTTCCATTTCCAGTTGAATTTGACAGTGTGAAATTCAAATACTATCCACCTCTGCTAGAAAATATAACTGGACTGGCAACTCACCTCACAGAGCAGACTCAGACAGGATTTTATTCAGGTCATTGCATCCCAGAGCAATTTGCCCTATTTAGGCAGAAATTTAATTTATTAAGAATCAGAAATAAGCCTTGACTTGACTAAATTTGCTTTGCCATTCATTACAAATCCAGAAGTGTTAAAAGCATAAACATTCACAGACATGGTAATGTTAGAGAGCCCTTGGGACTGGAAATCACCCTGCCTGTGTTCAACTGCACACCCCGCTGCTGAGCTGTTACTTGCCTGGAGGACAGTCACTTAACCCCTTTGCCCTTTATTCTCACTCACTTTGAAACTCCTACCTCCAAGGAGCTCAGTTCCTCCATGCGTGCACAAATGTTTGACAGGAAGGGATCTTGGCCTTGACTGTAACCAAGTACTGAAAGAAACTGAAAACAGAACTTGTTGGGCATCACTAGCATATACAGTCCTGTAAAAGTAATGCTTCAATAGCTCAGCTGCATCGTTAAAACACATTTGGAAAGATTGGTGTTGCATTTAATTCTCTACCTGTCAGTTCTTGAGAACTCTCTAGTTTGATCTGAAATGGAACACTTCTGAGAGCTAGGGTACAATTTTACAACTGCATTGGGGGTTTACCTGCTTTGGCTCTCCCTTCTAGACAATTCAGAGTAAGTCATGCAAGTGGGTTATGAGCAACTTAGATGGTAAAAGACACCTTTAGGTACAGAATGAAACACTGAAAGGATGAACAATGTTTTTCTTACCACAGTGAGCCTATTCTAGTAGCCACCAGACTCTAGCCTCTCGGACACAGCCTTGTTTCCACAGTAGAACTGTCACTCAGTTTTCTTAAATGCAACAAGCAGAGCAGGTAGTAGCAGGGTAGCATGTTAATGTCAAAACAAATACTCTGATAGCACAGCTGTGCCACAACTAAGAGCCCAGAAACATTAAACTCTACTTTCCTTAAATACAATGCTCAATACACTCTGCTATAATTAATTGCCTCATCTGCTTACAAGGGTCACACAACTATTTTTGCAATTACTTTCTCAAACCCAAGGGGGAAAATAAATAAATAAATGCATGTTCTGTACCTACAGATACTCTTAGTATCTGAATCTACAAGCATAATGGACATGCCATCTGTATCAGTGGAGCTTCAAGTACTAGATCTGCACATTCAGCTGAGTAATTTCTCTGTTTTAAAGGTTCCTACCAGATGCTGCATATATACTTGAAAGTAGATAAGCCCAAATTAACAATGCAGGTGCCTAGTAAACACACCAACTAAGTATCTCCCCCAGGGAGTCTGCTCTAGAGCTCAAACCTGTAGATCATTGAGTCCAACCACTAATGTTACTCTACCAAGTCCACCACAAGTCCGCCACATCCCCAAGCACCACATCTACATGGCTTTTAAATAAATCCAGGCATGATGACTCGACTACCTCCCTGGGAGCCTGTTCCAATACCCAACAACCCTTTCAGTAAAAATATTTTTTTCCTAATGTCTAGCCTTGGTGCAGCTTAAAAACATTTCCTTTTGTTCTCTCACAAGTTACTTAGAAGAAGAGACTGATACCCACCTCACAACCACCTCCTTTCAGGGAGCTGTACAGTGATAAGGTCTCCACCAGCCTCATTTTCTTCAGACTAAACAGCCCCAATTCCCTCAGATCCTCCTCATAAGACAAAATTTCAGATGCAGCAAAAGGTAAAGCAAAACTAGGGAGTGATCAGCATTTGACCTTCAAATTATGTTTGAGATGTAATGGAAATAGTCTCCAGGATATCCCAGCTGGATACACAGAAGTCTCAAACTCACAGCAGGGGAAAGGCCTATGTAGCTAGGTGTTTATATAGTAGCTGAGAAATTCAGATGCTTCAGAACGAGGTCTCCAATACCACACATTGCAAACTTAGTACAACCACATAGACCTGTAATTCAGTGACAGACCATAGGCTTCCTAGAGAACTGCAAGGCCTCAGGACTGAGGTTTGCCAGGCCTGCTGTGCCTACAACTCTTTAACCTGCTTGTGGCTTTCCTCAGTTTAGCCATGACAGCAGTTTCTCTGACAGGATTACCTATGGATAATTAGTGTTGGTTTGTGTGACACACAACTCACCAGAGATCAGTTAAAAACAAATACACACCTGTAGCTGAACAAAAGTAATTTCAGGTCTAGCAAAACAAAGAAAGAAAGAGCACCTAACATAATCAAAGGGTACCACAGATCATAAAACTGGATCATACCCAGACCTGAGGACCAGTGATGAAAGTGACAGTGATATCCTCCCTCTCCTCACATCTTCCAATCATCACTAAACAAACATTGACAAAAATCTTCTCAACTTCTTTCCATTTGTTAGAAGATTGGAGAAATTTTGTTTAAAAGGAATATGAATATGTACAACTTTGTGAGATAGGAAAATATCAACGAAGCATAAAAACAACAATAAAAAAATAGGCTGGCCTATAGATACAACTAGAAGGGAGAAATGAGGATGGGTAGCAAGCAAAGCTTCTTGACAAATATAAAACATTTGGCTCTCTCTCAAGGAAACTACTGTGAGCTCCCTTCCTCAAGGGTTTTGAAACTAGACTCAATAAAATGCGAGAGAACCATATTGCATTGGCAAGGAAACAAATTACATGGTCCATCCTCTTCTGTTCCTTATTTCTATTTCTCTGAAGCATTGCATCAAGACATTGAACTAATACTGTGTGTACTCACTCGAGGCTGAAAATTTTCTGCTTTGCTGCTGCACTACTTACAGCTTTCAACATAAATTCTACCTTCCCTCTACTCACAGGCAGGAGAACTGGGATCTACCCCTTATTAGCATTACAGAATACTGAAACATTCTGTCTACCACTGAAAGCAAAGTGCTGTACTGTCACCATTTGATCGCTGACAGCTCAACAAGTCAGGAGCTGTCAATCTACACCTCAAGAACTTTAGGCTTCAAAACATTTGCTGTAATTTACCTGTGTATAATCTCAACTTGCTGCTACACGATCAAAGCATCAAAAGGACTCCTGTGTTCAGTAAAGACAATAGTGGATGTTCCATTGACTGGAAGTGCCAGGAAAGACTTTGCTTCTCGGTTTCTACTAGTGGTACATACAAATAAACTTCTATTGTTAAGTTGTAAAAACCCTCACCAAGATTATCAAATGGTTTTCATCACATAAGCATACCCAGCACCTTTTGCCAGTGATGAGATATAAAACAATGCCTTGGTTTAGAGTGCAAGCATTATTCCTGTCTACCCAGCACAATGTGGCAATGAGTACGGTGCAATACTCAGTCACACCAGCACTGACCCAGGTAACAGACTGTCAAACGCAGCAGTACAAAGTCCACAGCTAGTAACTGATGTTACTATGCCAGTCCTGCTTACAAGGAGGATAAGCTCACGCCAAGGCTTTACAACCACATGTCCACTAGTACTGTTAATTCTGCTGCCAGATATAGTATACTGCTAGTAAACCTACTTGAATTACAGAACTGGCTTCAATTTGATGCACTGGCATACTTTAGCATCCTTTCTTGTGTGTTTCTCAATCTTGCTGCCTGAGCCTGAATGATAAGAGCTTTTCAGGAAAGCATAATAGTCAATGCCAGATGAAGTTAACCCTATTGTTTAATTAAGGGGACTACAGCAGTTCCTCAGACAAGAAACTGTAATTTAAGATTTCTTTGTAAAAATCTTATCTCGGGAACCATACACTGGCATGGAAGATATATCATTCAAGTAACCAAAAAATCAAAGTCCAAATTAAAATTCAATAATGAGTTTCATTTTCATTAGCTAAGTTACCTGCTAATTCACACAGTGAATTCTGAACTTCTTGCTCAACATAAAATGTGCTTTTCCACAGAGGAGACTAAAGGAACTGTGGCGTGGCAAATAATTGTGGAATTGGAAATAACTGAAAACTGTTGAGAGCCTCTCAACTTGTTCTTTTGTTTAATAGTTACAGGATCAGATTGTTTGAGAACTAAGCCAAATATTTCTTGATTAAATTTAAGGCAGTGCCTGAGATACCTTAAGCACCATATTTAATAACTCAGAGCAATTAAAGAATTTTCCTAATTTGTGTTTAATACAAATCACAATTCTTTCTAATGAGTCCAATTTAAATCTTCATACTTGAGGCGCTTAAAAAATAAATCAAGAAACATTGTTAAAGTTGTGGTAGGTGTATCAACCCAAAAGGTTATCAGTAATGAATTAACTGAAAAAGCAGTTTAACACCATTTACTGCCACCATGACAAATATGACAGGTTTACAAATTAACACATTGGATACTTAGTGTTAACATCCATGTTCTGTCAGGTCCTCCTGTGACTAATCGAAATGTAGCTTTGATTGCTGTGACTAATAAATAATCCTGGTTAACAAAATTGCCTTATCTTGTAATTATGGCAGTGTGAACAGTATCTTAATTATAGTTGTTTCAGAGCCTCATCTATCAATCACTGACAAGCAATACATCCAAAGGCTCACAGGCAGAAAGAAAAAAGGCCCAGTGCCCATTCAATAGACTAAAATGTTGTCCAAAATCACTTCCTCCAGTTGCCATCCAAAATAAAGGTATTGGTGAGAGTGTGACAGAATTTCTCAGTCTGAGCTAGACTGGAAGAACTTCACCATGTATTAAATGTTAATTGTGGGATAGGGGGAGAGTTTTGCATGCAATTGTTCTGAAATGCCAAGCTTATTTGCATTTTTGTCCACTAATCCTAATATTATTGGAATTCAGTGAAACTTTTACAATTATAGAATAGTAGTTGCAGGCTAATAAACTGGTCCCTCTTGGTGTGGGACATCACAACTAACCACCCTTTCTCCTCTATTTTTGTGACAAAAGTTTCTTAAATCACATTTCTTAATAGTGCAATGCACTAGCCAGCAAACCCAGGCCCTGTTTACTTCCACTAATTTTAAGAGTTGGAAAAGAGGAAAGGTCTCTCTCCCCCACTTCCTGACCCTACACACAGGTGACAATCAGGCCAGTACCAGTGCTGTACTTACTGATGAGTTTTGCTGCTGTTTCAGTGCTAGTATTAAATATTCCTCCACAGGATTGAACAGATGATTAAAAGGGAGTTTATACTTCTGCAGAAAGCACAGACTGCAACCTTTTAAGTTCTGAAAATCAGGACAGAATTACTATGCAAACCAATACACAGCACAAACTCCTAAGCGTGAGGGCAATGCAGAGAGCAGAACTACTTCATTACCTGCTTGTCAAAACCAGGAGCCAAGACAAAGAGACTGGCAATTTTTTAAAACACAGGCACAGGGACACTGACCTCAGCAGGAGCCTGAATAGCAGGAAGGCATCAAGATTGCCAAGAACTAAGGCTGGACATGCAAACTGCTTTACCTTTATTATCATCCAAGGAAAAAAAGCAGAATGAAACCAGCTAAAAAAATTGCAGTGCGCTCCAGCAGGGTAGTGAAGGTCAAACTCAGCAAGAGACAACGCATTCTAATGAATATTTCCCACAACTCCTGGAAGATTATATTCAGCACATCTTTAAATCCCACCAATATATTACACTGCTAAAAAAAAAAGAAAAAGAAAAAGAAGAACTTATCAGACATCTTATTTTGTACTGGAAGAGCTATTCAATTTCAAATCACCAAAAAAGTCTTAGGACAGGTATCTATGATCAGAAAAAAATAGTTAATCTTAAGTAACAGGAAACAAAACAGGGTCAACACATCAATGATGTAGAGTTAACTGTCAAGACTGTTCTCTGAAGAAATAAAAAATTCTTCAAATTTGTGTCAAGAGACAATTAGAAAATCTTCTGGAAATGAGGAGATCTGCTCATTTAAAAGCTAACAGGTAGTGTTATGGAATATATCCCTGTGACAGTGGATTACAGGCCAAATAAATCTAAAATGGACTAAAATTTACATACATTTATTCAATACACATACATAGCTTTGGATAAGTACAAAACCTCACTGTATAGACCAATTCGTCAGAAAGGACAAATGAGGAAAGCCTAACTTCAAGTGCAACCATGACTACCCTATAATTACCATTTTTCTTTCACACACACTATTAATGTGAAGTTAATGAACTGAAGAACTTATAGACAACTATCTGACCCTCTTCTGAAGAGGGGGAAAAAAAAAAAGGCAAAAAACAAACGACCACCACAAAAAAAACCCCAAACCACAGGCTAAAGGAAGCTATGGCAAGACTGTCTTAAGGACACAACTTGGAGCAACAAAAGGCTCAAAAGTAGCAAATGCTTCAATATCTGAGTTTTATCTAAAGCCACAGCTGGTCAGCTGCTTATATTGCTTTTTCTAAGCTCAGCACTTTGCAAGACCAGTCTCGGAGCAACTCCAGAGAAGTAGGGTTACATAAATCAGCTAAGAGCTCGAAATAGTGGCAAACAGCCATGCAATGCGAAAAAGCCAAACCAAAACAACAAAGCCCATAATAACCCCAGAGGCATGAAAATCCATCCCAAAGTACTAACATTTTTTTACTGCTGTTGCCTTTGCTTCATGACATGGGGCACAGGTAACATGGTAGGGAATGGGGTGGAGAGTGAGGAATGGGAGACCTGAGGTTACTCCAGCAGCAACCGAACTTCACTTTCAGCAAGACAGCACACCCAAGAAAGCAGTTTCTTTCCACTCCAGCTATGCCTCCTGCAACTTGCATCCTAACTTTAACAGCGTTAAAGAATGGCAGCTTCCCAAATGCAGGGGATGAATGACCAGTATGCTACTGTAATGGGTTGGGGCAGATCTCCTCCCCACCACAGGCAGAAATAACGACTCAGGCAAATGGATTGCAAAAGTGATGGTAAGTTTAAATAGGAAAACAACAATATACAACAATGAAAGTTTTACAGAGACCCACAAGCACCATGATAAAGAGAGAGATCCCAGAACATACCCAAGAACATCTCATCCCCACCTGGGGGTACACCCAACCCCCCCCCCCCCCGCCCAGGGCTCTTTCCCCCTCCCCGCCCCCCCCCCCCCCCACCCCAGCCTTGGGCCTGGGCAGGCCCAAGGGAGGCAGCTCATGCCATTTTACCTAGGCAGCAGCAGGGGATGAAAGAGGAAGTGAAGACCCCGCATGGACTTTTTTATAGGGGAGCAGGACATCATGGGAATGGAATACCTGGTCCCTGTGACCACCCCCTGGGCTGGGCCCACCCCTTGGGACCTCCCAGGTGTGGCCTGCGCAGTGGCATCTGGGCCAGCACCCAGCCTAAAACACCACAGCTACGCACAGCCTTTGCAGTGAGACAATATACTACTGAGTTTAACACCTCATACTGCACACTTACTGCCACTGGAGATAACATTTCTGAATGAGAAGGTGGACAGCTGAGACTCAATTCACTAGTGCATTGCTCTGTTTCAAAGTGTTCATAAGTAATGTGAACAGATTGAACACTTCCAGGCCTTTCTGCTGAACAGATCCAGCCAGCTCAGGATGCTGCAGAAGATGAAAGACTAAAACCCGCATTTATGAAGTTACATTACTAAACTAATAGACATTCAAATAGTTCTTTTTAATGATGTTACAACAGATAGTGACCTTGTGCAGGAAAAGCTCCCTGTTTTTTCAGCTGCTAGTGTTTTGCCTTAATTTAAAGCACTCGGGTACGCTTCACATTCAGGTATGGCCATTACAGTCTTACTAAAGAAGAGAGTTTAAAGAAATTGTGAAACAAACATTTCTACTTATGAAACAGGAAAGCTTTCCAGATTACATCCCAGCAAAATTGCTGCTTTCCAAGGATATATCTGTAGAAGACGACACAGGAATGATTAATGGATGAGAACACATTGTGACTGTGGGCACAGCAGCTGATAACATCTCTTCACTAGAAAAAACAGGCCAAATGGAAGTTGCATGTGCTATACACGGCATTCCCAGATGTAAATCTAGCTATAATATATTCTTTAGGTCTCCCAAGTCACAGATTGTGAGAACAGATAGACAGAGGAAGGCATATGCGAGGTAACAGTGTAGAGGACAATGCTATATAGTTTGTTATATTTCTGTGACCATGTCCCAAACAACTTGACCCTGAAATGTCTTACACAGAAGAAAATACACTCAAAAATTTATAGGCAGACAGCTACCTACTATTACCAATATGCCAAGCATATTTTGCCATTTCAGCAAACTACATATATTTGGTTATTTTAATCTTAAGTTAACTTTTCAGCCTTTACCACAATCTGCCTTGAGGGTGGGACCAAATTCAGAACAACTAGGAAACCAAAAGACCTTTTCATATTGAACTGGTTTGATCTCTCCTAGTTTTTTCTTCTTAACCATAGCACAGGCCTTCAACTGCTAGTTTTTGGTTTAAAAGCAGGCACCCATATCTTATCATTATCAGAAGACCTACCTGCAGGCTTTCCTGGGTAATTTGCAACTTGACTGACCTATAAAAAAAAAATTATTGGGAAATAAGTCTGTGGTACCTAAAAGTAATGAGTGTTTGTTCAGTTCAGCAGTACTTAATTGCTTTTCCTGTAGTTCAAAGTAAAAGGGAAATAATTTATTCTTCAAAACATTTCATGTACTAATTAAAAAAAAAATTGACTTCAAAATAAAATATGAACAAGAAAAATGTGAAATTCCTAATATATCAATATGCAATAGCAGCAAAACACCCCATCCCTCTTCTGTTTCATAGACACAGGATAGTTTCTCCTTTAAGCAGGACAGTGGAGTAGAGTTGGTATACAGAAGGTATAGTTCAGGAAGCACACTGCAAGAAAACAAAAGGCATTACAACTTAAAAGATCGATAGGTTTGTACTTAAGAGGTATCTGTTTGGAACAGCCATCCTCACTGGATCCATTGTGCAGTTACCAACAGATATAAAGGAGGCCTGAAACTTGTTCAGGAGACTTACTTGAATAGTGTCCTGGAAATTACAAGAGTTTTATCAAGCCTAATAGTCAGGTAGAGAAACCACCTAAGTGTTCAGGCTCAAAAAGCCTTTCCAATGCAGGCTTTCATGAAACACCTGGAAAAAAATCCTTTAACTTTAGAGGAAGCATCATAAAAGCTACAAGAATCATTAAGTGTCAATCCCATGACACATCCTTAAGAAAAATGGTTTGCAGGTATTTCTGCAAGCACAAGAACACATTTTTTTCCTCACTCTACAGTTCCTCCCAACTGCACAGATCTTCAAAAGGATCTGTAACACTCACACATCTTAGTTATTCCCATTGAAATGGCAGCTGATGGATGCTGAATTGATGATTTCACAGACAGAAATCTTTAACACAGAAACAGTACACAAGCACAGCAGTGTCACAAGCACCCTGCAGATATTCCTTAACTTCTGTTCAAAACAACTGCAACTAGCAATGATTTGTAAAAACAAGGGCATAAAATTGAAAAGGTTGAATCCAGTAGCCCCCTTTATACTGGTGAGGGCCAAAACCATCAGCACACAAGGAAAATAGAACTGTTCAAGCACCAGGCAGCAGGACCAATATTAAAAAAAACCCAAACAAAAAAACCCCTCCACAAAACCAAAAAACCACCACAAACCACAATGCCCAAACCTGGGCCCTATCTTTACATTCATTTCTGGTTTCTTCTCAAGACAAGCCTGAGGAACAGCAGCAGATTGTGATGGTGGATCATACCTATTTTGGAACACCAGCCTTCCTCCACCTGCCCCTTGCACCAAGGAAAACAAGGCTGTCAGTTAAACAGTCAACTCTAGGAAGCTTTGTCTGATCCTAGTCCCGATCTACCACTCCACATGCCATCAAGGCAATCACAACCTTTGGGGAGTTAAAACTGCTACCACAGGATGCCTGACACACTGAAAACCTAACAAGTAAAGAGCTCATGGAAGCAAATTGATCTGACTCTGCATTCAGCAAGCTTGTTACCGGTGATCAGAAAGGCAGTACATAAGTAGTTACATCTAACATTAGTTCCTTAAATGCTTTAAAGCATTTTCAAGTATTATCAAGTTCCTAGATGTAAAACTGTGGGTTTATTTAGGCTGGTATTTGAGCAATGAAGAATTCCATTCATTAATGCTCTGATTCAACAACCTTACACACATAATCAATGGCTAAACTGATACATGGGAAGATTTGTTAAAAATCAGTTTCTCAGATGCTGGAACTAATTGTTGTATTCTTGACAGCTGTAATTTATAATTTACTGACAAGAACATTTGTTCCAGCTGTTCGGACCTATTTCACACAGCACAGAGAGAGCACGCTGTATTTCCAAAGCCAGACACTACTACATTTGGATTGGGAGCTGCTTGATTTATTTAGCATATCAAGTTATTAGCTAACTCAAAACAATTAGAAGACATTTTTAATGTTCATAATTAGAACACTCATCATGGGAGCTATGAGGCTGGAGTTCTTTAAAGCTTCAGCAATAATGAAGTGCTAGAAAAAAGTAAAACAAACTAGTAGCTTTTAATGTCAGGGCATAATTTTTTTCATGTGGCTAAGTAATTTCCTCAGTCTAATTGGGATGATTCATTCCACGTATGCTTTATGCCAGCGTTTCAGCATTCCATTCACATGTTACGGAATCTGATCTTTCTAGGCCTAATAATCAATATTTCAAATGTTTCTTATTTTCATTTCCCCATACAGCTAGCAAAAACTGGCTAAATCTTTTCTTAAAAAGCTTGGCCTGAAAGGCTGACAACATTTTCTGAAGCATTGGAGTAAGGAGGATAATTTATGATTTTGCATTGAAAGGCAGGTTTTGACCACTCAGTAGACAATGGTTGGACTTCTTTTACCAGAATTTCCTGCAATTCTTTTAGTTTTCCCATTGGGAAATGATACTTTGTATCAAAGTACCAAAAATGTATACTGTAATATAATATGATCCTCTTGATCAAGTTAATTCTATACATTAATATATGTTTTTATGTTTCATTATCATAATTTAGTTCTAAAATGTTCCTGCAAATATTGCAAGGTGTATGGAAACTACACTGGCTCACCCTTGTTCCCTTAACTCCCAGTTTCTACATAGTCTATAGAAATTAATATTATACTCCTCAACAAGAAACACAGCTACAGTTTGCACTGATTTACCTTTTCATCCTCCTATCTCCTATTTGTTTCCTGCAAATTCAGTTATCTAATGAGATCAGTGCATGCCAAACTGAACTCACTTTTGTTCTTACCTTTGGAAATTGCTGCCATAAGATTACATTGCATATTCAAGCAATACACCATGCAAGGATATGAATAAGCATTTTTAAGGTTATTAAAGGGTTTTATAAAGTTCTATGATGCAGAAAAGGAATTAAAAGGAAAAAAACCAACCACCCACAACTCAGACTGCATTGGAAAGAAGCCCATTTTTAATGAAAAGGAAGTCAAAATAAGCATGTAATTTATCATATTTTTAACACTTCATCTGAAATAGATGGCATAAGAACAGGAGAATTGGAGTAAATGGGCTTCAGCTCAGAACTCATCTCCAATGTAGCAAGAGAAGCCATGACCTTTGTTAGGGTTCTGCGCACTTCATCTACACTTCCAGGTTCATAACAGAATCAAAACCATCATTATAACAGGATCAAAGCATCATTATGAGAACCCCACCAATTCTCTTTTTAAAGAAAGAAGAATTCTTGTGGGTTTCTTTGTTTGTTTTGGTTTGTTGTTGTTTTTTTACTACTAATCTTAAAGCTCAAAATTTAATGATTCTCAATTTCTGTTCATGAGAGTTTAGCCAGGACTAATCAACTGCCCACACCTTAGACCTTAAAGCCCAAGCCATTATATAGGACCAATAGGTTGTGGAATAACACTGTAGTAGTAATGACTGAACAGCGTCTTTGGATACTAAATTCCACTTTTGTTCATCTTGAATCTCAATGTAAAGACAGGATCTTTGGTTGAAAAATATTTACACAATTCCTCCTATGCTGACTGAATTTGCAATGCAGTCCTGTGAAGCTCTTACTCTGAAGGAAAGGAAGTTAAAGGTGACTGGATGCCTCCTGCCAAGAACAACAGGAGTTTTTAGTGTCAGCAGTAAGGAGCCGGTTCCAGAGATCAAAAACACAGCAGCACACTAGTCTTCTGAATTCAGTCACCTAGGCAAAGAATAAGAATCGTCTTTACCTACATGAAAACAATATGAGAGATGGGGTAGAGATGCTTAACCTTAAAACTTTAGTGTTGGAAGACTATGCACAGTGGCAGTAAGGTTGTTCATTCTTCCTTTGTTTTAGGGAACTTGCTCCCCTACTCTGAAGAATCCGCAAGATATTGTAACTGCTATTGGGGCTTCTTTCATTTACATTCACTGTCTTTCCTCCTCCTGTGCATGTGTAGGAGAGGGGTAAATTCACACTGCTTCATTGAGCATCTTTGCCTCCCCATGTTTCTTAAGATGTTTTACATTCTGTTCTGGGAAGCCAATTTGCTGCTTATGAATGTGGATGACTTCTTAGATACCTGGGGGCCGTCAGAATCAGTGCTAAATAGTTCACATCAGTTTAAGCAATTGATAAATCTGTAAAGGCTTATGCCTAGTCAATGGTTCAGCATATGTAGCTATGGTTTGACCGGAATGAGCAAACGCTCATCTCCTGATAAAACAACACATACAACTACTTGGTACTGTGACTATGTTTGTGGGAACCTTACTTTCACATGACCATTATGTTTCCCAGGTGCAACTTTATAAGGTGCAAATAGATCCAACTTGGACCACACAATCCACCTCACCTGAGCATCTTTAAGTAAAGTACACCTGCACATCCTAAAAACTAGCATGCTCATCTCTGCATAAATAAAAATTAAGAGCCAGGTACTCAGGAATGCAAAACTTCTAAAGTTTTTCAGGATAAAGTTTATGGATTCCACAAAACATTTCCCACTGCATCACTCCTTATAAGAAACAGTACTCCCTTCAGAAGAACACACCATTTCTAGCAACTTTCCTGTTTGGACACATAGTCTCAAATATTGTCCCTTAACTGGTTGGGTCTGTACCTCTACCATACTCTTACCTTTCATGTCTGAAAATAACATGAAAAGGCTCCTCAAAGGAAAATTTCAATACTTCCTGAGATTTTTCTTCCAGTCTACAGATGCATATAAGAGGTCAGGATGTTTTTTGTCATTTAGTCCTTTGTTGCTCGGAATGCAAACCCGCAGCCTTTTGATAAAGGCTGGCAGCGGCCCAGCTTTAGTTGCAGCTATTTCAATATTTTAAAAACATATGACACACTCTTGCTTTTATCTTTTGGCTTCTATAGTCTTTTAGAATTACACGCAGCATTTTGATTTTCAAAATACTGCTGAAATCAAAACACAGCTCACTGCAGACCCAAACACAACATTCCAGATTCACTGGCCAAAGTTACAACTTCCTGCCTCTGTATCGTACTGTGCCCCAGTGAGATGGAATGGTAGCAGCAGCCTAGATCTCCACTTCAACAGCGCTGGTGTCCATCTACTACTGTGTAGCTGTGGAGATGTTGTTCAGACCGTCCCCACAGACATGGAGTGGCTCTGAATGAATGAGAAAAAAATTACTGCAGGAATCTTAACACAATTTGCTTGATCAGGATAAGCAGTTGTCAGCTTGCAACTGCTTGATTTCTGACCCTGAATTAGCACTAAAGATGACAAGCTGACATCACAGTTCTGCTGTTAACAGTTGCAGCAGTGGTTTCACAAACAACCTCAAGCCACGCAGAAAGCAAGCACAGCAGGAGATAAAGGCCCAAGAAGCCAAATATGCTGCAAACCCAGGCAACTAGGAAGGAGCACAAGTAGTAACACCCTGAATCAGTCTCCTGCCACCTTTATTTAATGTCTCCCAGCTCCTGTTCTGAACTAGAGAGATCCATCTATACTTGTCCTAGCCATGACAAAATTTTAAAGCTCTCTATCACCATTTTCCTCAGCATCTCCTTTCCGTACTAAGGAGCCCTAGTCTCATTACTCACTCATTTTATAAAGCCCATTCCAATCTTGAATCACCCTTTTTGCCTTTTCACTACTTCTGTCAGTTTTATCCTGTTTGGGACAGGGTGGGGAGTAAAGGAACCGTAACAGCAGACAGGTATTCAGGATGCAGAAGTCCTGTGCATTAGTATTGGCACATAAAGCATTAAATGCTGCTTCCATTTCGCTCTGGTGTCCTAACACCACCAGTATTTGATATAAGTTTTTGGACCACTTCTGTACACTGAAGTAGCATTTCTATTACAATCCAAGGTCTTGCTTAAGAACCAGCTCAGAGCCTACCTAATTGTCGCTCATTCAGATTCCCTCTTTCTCCTCCATATACATCCTCCTCCACTTCATCTTCACCACATTTGTATTTCACTACCTGGTCACTTGGTTTCACTGGGTTCCTACTAATGATGATTGAAGAATTTTGTAATTAAAAGTTTTCAGGACAGAATGAATGACAGCAAGTATTCAACTCTTCCTGCATCATTTATGTACATGAGACCACCACGGGTCCCAGAACAGATATGTTTGCTAACTCATTAGAACAGCTCCAAAGTCCAACATTCTTGACTCTGCAAGAAGTTTATCCCTATATCCAGTAATTCCATTGTCAATATACCAACAACTAGCAATTTTTTCTTGTACATATCTCAAGCTTAGCAGCCTGGGGTTCCCTGTATCACGTTTTTACAACACAGTATCACATCTGCCATCTTTCAGTCCTCGGGTACAGAGTGTTTTCTATGCAACACCACAGCTAATCTTGCTATCTCATTCCTGAATCCCTACAGAAAGCTTGGGTTAATAGCAAATTACTTGGCAATTTTTTCCTATTTGATTCATAAATTCCTCTGCCAACTCACCAATCTGAAAGATTTTCTGACTAATTCTTCTTTAAGAAGTGTTCCAGCACTACCAGTTCCAGGGAACTACCATTTCTTCACAATAAGCAACCAACACAAAAAATTCATTTATCATTTCTGAGCATCTACTAGCCCTGGAGATTTTTTCTGGCAGGCTTCCTGATGCTGTTTTTGAAGAACTTTTTGTTTTTATTTTTACTAATTTTGATGCCTTTTGCAAATGGTTCTCTAAACCTTCTTTCAGTCTGCCTTACTGCAATTCCACATTTAACCTGTCATTTTTTATAATCTTTTCTATTTTCCTCATTTAGATAAAGCTTTTAGCTTTTAAAGGGCTCTCTTTCGCTTTTGACAGTAACCATCATGCTGTTATTAAAGTGAGGATGCTTCCTTTCTGCCTTTTCTGAAGTGTTTTACAATAGGTGGGAGACATTTGTTCTCTGCCTCCAGTATCACATCCATGCCATCTGTAACTTTCAGCTTCCTTTGTAACAAACTGGCATGAGCTATTATTTCCTCATTTCCATGTACCTCTTGAAGTGGCAGCATGGCTGCAAAAGATTATTTGGCTTCTGTTTCTTCTGCATGGATCCTGGAACTGGTTATACTGTTTTTGCTCTAGATGTGGCATTCTGAATCGGGCCTGTGCACCAAGTCAAAGGTACCTTTATAGCCTCAGAAAAGTGGAACTTATGCCACTATGGTAGGACCAAAAGTGAGAAGAGTTGATGGAGGAAGAGGGCAGCCTGGAATGCTGGTGCCACAGACAGTGGCTTCCTTTAGCTATGCAGAACAAACATGGCTTCCTCACTCCTCTCATCAAAGTAGGCTCAACTCTGCACACACGTCCTACCCATCACCAGTTAGTGAGGATCCTCAGGGTGCCTAAGGTAAGTATTTGCTGGTTTCTTCACCAAGACATAAAGAAATAAAGAACCACTGTTTCCATAAATTTTGTATTACATTAATTTTTCTGAAATTAACAGTTATGCCAACTTTGAAGATGCAAAAGTGACTTCTAAAACCCACCGTGCACTGCTAAGCTTCCTTTTGGGTATTCCTTCCTCTTCCTTCATAGCCTGTGGCCCTACCACATCATAGAGCATAACAGTATCTGTACAAATGGAAGCTCACAAATATGATACTGTACTGACTCTTAGAATACATTTTCCATTTCTCTGTCTCCTTAGCTTGCTGTGTGACCTTGAGCAAGTCATCACTGACTCATATCTCTGGAAAAGGGTACTGCAAAGCTTTAATATCTGCAGATGATTATTATACACATAAATCCTCATCATCATTTTCATCACTATTTTCATCACTTTCTATTTCACTTTCATTCCAGATATGAAGCAGAAAGCTCAGCAGAAATATACAAAATAGATACCATTTTAGGAAAAAAGAAAAAAGACAGGCTACATTTGCTGTGCCTCCAGGCTCTGCCAGACAGGGGTACCTCCCAAGCTGCTGTAAATAGACAGCACTCCATTGAAATGATGGGGGGACACACACACACGCACAACACATGCATCTGCTAAGGATGCAGTTTGTTATGCTCCCTACAATATTAGGCAACAAGAAAATAAGGAAAAGACTGACAATACCCCCCTTGTTGTCAGGAAGGCACAGCTCAGACAATATGGGGAGGGCAGGAAAAAATTACTTTACAAATGGTCAAAAGTTCTGCCACTAATCAGTGAAGCCAGCACTAAGCTATTGATGCCAAGGCTTGTACACAACTGCAATTGTTGACAGCATACTTAGCCAGTGGGATCAGCTAATACTGAGAGAACTGGATTTTCTAGATAGCCCAGAGACCAAAACATAAGCGATAGCTCCATGCTGAATCATCAACTGTTATTACAAACCTCTAAACCTGTGTGGCCTTACACTTAATACCACTCATCAATAATAAAAAGTGGCACACTGGACACCAATATGTTGAATTAGCAACTGGGGGAGGGAAGAATAAGCAGGATAGTTTGCTCACTTTGAAATGACTGTGCAGGAAGTCTAGTGGAATCCCTAATGGCTATCACCTATCAGCTCCAGAAACAGCATTTTACACAAAGGCTTACAGCAGCAAGAAACTCTGACTTTGCTTGTGCTTCAAGGCTTCCCTGGCTGAACATGAGTTATCTTTTTGCCTTCTCATTGACTGCTGTGATATCCACCTTCTGTTTGCAGAGAGTGAATAAATAAAAATGAAAGTTCACACTCCTAAGCCCTCAATATTTTTTGAGCTCCCCATGCTGTTCAGAAGGCTGTTATTCCAATCAGTGACTTCCCTGATCTCTCCTGACTCTACATACATGTAAGAAGATTAGAAGCAAGCAGAAAATAATCTTTAACAGAAGATTTTGTACAATAAATAGGAGTCTTTAAAAAGAGTACAGGAATAAGAAAATATTCCTCTTCTGGCACTCAAATATTTATGCAGGTTAAATATTTATGCACATACAACCCTGGAGCTTTGCACTGGTTTACCCCACACACTCAGAATGTGTGGGAGTTCAACAACATGCTTTTGTCAAAGGCTATGTTTTTATGTCATATTTACCCATACAGAATCCACATACCTCCTTTGATATTCATACTAAAACAAACCAAACATTTCACATTCTGTAAGAAACAGTTCTATTCAGGATTAATGTCAGCTGTACCAGAGAGCCACCAGGTGGTGCTGTTAAAGATGGTATAGAAAGTTATTTCAAACTGTCCATTGGAGATAAAAAGGCGGTCTTAAAATTGTGTTCTTTTAATTCTGTTTATTAAAGCAGCAAGGCTGCTACTGTGACTTCCTTTCTGAAAAGGAGAATTAGTGCTGAGGGCAATATAGCCTATTAAAGCAGAAAAAAAATGTTGTTTAAAGCCTCCAGGAGTTAGGTTGTGTTAGGCTTTTAGGCATATGACCACAGAAAAGAAAGCATCAGAATCCTGAGATATACCTAACTCCCAATATGCTGCACAGGCAGAGACAGCACGCAGGCTGTTCCAGCCCAGCTCAAGACATTCGAGTACAGTGCTGCCTGGTATTAGCCTGTTTGCTATTCAATGTCTTCAGCTCCTCAAAAAGGAAAATGCTAAGAGCCAGTTTGAAACTCTACGTTTATTCTTCCAACACTCATATTCGGAGAGGAAGCAAAACCTCTTTGCATTGGGAACCTATAGCCCAGTCCTCTCTGGAAGTCAGGAAAGGAGGCTCTTTCCCAGCTCCTTTCAAACTATCAGCTGTCAAGACAGTTCTTGCGTGCAACACTGTGCTCCTCTAGAATGGGAGGTTGAGGTGCACAACCCCCTGCGTCTGAGGAGATGGGGGCAAGAATTTTAACCAAAAGTAATTTCAGAAAGTATACAAATGACCCTGAAATGATGGCTAGAACCCATGTTTCTAATATTTGAGGCATCTGCCCTCATTCCTTTCACATATTTGGACCATTAATTCCAAAATTCTTCAATAGGGGTGGGTAGGGCCTGTCTCCAGTCCAAACTGCCAGAAGTTCAGGGGCTTCAGCACTGTGCAGGACAACAGGGGATATGCATCAGCAAGTTATAGAAGCAGAAGCTACAACCAGGATGGTATCGGCCTCCACCTACCAGCACAGAACACTCCAGGGTGTCAACAGGGACAAGCACTCAGCTTCATACCCCAGATGGGTGCAGCCCTTCAGGCCTGCCAAGGCTGAGGACCAGCACAGTTCCAGATAGCTGTTTATTTTTTAAATCACTTCCAGAGGTTTGACAGTAACTACACAGACTTCTTCAGGACAACAATTTCAGGCACTTAAATTCCAGCCACATCTCATCTCGCATATTTTGGGTTGTGTTTTTGCCACTTCAGAATAGAAAGCCTTATATTAAAAGACAGCATTTTCCAAAGCCTGACATTCATTGGCCCTAACACAGTTGTTTCAAACTGGCTTCATGTCTACCTTTTTGTCCCCCTAACAAAATAAGAGATGTGAATATTTCATGAAAAACAACTAGGTCATCCCCTTTTGCACTGGTACAATCAGATGACTACAAGCTGCACCAGATGAATACAAGCTTTCTGCGCGAACAGAAACAACCCTACTATTAGCAGCCCCTATGCCAAGGAAACCTCAAGTGCATGGATGAAAAACAAACACAGGACTGGGAAACTGCCTTTGTTAGCATCCTGTGGGCGATGCAATAATCTCAGCTTCCAAACAGATGACAGGAGAGACAAAGTTACTCATCTAGTGCAGTTGTCAGAACCAGAGGCCAGGCTCGCCAAAACTCCAAGAAACCTTTGACAGTTTACTCCGAGCCTCCTCTAACTCGTGAGGGGAACGCTGCAAACAGCTTCTGACTGTAAGTTCAAAGGCGTGTTTGTGGACTATAATGCATGTTGCTCCCCAGCTGAAATGCTTTACTGATTGCATGAGATATTATGTACTTGAATGAATTGCAGCTCTGGCTATTAACAATTTAATAATGGTACTGTGAATTAGCATTAAATTACAGTGAATGTTACAGAAGAGGCTCTAATATTTACATTAGTGCCTAATGAGTTCCCTGTAATTAATATAATTGCACTAAGCCACAGAAATTAATATTCAACCAGTTGTGTTATAAAGCTATCCAATATATACAGAGATTTTTTGAAGGCATCTTCCCAGTAATAACAAAGAGGATTTTCTAAAAGCACAGGTCCTAGTGCTGCCACGATCGCTGCAGGGGTGAAATTCATTGTGGGATCAAGGCCTAGGTCCCCACTGCAATTGTAGAATAAATTAATTTACTCTATTTCCTAAGCATTCACATTATGCTTAGTTTAGAAATACTGCAACACAAAGCAGAAAACCTGTTAAGTTCTATGCTCCACCACAAGCATTGCTCCTGAGGTTGCAGCAAACATCACAGAGATAAAACACTTGGGTGACACAGGTACATAAACAGCTTCCAGTGACAAGTACAAAGACCCCACCAGAAGCCACAAAATACACTGCTTATAATCCCAGTGTTTTATAAGGGAGGAGGTAATATTTTTCACCTGCAGCAACACCTCTTTGTCTTTGTTTCTGAAAGGCAGACTTGAGGGAGACGCATGGATATGGAGCCCCTTTGAAAGTCAGGTGTCTTCAGCAACCCTCTGGTGACACTGTAGGGATAACTAACTTAAGTAGCCATATTCAGACATGAATGTAACGCCTGCCTTCCAAACACTTTGTATTTAGAGATAGCTGACCCCATTTTCTATTTGTTTAGAAGCTTCATCTTAAGACAGAAAATCTTCCTCTCCTGCTACATCATGCTTAAATACATACTGTTGTTTCATCTTTCTGTAGCAAACAAACTCAGAGACACTATTTTTCAGGGTAACTAATCGCACTGAGGGCAAAAGATTAAGTCTTAGGTATTCAAGGATAATTAATCTTCTCATGTCCTCAGCCATCTCTGCTATGTCTTCAGACATTAGATCAAGTTCTGCTTATACCAGAGAGCAATTTTAATGTTTTAAATAGTGCTGGCAAAGACCAGCAGAGATCCATCCCTCTTCCTCCCTGCTCCCTTCCCCTCCTGAATCTACTGAGAATTATTTTCAAAGGAAATGGAAAGCAAGTAAAATTTGTCAGCCAGCCCATCCAGCATCACATTAGATTTTGAGAAAGCCTGCCTTGTGGTGAAAGAGCAGACATGAAGCCTCCAAGCTAATACCCCAAGACAAATCTGAACTTGAATGATCCTTACACCATACTGGTAAAATACTGCCTCAGTAGCACCAAAGCTAAATACTGCCTTTGTGAAAGGTACCCCACCTAGTAATGCTTTGCTCTCCCCTTGCTGCAGGGCTCACAGCTCTGCAGCATTGTTTATGACTGCCGTGCACAAACCCAAGGAAAGGAGCACAGCAATTCATGACTGCCAAGGGCAGTCAAAGGGCCAATCACCTTTAAACTTGTTATCAAGTATTTCTCAAGTTGAGGCAGTCAGTCCATCAAGAGCTTGGGAAATGTTTGTCAGGGAAAGAGGCAGCAAAACACTGCCTGTCAGTTGGTTGTACCTCCTTTCTATTATCCCTTCCCCTCTCCCCCACAAAAAATGTCTCATTTCTTCCAGTTCTTGTCTATCAAACTCCTGGAATGGCACAATCTAGCACAGCAAGTACCTGGAGCTGGAAATGGGAAACAAGAGGTGGGAAAAGTAGCTGTAACTAGTGGGGAATATGGCTATTTTCAGCTTCCCATGGCAAACAAATAGTGTTTAGCTTTTATTTCTTGTCACTTATCGGTTGCAAGTACAAGACCTAAATTAACCATTCTGAACTACTGAAGGATGTCCTTCAAAACAGTTTTGCCAGTTCTTCTATTGGTATTCTTTGCACAGTTAACATTTGATTTGCCTGCTGCAGCTACAAATGTTACGTTGTTCTGCTGCTATTGGTATCTGAGACATTGAGCCCTGCTGCACTGTTTGCCTTAATGATTTCCCATGACAGCGAATGCTCCACACCGTTTATCTGTCATGATAAGTGTTTCCCAAACTCTTTCCCAGCATGTTTCTTCCCATCAGTGAGCATTCTTTTATTCCTGTGCTGTAAGGCAAGGTGAATAAGAACACTGGATTGTTTTATGTGCCTCCAGTTAACATTTTCTCTTACTGAGGTGTACATAAAAGATTAGCAAACCATTAAGAAAAAGAAATGAATCCAGGAGAGGCTTCTAAAAATACTCCTTTTTTTTGTAACCCTGGAGTGGCAAAGTATTTTTTAAATGGGATTAACAGCATTAAAAACAGCAGTTAAACTAAAGAATAGTTAAAAACTAATCCAAGTGATAACATAGACATTCCTAAAGTCATCCCACAGTTTACATTGGATGGAGACATCACCAGGTGGGAAAACTATTCTCTAGAGGCACTGAACAAGATGAGAGCTGTGAGTGGAACAGGGACCTTGACTGTATAAAGCACGGATTTAGCAGTTCATTCTACCTCAGACACGGTCTGAAAAAAGCAGTGGACAAACAGACATGAGCATAGGTTCACACCACACAACCCAACAACACAGTAGGGGTACACAAGCTTACACCCCTGAACAGAGCAACCAAATTAAACAAACTGTCCTAACTGCCTCAGGCCACTGCACGCACATCGATCAGCAGACCCAACCAGCCCAGCTGAGTTGTCATGCTGAGAGCACGCTCTGTCGAGCACAAGTAGTGAGGTCTGACTGCTTCGATCAAAAACCATTACTTAAACCCAAAACTCAACCAACATCTATTACCACTGACAAAGAGCAAAGTCACTGTGCTCTTTCTGCCCAGGTCCAAGCACATGGTTCAGCCAATATCAGAAATACATAGAATAAACCAGGTTGGAAGAGACCTTCAAGATCACCGCGTCCAACCCATCAACCAATCAAACACCACCCAAACAACTAACCCACGGCACCAAGCACCCCATCAAGTCTCCTCCTGAAAACCTCCAGTGATGGCGACTCCACCACCTCCCCAGGCAGCCCATTCCAAGGGGCAATCACTCTTTCTGTATAGAACTTTTTCCTAACATCCAGCCTGAACCTCCCCTGGCGCAGCCTGAGACTGTGTCCTCTTGTTCTGGTACTGGCTGCCTGGGAGAAGAGACCATATATAAGAGACCAAATAATGACCATAAGAGACCAAATAATGGAAACAGGTTCAGCTTGATCCATTTGCAGTCCTAATTCACATTTAGAGTACAAAAGGTAAATTCCCCTCATTGTAAATTCATTATAGCTAATAAATATACAGTGCAGACTAGAGTTATAAAGGCATAAAGTAGAATCTCTCTCCACCCAGACAGTAACTTTCACAAAAACTTGAAAGAACTAATTACCTTTAAGACCTTTACCTCCATCACATTTGATTTATACCATCCAACAGTTCAAAATTACTAGGGAGATGGACAGACACACACACAGAATGGAAACATAGATCTGTTTCCATAGTGAAGTGCACTAAAAATAGAAAAAACATGACACTGATGTTTCTTTTCAGATATTGCCAGAGGGATACTTCAAAACAGTGTATCCTGAAGCTCTAATCTCTAGTGAAATCTGACCATTTAAATAGTAGTAGGATCCTTCATCATTCTTGTGTTGAAGAAATTAATTGGACCAAATTCCTCTACATATTCAGGACAGATGAGATGGGAAAAAAACCTCCCATTGGATGCTTGAAGGTTTACTGTAGTTTAATTTAGAGCTACAATAACATGTATGAATGGTCCATATGCATGTGTGGTTACAATCTAGTTTCACTGTCAAACTGTAATTTGCTTCTTACATATTTGATACCCTGGCAAATGCAATAACTTCGCAAGACAATAAAAGCTGAACTATAGAATACTGCTTAGAGAAAGTCTAAGCAATGATGAGAAGTGTTGGAAGCACTATTTTTTGGGTTACCAAGAGACTTCCATATACACACATACTCACATAATACATCAATGTCTGCATGAGACAAGCAGGCTGAATTAAGAGCCATCTCTTCTGCAAATAAGCAGAAGCAAGCTCTGAAGCACCATGAAGCATGCTGCACTGGCTACTTGCTCATAGGCATAAAGTCTAAAAACAGCCTCATGCCTCAAGAATCCCTCATACATTTACAACAAACACTGACTCTCTGGTGAGAGTATCAGATACCCACAGTGATGGCAGAGACAGCCAGGCTCCACCACAGGGCCACTGTCTCTTGAAAAAGTGACTCTGATTGTAAAGGGCAGTAAGAAGCACCCAGAAAAGTGCAAAGACCAGAGTCTTGAGGGTCTGCACTGGTATTTTCCAACCATTTCTGCCCAGACACATATGAAGGTTGCTCCTTTCAATACCCTTTACAGAAATAGTGGCAAAGGCCTGCTTCTCACTGGTCTGTGAACCAGTCTGGTAAACCTCAAAAATGTAAATGCTTTTCCTTCCCCTGACAAAGGCAGTAACTTTTTCCTGTAAAAGTAAGCTTGTCATTTTGGCCCTTGTCACTTAAAAGTATGAATTCTACTACTCCTTTACATCTGCGTAGGAGCACAGGAAAGGGGTGGGGGGAAAAAAAGGCCCAAATACCTTCAATTGAAGAGTCCAGATAGAATAGCAAAGAGAGCCTTGGAAGACCCATTTCTGAGTGGCTGTAGCAATCAACAGAAAAGCTACAGAGCTTACAAGCTCAGTGGGAGCAATAAGCAGAGTGAAAGGTCACTCCCTGTTTAAGTTTTAATCTTCTAATGCGAAGCATTTTGGTTAAGTGTGGGAGATATAGTGGCCAATGCTAAGGCAGAAGCAATCATTTTAAGCTGCACTTTATCTGACATGGGCTTTTGTCTGCTTTCAATGAAGTAGTAATTTGGCTGGCTGATAGTTGGTGAATCATTGACTATACTGAATATTAGAACTGAAAGCAAGAACTCATCTTTTTAGTTTCATGAACACAGGTAATGGAAGAAAGATGGCAGTCTTCCTGCATCACTTTGGTGGTGATGATTATCTCTTTCAGTCTCATCTTCTTGCAGCAAGTAGCCTGCACACATCCTTTGACAAACAGTCACATACATGCTGTTGACTTCATTCAAATCCTGAAACAGTCAGATATCATTAGCTGAAGCTGTTTCATAAATAAAGGCAAGCTTTCTCTGAAGGACCTTTTCCAGGGAAAAGCAGTGCAGAGAACCTATATTTAAAGTCTTTTTTAAGCTGTGACCTAGAGTCAGTACTTAACAATGACCCAGTTACCTAGGCAGTTTTGAAAGGCTTGTGTCTTTTTCAGATGTACAGGTAGATGTAGCCATAGCAGCACTTGCATCTGTTCCAGACATTCTGCCTCTTGCAGCTTCCTGTCCCCACGACTTGTGCCCACGCTGCCATTGGCTTGAAAATAATCCCTGCCAGAAAGCTGTACCAGACAACGGGGACTTTGGCTTCAGGAAACTTGACACTTGTCACTTTTCACAATCACCAGTATCTTTCACTAACATTGTAAGTTTTTGTTTCATTGAAGAATAGTCAGTAAAGGGTAAATACCATCAGCAACTCAGAGGATGCACCCCCCTTGTACTGAATGGATGCTGTTCCACAGACACAGATGAGTACTTACTAAAGAGACCAAGTTTATTGGCATCATTTGCACCAGGTAAAGTTGGTTTATACAACCAAACCTCCTGAACAAGATGGTCAGTTGCTGTCCAACTAGCAATGAGAGCCTCTACTGCAAGTGGCCTTGTAAAGGTGCCTTCAGCTGGTTAAGACTCCCCAAACCCTTCTGGAGAATGCTTATGTCCCACTAGTACACCAGCAAGATCACTCCAGTGTAGGCACCATCCACATCTATTCTTAAATTACATAGGAACCATCTCCTAACTAACTTAACCATGAACAAAGACTACAAGACCACTCCTTCTGAGCAGTTTTGTCTAAACATTAGAAGTTACCTTTTATAGTTTGGTCAACATCTTTAGCTACAGTAGACACTGAGAGGGAGAACCCCCAGGAGCTCCTGGCTTCTCTTGTCAAGGAAGATAACCAGCACATCCCAGCACAGAAGCATTGTCTACCAGTCTGTGTACCACAGAAACCACCTGAGAGAGAATCTGGGACTGTCCAGAAGTGCTGTCTGCAGCGCTACCACCTGTTTCTTTCCTGCAAGGCTGGCTAGGAATTCAGTCAACCTCCTGGTCTCCAGGCCAGATGTGTCCACCCTGAGGAGATTAGCTCCAGAATTCCTGGACCAACCTGGGAACTGCTCATAAAGTGTTCTGGGTTATCCATACAGGCACAACCCTGACAAACAGCTACATCAGAATTACATCAAGATAAAGCTAAATTTCATTCTTATAGAACAGGGATAACCTACATACAATACTCCACAGATTTTCATCTCAGTATCCACTGAATTATTTTAACAGCAACCATTTGCTGCCTTTTGATGAAAGCCCTATACCATTCCTAAGGCAGACATGATGACCTTGCATGGCATTCTCCTAATCCCTGTTGTATGTGCAGCTGGAAATGGGAGCCCACAGGAAAAAAAACAGAAGCAAAATGGTTTTGAATTATGTATCCATTAGGCTGACAGGGTGGAGTACTGCTGGGTGCCAAACTCCCTCTCTGCACTCTGAGCTGCCCAAGAATCTTTACAAATCCCTTTGACACTTCCCAAACCATCTAAGTGTTGAACCAGAAAGCCTAAAGCTTTTCTGACGAAAAATGGTTTTTTTTTCCCTGAACCTCCTATGGGAGTAATAAGCCTCTCCTATTATGAAAGGACAAGTTAGCTGAAAGAAGCAATATAAGAACTAATGCCATTTGCTAAGATGGATTGCTATTATTTGAGCTGTCCATCCACACATATTTGTCCAGAGCATATTTTTAGCACTAGAAGCAATGTAGTTACAGATCACAGAACAACCAAACTGCCAGAAAACATGGACTGACTTACCTTCATCAAAATAAATCACAACAGGTTTTGGAACTCCCATAACTCAGAAGCCATGGGTGACCTTGAGGGAGAAGTTGATTAAAGCTGTCACACAAAGCCCAGTGTTGTACTTTATAGCTAATGACACCAAGTTGCCAACTGAACCTTCCTTGCTTGCTTATGTCTGCACGGCTGTTCAAAAGTTGAGATGCTGCTCCTAAATAATAACTGGTTAAAGGAAATTTAGCAGTCTGACTTGCTCTCTAAATTACAATGCTTTCACATGAGGCTGTTAAGCTAGTACTGCTTTAAATTCCTCAAACAGGAGTAAGGAACTCAAAAGCAAGGGGCAAGATTAAAAAAGAAACAAACAAAAAAACCCACACACCCCAATCCAATTAACTTTCCCCCTCCACAGTTATGTACACCTGAAAAGTTCCCAGCTCTCCAGTACAAAAGACTAAATCCTGCCCTGGGGCAGACATCAAGGCAGCCAGTTTAGACTTCAGCAGAACACTATGGCATACACAAAATTGCCTGCAGCTTGCAGGGTCCAAAGTCAAGGATTTGGTTTGCCTGTGGAGCCCACACTGCCATGCTCCTGAGAGCCCAGCAGCACCATGCCTGCTCCTGGTAAAGAGGGATGACAACTACCATGCAGAAGCAGGCTGCTTTGAAAGTCAAAAGTTGCTTTCTGTGTGTTGGGATTATTCTGCAGAGAGTAAGCACTAGTACACCAGGTCTGGGGATCCTGGTCATACGCTGAAAGCCTGGTAGATGGAAAAGTGTCAGAAGATCCAACATTTTGTTACTGGGGGCTTAGTCCAACAGCATGGAGCGTGATAGGCCTGAGGGCTCTAGCCAGGACTGAACTTCTACATCAGGACCAGGACAGACAGCATGCTAACTAGGCAAGCCCTCACCTTGTGCTAGCCCTTCTGGCTTCCCAAGAAGCTACGTAAGAGGAGGCACCCCAAGGACCTTCACTTTGAAGCAGCCTGTGTGGGCCTCCTAAGCCCCAAGCTCAGGTCTTTTTCACCTAAGAGGCACAGTGTTACAGGACAAATATGGTTATACTCTCCCAGAAGTCATGTACATTCAAGTAAATTACTTCAACTCTGACAGTTTTCAAACAACACCTATTGAAACATATGCCCATGTAGGCTGAGATACTCTTAAAAGTGCCTTGCTGCTGCCTTGTATCAGTCAAACAAAGCCCAAGTACAAACTTATTCAAATATGAATTCAGAATACAGAATTAACCACGTTGGAAAAGACCTTTGACATCACTGAGTCCAACCTATCACCCAACACCATCTAATCAACTAAACCATGGCACTAAGTGCCTAATCCAGTTTCTTCTTAAATACCTCCAGTGATGGTGACTCCACTATGCAATTTATATTATGCCTAGTGAAAATGGCCCTATCTCCGACCTATTACTGCTCCCTCTAACACCCCTAATGATAATGGTGTCAGCCAGTTACTCCCCACAAGTAGGCACAGTTCATTATCACACTCTTTAGGCTGTTTATACATTCATCTAGAACAAAACAGCCAGAGAAGACAACAAAGTATTCTCAAATTATCATAATTAGAGAAAGTCCTTTCCTTAACAAGCTTTTCACTGTTGCAAACAAGATTTTCCTCAGGAAATAATGGAGCATTATAGCAAAGCTCACTACACAAGTTTATTTTATAATAATTGACCTATAATTGATTTTCATTTACAACAAATCATAGTTCAGTTGCTTTCCCACTAGGTCTAAGATTCACATGTCCAAGTGGGGCAGCCAGCACCCAGGCACCAAGACTTTTACCTGTGTGGTCAGGGACAGCACCGATGACCAGGCTGTTGAGTCCTTGTCCTCTGTCCTCCAGACCCTGCTTGAGAATATGCTGGGTTTGGATATGCCTTTAGGAGCTGACAGCCATCGCGATCTTTTTTTCTTTCCATCCTTTCTCACCTTTCTGACCATCAGGACTTACTATCTTAAAAAACTTACTATCTTACCCACTCTTTATCTGGGTGTCTCTTTTCTGCTCTTGCCTGGGTGTGGGCTCATGCTTGTTTAGGCTGCTCCTTGTTTTTCTGATCCAGGTGTCATGAATTGCTGCAGGTGGATGTGCCAAGATCTTGATAACCTGCTAACGAAGAGGTCATCAACACCTGCCATTCCAATAGCACCTCCTTCAGACATGTCCACAGCTCAAACCTCCCATTCATAACTTTTGGGGTTTTTCCTTTTTTAAATTAGCTTTCTACAGTGCAGCTGCAGGAAACACAAAGAATTCAGCTACACTCATTATCAGGACTGCATCCTATCTGGATTAAAAAAAAAAACAACCACCAAACACAAAGGTGTATTTAATAACAGACTAGCAGATTTTCTGTCTTCCTACCAGTGTGGAAGTTTCATTCAGTGCTGTACTTCCATGAAAATCTTTTCTGAGTTTAACTGATGGCAAAGCATAGGTAAATGCTTTTGCAATAACACTCAGCATAGTCAGCTCTTCCAGTCTCAAAACTTAACAGCAGCAGTCACCTTTCAGCTGCACAATGCTGCATCACTGCCTTGCTCTTGGAACAGCTTTACTTAACCTACATTTTCTTGACTAAAGCAATCAGTTCTCATTCTGTATTCATTGGACAATGTGAATAATGAAGCTTTGCCTTCCTCACAGAATCCCTACTCACACCTGGACTAATGTGGACTTTCCTTTCCTGACTGAAGATACCCCATTGTTTCACCTAGTTCTTTGCAGACCTATTCACATTTTGGAAAGCAAACTCAAACACGCTCTACTTGACACAGCTCTGAACAAGAAGGAACCAGTACCTGAATGCCTGGAGAAGAGGTATGCAGCCTTTGCCAGCTGCACAGTGAAACTGCCAAGACAATTTTTCTTTCAGTTAGCACCTATGGAAATAGCTGCATCTCCTCTCCTGGAGCCCTGTGGGATCACACTCATGCAAATTTACAAAATGAATTATTGCATGAATACATTATTGCATGGTGGTGTAACCCAACAAATCTGCCAGTTTACCTCTACTGCCACCCAGGCATATTGCCAAGTAATATCTCTGACTCCCTCCACATAGCCCAAGACATTGAGACTGTGTCCAGGTCCTACTAGGCTCTTGGTCCCTGATAGTTATTAGCCTCTCACTCCAGGCCCACACTACTTCATGACTTCATTGCTTTCAGTTAGGTGTTTTCAGCTTCAAAAAAGACAGTCAGTCAAACAAACAAACAAAAACCCCAAACTCCTTCCACATCACATCTCTGAGAAGCTCTGAAGAAAAAATTATTTCAGACATTTTGGAAACGATGCCCAAATCCAGATTCTATAGCTCTTGGATCCCCACACATGGAAGCTGAACTAGGATGGGAAGTGGAATAACTCGGTATAGGAAGGCTAAGAAAACCCAAAACTGAACTTTTATTTTCCTCTAACTCAACATTCATGTTGTAGAAATGATGAAACATCAAGTCAAGCAGGATGAGGAAAAGCATTCATATTTAGAGCGCAGTCATATGCTGCAGTTAAAAGTATTATCGAGCCCCATAAGCTGCACTCCTCAAAGTAGTAGTGGATGGGAGGTTTGTGGAAGAGAAGATCATAAAAAGTATAATAAAATCATGAAAACCTGCTCCTTAACTACTCATTGTAGAGGTATCAGATACAGCATCAGACTACCTAAGTTTTTACTGTTACCACATTTCCTCCCAGGTCTCCATCTCTGCTTGATTGAGCTTTCTCTGCCTTTCATTCAAAGCAGGGCAGTATGTCTGGGAAGATGAGTTCCTATTCCGTGACAGGTAATGAATGTCTTAGGACTGCTTCCTTGATTTTCTCCAGGCATGGGGGCATGCATAAGGTATCACATAGCAGGTGAGAGTGTGATCTTGCAGCACACAAATTCAGAATACCTCTGGTTATGCATTTCAGAATGTGACACAAAGAAACCAGGGCTGGAGACTTCAGCTCTCCATCTCAGCCATGGCAACCATAGCTCACTCCAGACAGCTGTTTATGGGGGGTTTCTCGCCAATAAAAGCTGCTTAAGAAAGAAAGACAGAAAATGTCTTAACAGGCAGCTGTTTGAGGGTTTGCTTTCTGAAATATGAATGCTCTGGAAACAGGATTTCATCATCCTCCAATGGCTTTAAATTTTAACAGTATAAATCATCCTCTGATCAGCATTAAAAATGTAAATCAGTATCTCACAGGGAGAAAAACAGCTACAGCCACAAAGTCCCAAATTCCAGTTTGATGCACTCCAACCAACACTGCACAGACAGATAACCATTTTTCGTAGCGTCTTCAAATGGGTACTGTTGTATTTCACCTTAATTTAACAATTTGCTGGGGTCTGTCCTCCAGCAGAATCTGGAGCTGCAGCTCCTCTACAGTGGGAAGTAATTAGCCATCCCAGCCATCCCAATGGCAGAATTAGCCATCCCAGGAAACACATGGTTTGGAGCACATGACACCAACACTCAGTTTGTTAAAGCTATTGGATGCCAACAGTCTCCAGTCTCCTTGTTCTAAGAGCTGGCAAAACCAAACAAAAAACCACCAAAAAAACCACACAACAAACAAAAAACCCAAACAATCCACCCCCCCAAAAAAACCCAACCAAAACCCACCACCAACAACAAAACAACACACAATAACAACAACAACACCCCAACAACCAACTACAAGAAAACAATCTAAAAATGAGAGCTTTGCAAAGAATGACAGTTGAAGGTAAATTATTTCCTGTACAGGGTAATTTCCACACAGAATAAGTTCCTGAAGAAGGACATTAAGCAAAGAATGCAACTATGTTTGGGAGATAAGTAGGTAATTTTCTAAAGATGAGGATGCTAGGCACATAGAGAAAAGAAAATAAAGAGGAGGGAAAGGACACACTCATCACTCAATAGCCTCTTTTCTTGAGTGTTTCACACTTTGTCAAACACAGATAGTAACTGTAAATGCAGCAGGGCTTCACCCAGGGGTAAAAAACCTCTCCCAACGACTAGGGGCAAACCTGCTCCAGATTAACAACTACACAGCTTCTGAAGAAAGCCACATACCCAGCACTGAAAGATGAGAGGAGGCATAAACCACAAGAACAGAAGCACCAGCACACCCTGACCAGGCCCATCGTTTGCTGAATGAAGCAGGTCTGTCTGTCACTTTGCAGACAGGGTAAGAGGAGCAAACCCATGGCAAACCCTGCCTGATGACACTTGCACCACAGCACATCTCAGCCCTGCTGCTTTCAGACAACTCAGTCCTAGGAGAGAAGAGCTACATATACTATTAATAAAGAGTTAAATGAATACTATCAACAATGCAGTCTATTTACCATCTACACAAACCTTACTCTCAGTCATGAAGAATGAGGCCACATTCTCTCTTGGTTTAACAGACTGTGCAGCTGACATGAGGAAACATGGTGTTACTGTCCAGGAGCAGCAAGAGCCAGCTGCTTCCTCAGGAAAAGGGATTCAGGAGCCAGGGATGACCCCAGTACAAGCAGAGCCCTCACCAACAGGGCAGCATCCCTCAGTCTGGGCCCAGTGTCCAAGCATCCATCAACAGTCCCAAAGATGGTGAGCAATAAACAAGGTCTAAGGACCAGCCACAGGGTCAAGGTCCATCTAGGAGACAAAGACAGAGGAGTGGAACTCAGCCCACCTACACCACAGCTAGGGCAGGGGGCACCATGGCTGGGAGGGGGACCCATGTAGGCTGCTGGGGACAATCAAGCCCTATTAGTGCCCCAGAACAGAACAACTGTCTCTCCTCCCAGTGAGGTCTCCCCTCACCCACCCCACCCCCATCCAGACCCATGGAAACTGGAATCATTGTAGAGGTCCCTTGGGAGGCTAGTCAAGGCAGTCAAAGCCTGGTAGCAGAATCACAGCCCTGGCACTCATGTCTGTACATGACCTGTAAGGGAAAAACAAGCAAGAAAGCTGATGAAGGGTGTAAATGCAAAGGCTGGTAGATCAGAGCGTTCCCAGGATCCATCAGTCTCACATGGAAAGATGATGTTATGCAGTGTCTCCAGTCTGTGTTGTGATCCAGGAATAATCAGTCAGAATAACTTACTTCTAGCAGCTGAGGCCCTAGTGTGAAAGCCAGATACAATCACATTCACTTATGGAGAAAACTCTGGCAAAATGCAGGATCTGTATAATGAGAGGCAGGATTCAAGAACAAGCTCTCTGCTTCTACAAGCTTAAACATCCTTCCTGCCTCTGCTTGAGAAAAGAAGGACCCGTCTGCACACATGTAAGCAACAGGCATGATCTATGGGGCTCCAATCCCTTCTGCCAAACAGCACATCAGTCTGCAAAATCTCCCTCTCCATCAAATGAAGAATGAAGGTACCTACCACTTTTCTCTGGCTTGAAAGTCCCCTTTTATCTACTGAAAAGTTTTTTTTTTCAAGTGTGACTAGTTGGCTGGCCGTAACTACAGAACCATAAGCTCCCTGTTGGGACTGCAAATGACATTTGGGGTTCAAACTGCTCTGCTAAACTCATCTACTGCAATTGAGAGATGGAGACGAAGCTTGATGCAAGCAAAGTGTCTACTTTTTTGTACAAAGTCTTTTCTTTATATAGGCTAACATGTTCAGAAGGCTACTTGTGATTGGTAATTAGATGTGTCCGTGCGACAGTTACAGAATCGTGGTTGGCTGCCGAGGAAATGCCAGGGAACACACATCCCTGAGCAAGGCTCAGACAGGTGTTAGACCAAAAGCAAACTATCACGCGTCTCTTATCTAAGTTCAGAGATGAGACAAAAGGCTTGCTTGCAATGTTTACCCGCCCTCATTAACAGGTAGTTGTGTGCTTTCCTGAGTCACAATGGCCGTTGGTAATTAGCTAAATGCTTTTTTCTCTTCTACATAATTGCAGTTTGCTCACAGGGTTTGTGGCCTGCAAGAGCAAAAACTTTTCCTTCTATCAGCTGACCACTGCTTCAGATTCTACTCCCTAAATTCAGTGCAACATTCATCAGAATCACCTGTCATTAGCTACAGCTAATTTAACACTCAAAGATATTTAGTGCTGAAGAAGAACCGACAGGAGTCTTCATTTTGCAGCAGATGAACAATATTCTGTGGAAGGGAAAACGTTCGTCTCTTCCACGGGCAGACAAAAGATGGCATCTGTGTGCAACACTGAGGGTAAGAGTTCCACAATGTATTGTGGTGCTCAGTGCCATACAATATATTTTTTGCATTGGGATTGCTGTCCATGCAAGAAATTCCTAGTTTGTAGGATAATTGCTCCTCCCAAAATTACCCAGCTCATTAAAGTCATCTTGTTAATGTATTAAGCAGAGGTAACATAAAGTCAGAGGCATTTGGAAGGGAGGAATTTCACTATAGAGACTTGCATCAGTGAAACACACAATTGATCCTGTTTACAGACCACTAGCTATCTGGCATTATTAATAAATCATATTCTGTTTCTTCCCCTTAATTGCACTGACTGCATTAACAGAATTAGGAGAAGAGCCTAAGAAAACTGAAAGAACAGATTATTTTGAGAAGAAAATTGGGAGGCTGATGTACTGTGGCATATTGCTGAGAGAAAGCAGGTGGTCACAGGTGGCTCTGAGCCTCAAAAGGTAATGACTATCCATACACTGTGCTACAGGGCTTGGTTGCACTTTGATGAAATACTCTGTCTATGAGCTGGCACTGCACATTTGTTTTCAGAGCAATTAAAATCTACAGTGGATCAGAAAACACTATTTTTATGAAAACCACAGCAAGACAATAATTTACAGACCTATTGTATGAGCAAAAGGATCTTCTCCTGTGGGCTGAAACCTCATTATTTTTCACCTCATCCCACTCGGACTTACTTTTTTCCTTATCAGAGGTGCAAAAATTTAACTACCACTATTCAGTTACATTTAAAACTGCACATTTCATAGACAGGTGCTGCAAAGGTGTTACCATCTATTATCCAAGGTGTTTTTAACTGACTTTCAAGGTAACAGATTGTCCTGTGAGCTGTACTTGTGCAGCCACCAATTTTTAGTGAGCCACCGCTGTACAGTGAATGATTCATTAATGGGCATCAATGATAAGACAAAGTTAAGCCTCATCTGAAAGGGCAAAGATATACTGAGATAACCACATTCCATGGAGAGATTTTCTGAAAATTAAAATGCTATGCCTATAAAGCTTACTGGCAACAATTAAATTCTTTATTTAGGATGATTTATCAAATACTCTGCAACTCATTTCCTATGCTATTTAGACATTTTTCTAGAATCCAGAGCATGGCACTTCAATCTCCATAGATTCTGTTGTCCTTTTTTTGCAGCAGAACAATCTTTTGTAGGGCTGCACTATCTTATCCATACTCACCATTACAGTGTTAATATTAAAAAAGCCTAAAGCATCCACAAGTGTTCAGTATCCACTAGTAAGACAAACATAGGCCACTCTATTTTAGGAGATGGCCCCAAAGATATTTCTTTACAAACCCTCCTGGGTTCAATACTCATCTCATTCATTTTCTCAAGAAACATGCTGTGTAAGTTTAAGGTTGGACCACAGCTTTTAAGAGCCTTGACAGCTTCTTGCCTTTCTCCCTGCATGGCCATGTCTCTTCTGTTTTTCTGAACCTGTCACCCCTGTGTTTATGTCATGCTCATTAATGCTCTTTGGGAAAACTATCATTTTAGATAACTAAAATTATTCTAAGTTGTTTTGACAAGATGCAGAGGTGCAAACAAGAGCATGCTCCCCACTGCAGCAGAAGCAATAGCTAAGAACTTCCTAGAACAACAGAAATATTTACTAGAGAGAGAAAAAAAAGGGGTGGGGGGGGGGGGGGGGAAGGAATTAATTTCTTTAGGCTCTGTCTCCACCTTCCATAAACCAGGAATATTTAAACACAATCCTTTAGAGAAGGAGCATGTAAGTATTATGCAAACTCAAAAATGGTATTTGCCTATAACTAGGAAAAACAGTTTGGGAGTAGTAGCTGGAGGAGCCTAAAGAGGAGCGACTCAAGAAGGTCATTCTGTGGCACCTTTATCTAGTTCCTCTGGCAAACAGGATGAAACATACCATCTGTCTGACATCTCCAGTATAGTATTAAATGTTTTCATATTGTGTATCTCTAATAAATGCTCTGCTTTGCTAATTATTTTTTTCCCAAATTACCTTGCTCTTGCATTTAGGGCTGTGTTGTTATGACACACCAGACCTCCGAAGCTATGGCATCTCCTTTCACAGCACTCATCCTTTTCCCTCTTCTTCACAGCACAAGTAGCAGAGCTAAATTGCTGCTCATCAGCAAGGTCTCCTCCTCCTCCCTGTCCTCCACCTTTTTTCCCCCACAAAGCCCAGTATTAAACTTCCCTCTGCATACAAATTCCTGCTCTGATCTTGCTTCAACCCAGTTGTGTCTCCCACTGTGCAAGAGGTTGCTGCATTTAATCTTAATTCCTCTGCAGTCCCTGAAATAAAAGTTCCTACACCACAAAATTTCGCTGGCAGCAAAAACTAGCATCTCCCTCTAGAATATGTTTCCACTGTACCTCTGCTTCTCCCTCCTGTCCTCAGGGGCATGTGTTGCTTTCTATGAACAACCTTGTTTTACTACAGTCACCTAATGATAAAGTTCAGGGAGCATCACCAAGCACCACCTGCAGCCTACATAGCTTTCAAGCTGTACACACAGAAGTTGGAAGCTTGGAACATTACTCTTGTTCAATAAAATACTGGTACTAATGTCATGGTCCCTGCAGGCCACTCAGTATTTCATAGCCTCATACAGAGCAGGGGGCAGGCAGGCACTGCCCCTCCTAAACTTTTTAGTGTACAGGATACATCAAAGAGTGTTAAGCATTTTTGGCTAAAAGGTATCTCTTCCCATTGCCTCTGAAAACAGTTCAGGCTGTGGCAGAAAGCAAGTGACAAGTGTGTATTTATGATTCTATTACTAGGAGTCTTTGAGGAATACTGGGAGTATACACAGAAGCAGAGAAAATCAGGATGTCAGAGTCCTGCACTCGCTGGTGGTTCCCATTGTGTGAAGACCTTGTCACTGATAATAATAATAATAATAATAATAATAATAATAATAATAATAATAAGAAGAAGAAGAAGAAGAAGAAGAAGAAGAAGAAGAAGAAAACAACCAGGTCGGAAGAGACCTTCAAGATCATCGTGTCCAACTCCCCAACCAATCCAACCCACCTAAACAACTAAACCATGGCACCAAGCACCCCATCAAGTCTCCTCCTGAACACCTCCAATGATGGTTGCGTACAGTGTGAATGCAGAAAGAGGACAAAGCTTTTCTCCATGTACTGCTTGCCTTGCAGAAGGATATGAAACTTATGAACAGATTGTTTGGCCACAGTCGGAAGCTTCTATATTCCTTATTGTGATTGAAGAACATTCATTCATACTGGAGCTTCAGTAGGATCACTTATAGGAGACAGTGCTCCTCAATTCTGTGTGCAGAGGAATTGTAAGCCTGGACTTTCCCTCTTGGGTAAAGAGGAGCACAATGAGAGCATCTGAAACAAATATCCAGTGCCCAAAGAATATATTTGGCAAAGTCAAGAATCAGCAATATTAGTGGCATTTTCTTGTACTCTATTTATTCCAATTCAAACAGGTATTTAGTAGTTTCACCTGCTCCAAAGATAAAACTGCAACTGTCTTTACAAATGGCTTGAAAATCCACCTAAATCTACCAAAATTCCCATTCAGTCTCTGCTTAAATTCAGTGTGTAGCATCTTCTAGAAGTTTCCTCCAAAACATTTCCAAGGTTATGCTCTACCCTAACTGTACACTGTTTGTTTTTAAATGCTGGCAACTAAATTTGCTTCTTGCTTCAGTGCTAACAAAGGTCAACTGAACCAATGACCAGATTTCAAGAAGCACTGGAAGCTTTATGTACTCACTGTACTCAAAACAAAATTCCTTGCTTCTCCAGTGGACAGTCTTCAATGCAACCAATGCATCTGTAAAGAAGTAAGTGCCATTTAAGAAGCAATGCCATTTATTTTGCAGAACTGCCAAAAATACAGTTGCTTGAATGGAGAAAATTGAGCAAGGCAGGCCCATCTTCTCCATTGCTCTAGTTCCTTTAGCACCTTCCCTTTTGTAAAACAGACTGGAGACCCTAATTCAGCAAAGCATTTTGTCATACCTTCAAGTCCCTCTTAGAATCAAAATACTTCGTTAAATCAGAGTCCCTGTGGTTAATGATTTCTGCACCACAGAGAGGAAAGATGGAAAAAAAATAGGCATTTTTCAGACTCAGGCAAATATTTGAAGATAGTTCAAGAAAAAAGCAACTGTGCTGAGCAAGATCTTACGTGAAAAGCATTATCACTAGCCTGAAATCAAACTGACAACCTTTAAATCAGACTTCAGCTGATCTTCAGACCATAAAGCAATACTTCTTCATTCAATTTGCGTGCAGCAATAAAAGACTAGTAGCCCAGGGATTTTACTGAGCCTGGTGGACAACACAACTGAGTTCAAGTAGTGACACAAGTGTGTCTTCATTGTATTTGACTGAAGTTCAATAAACTTGTGTAGACACAACCGTCAAAGGCAGGGATGCTGTTAACAATTTCATGAAGGCAGAGCACTTGGTGAGATGAAAGGCAGCTGCCAGCTTGCAGCCACAGGACTAGACCCTTACAAACAATGAATGGAGACATGACTATCGATTAGTGCTTGTCAGCCCACTGGTTTGTCTGAACCTGCTACATCTAAGAATTACACTTAACAGAATGAAGTAACCTTCTCCTCTCCTCCTCTTGCTCCCATCCAGATTATAATAGATTAAAGTAATTGAATACTCAGAGGAAGCTTACACATTTTGGGGGGCCTCAGAAACAATTTCCAATTTAACCATAGGAAATGTGTGTGATTTGATCAAGCCCATTTAAATGAGCTCAACAGAAGAGTCAGCTGGTATAAAATAATTTGCTCAGGAATGAAATCTGTCCCTATCCTTCACCAGTTCTGTTCTTCCCCATACCCATGTACACTTCCTTAGCCTTGTAGAGAATTGCTTTAAATAACAGAATATTGTTTATCAGAAAATCCATAAAAGCCACAATATATTTGCATACAACAGAATCTCTGCAATTCATTTCCAGACACTCACCGGTTTCCATGCAAAGGAATGTAAAATTGAAACTCAAGACAACAAATTCTTGCTGGTCTGAATATTCAAAAGCTGTTCCTGAGTGCTTGTGCTAAATGAGAAGTGGTTTTGCTTTGTTTTAAGGTGAAGACAATCCTCTTATGATTCCAAGGCATAAGCACAGTTCAAATCTAGGTAAATGTAGCCATTTAATTTAGTAACCAGGTACTATAGTACTTAGTAAACACTTATGCAGGATTTCAAGTAGCAGTAGCAATGATATTTCATAACAATTTGCTTCCTATTATTCCTAAGAGCCTCAATCTTGCCCCCAAAGACATCAAGAAGAAAGACGACTAACAGGAAGGTATAAATACTGTGGTGGGGAGAAGAAGAAAAACACACAAACCCATACACCAAAAAACCCAAAATCCAAATAAAAAACCAAACAAAACCAACCAACCAACCACACAGCCAAACAAAAAAAACCCCAACAAGCCCACACACACAAAAATAAACCCCAACTAAACAATAAGCTACAAAGCATCCAGCATCTGTCCCCATTGCAGCAAGATCAGCAATCAGCAGTTTCAGCAACAGCCAGCTCTTTATCTCCTGTATGGAAGACACAGTGCTGTGAGCAATTAAAAGACCAGTGTAATGCCAGGAAGGAGGAATAATAGCAATTCAATCAAATAATACAAACACATCCAGCTATTTAACAATAATCAGTTATTGGGTAAAAATAACTGTAGAGAATGTTTTATCTGCAATTCATTTTTACTCTGCTGCAAGTAATGCTGGGACAATAAATAATATTTTATATCCAGCAGTAAATAGCACTATGATTTACTGAGATTTCAAACAGAAGTAAGCAGCTGACACACAGTGATATGTACCATCATCTCAGCATAAATTCGTAACATTTAATCAGCCATTTGCCAGTGAAGGATATCTGCCTGTTGGATTGCCTTTAATCAATACTAACAGAATTTAAAAGAAACAGAGAAAATTAGATGTGCTATTCAGCTGATTCTCTCTCATGCCTGAGATTTTGTGACTGCAGTCACATCTGATGTGCCTAAGGGTCCATCCCAATTTTCTTTCCTATCAGTGGGAGACTTCACTCCAAGGACACTGGATCAGACTGGAACTGGAGTAGGCTTTGATTTATTTTTATATTTCTTTTCCTTTGATAGCTCAGCACACAGTCACACAGGGCCCTGTTGTAGAAGGCACTACTTTCTCATCATTAACTCTGTGTGTTCCTTTTGTCCTTCACTCTGGGGGTTTTGCAATTCAACAGCAATTCAAAAAGAAGTAAAGGGATGTTTTCTCGCACCAGAACAAGACTTACTTTTCTTATGTAACAACAAACAAACAAAACCAGATTGAAATGAGACCTTGAATATTTTCAGCTTGTTAAAAACACTGTGGAAAAGCTGATAGATTTCTCTATGCCAAACAAAGAGCACAAGAGATGAAACCACGATTCTTGAGAGAGAAACCGAACCAAAAATGTTCAGACATTGCCCCTCTCTTTTTTCTGATAGCTTACTCTCTAGCTCTTCCAACAAACTTATACACTGATAAAACCATAACTCTAAATTATACAGAGACACAGAAGCAATTTATTGCCAGTAAAAAAAATAAAATAAAAAATTAAATATTCCTTTCTTTTCTGCCCTCACAAATTTTAGCAACAAAATTGCCCACTGGAATGGGCTGCCCGAGGAGGTGGTGGGGTCGCCGTTGCTGGGGGTGTTCAGGGTGAGGCTTGACAGGATGCTTGGTTGTATGGTTTAGTTGATTGGGTAGTGTTGGATGATAGGTTGGACACGATGATCTCGAAGGTCTCTTCCAACCTGGTTAATTCTATTCTATTCTATTCTATAAAAATGAAACCAAAATAGCCACACAACTCCAATATTGAGGGGTTTTTATGCAGTGGCAAACTACTAAATTATTCTCAAAATAATTGTTGCTGGATAAATGGTTTGTCATCATACAACCCCAACCAGACAACTTTAAACCTACCAGAATCTTATGTGAACTAGACATTACAAGGGCTCCGGAGACCCTGGCCATGATCCGGCTCTGCAGCAGGTCTCCCACACTGGCTTGATTGAGTCCCTTTGCCTCCCTCTGCATCACCCAATGTGTGAAAGGCAGCATTCACCACCTTTGAGAAATGCTATCCAGAAATGTGCAATGAACAGATCACCTCTTAGTGCCTGGTATGACAAAAATATGTCAGTCCCAAAACCACAATGAAAACTGCCTATATAATTCACCCTGTTATACATCACATTCCCAAAATTACATGTTTTAGCCACAAAACAAACCACATGGGTTTCACAGAGAATTCTTGCAAAAGGATTTCTTAAAGCAGTACAGCATTACAAAGTCAGGGTCTTTATGTGAAGTCCCTACGTATGTCTATAAATATTTAAGCCAACTGAAAAGCTGTCAAATGTACCTATGCCCCTAAGAGTCTGCACTGTCTTTTTGTTTCACAAGCCACATTCTACTAAAAAACAGGAATTCTTGACTAAAGTTCACCTGGGACATTATTCACATGCATCCAACTCTAGGAGAGGAAACAGCATGTCTTCCATTTATTGCTATGAGAAACTTCCTATGCTGTAGGCTTTATACTTTGTGTGTGCATTTCTGCCTTTGACATATCATTATACTTACCCTTACATGACTCCTACTTGTATACAAGGAAAGATCCAAGTAATACCAGGGTCAAAAGCATAAAATCATATCTTAATCTAGAGTAACACATAGCTTTATATAGCCTTCTGGCAGCAGTACATCTACTGTATTTGTATTTTAGTTCACACACCACTTTCAAGGCTCCACTATTTCAGCACAATTACAAATTAATGAGATAGGTAGTCTCGGTTACAGAGATAGCAGCAATCTGTAAAAGGGTATTAAGAAAAGGAATAGTTTATTGGCTCATGAAGGTTCCAAGTGAGCAGTCACATTAGCATGACAGCAGGAGGTCAAGAGACTCATTAGCCAGCAGTTATAACATATGCAGCTCAGTATTTATATAGTAGCAGGATGCACATGCAACATACACTTTAGGAAACTCCATTCCTTGGGTGCTCCCTTTGACGTTAACTTTGCCTGTATTTCCCAACCCACCTGAAGCCCTAGGGTACTCACTGAGTGTGTGGCTCATTGCTATGTGCCTACAATAGGATACAAGTTTCAAATAGCCAGTTTTGTTTCATTCACTGCTGTGTTACAAAAATAACATCGCCCAGTAGCGCTGTGGGACTGAAACAATGAAAACAGCAGAGAGATGAACACCTGCTGATCCCCTCACCGGGGTAAGCCATCTGAACAACAGCAGCAACTACATCCAGCAGAACACCAACCTTAAGTTGGCGGGATACAGCCATCAGAGAAGCATTGTGTTAATTCCTGAGCTCATATTTTACTGTGAACAACAAAGGAAGCATGGCCTGGGTTTGAAATTTAGGACTTGAGACAAGGGGAGAAAAGACAGATGATAGATGAAAAGTAGAAAAAATGTATGTGTGTGAGTCTGGAGGAGAGATACAGCATCAAGGCAGTATTTACAGAATACTTGTTATCAGGCTGGGGAGAAAGTGTTGAAAGCCTTCACCTTGGATAAAAACCTAAATGACATGGTGCAAAACTGAATAAATTAACAAAAATGAAAGGTTCAGATGCTGATAAAATAAAGTGGCATGGCTCCACTGATTCCAGCAGTACTCAGCTGCTTCATAGCCACTGAAGGTGACTTTAGCATGTTTGGAAAGGAATTTCAAAGGAATGAAGCCTACAGACAATCTAAAGCTTCTTACTGTAAGTCATTCAGACAAGGGGAAAGAAACAGTCAAATAATCTTGCATTGTATGAAACAGCAGTGCCAATAGGGTGACCAGGCACCTTGTTGAAACTGGCTTAAAGTTTGGTTGGCATTTCTTGTCTCTCTCACTCCTCCCTCTCTGGCCAGATATGCCACATCCTTTGTCTAGGGAACAAGGGATTAAAGCACAGACATACAAGTCTTTTTCTCTAAATCAGATATGTAGAATGGAATAATTGCCTCTGAATATGCTTCATGACTGATACCAGCAAACACCTTAATTATTAATTGAATTTTTTCAAACCAACTGTATCAAAGCCTAATATATCAACTCTTATCACAACTGCAGCACTCCAAGACTTCAGCATTATTTCTAATTAAACACATGGGTACCTATATGAAAGGGAAAGAACACAAGCTTGGTTACTTTCATGGTTTTCAGATGTTCCTTAAATTCTGCAAGAAGCTGTCTCTCTTAAGCATTGGGGTATTTCTCATTAAGAGCTGGCTGCTTTTTTTTTTAATCAGAAACATCAGATGCTGCCTTCTCTTAGAAGCATTTTGGCCTAATTTTTTTTTTTTTTCCCACCTAAAAATGGCAACTCCAGACTTCCATAAAAATCAGAGTGAGAGCAGAACATGATCAAACACAGATTCTAACACTAAGCAGACCTAGGAGGGTTTTGTTCAGCTGATACCTGCATTGTTTAGGCTTTTTTTCAGTCTCAACTTCTGACACCCTTTCCCCTCAGTCACGACGTTTTCATTTAACACAATGTTACGCTGTGGAGTTAATCGCCACAGGATGTTTGGAGGCCAGAAGAATATATGGGTCAGCAAACTGATTACCAAATAGATTAACAGAAAACAGATTCATTAGGAAATACTGTTGGGAGTTCAAAGCCATCTCTAAGTTAAGGTCCTTAAACTTAAGGTCATTGTAAAGTCCTGTGTTTCCTTGTAGCCTGGCTCCTTATACAAACAAACTCTGGCTCCTTCCTCCTGCAGAAATCCACTACGAGACTAAATGCTCCGCTACACACCCCTGCTACATACCCCTGTGGCATGACCCCACACAGCTGCTCCGTGGTCTACATCTCTATAAAGAGTCATACTGCTGCTTCCTTTCATAAGTGTACAGAGAGCAGACTTGGAAAACAGAAGGGACAGATGTTCAGCAACTGTAATATGAAGGGCTGCTATGTAAACAAGCCAGGAGGAAAACATTAACTATAGGAAGTTACATTAAAAAAAAAACCACACCAAGAGTGACCTGCACAGTAACAGCAAAACCAAGTTTAGCTCTTCACTAAAACCCCATCCAAAAAACAGCTAAAAACCCCCACATGGAATATAAGTCAATCTAAACCAGCTATTCACACCTCAGTAGAATGCAGCATGCACACCCAGGACTACCGTCTCCTCTGAGCAAAAGCCCTGAGTGTTTGTGCAGTGTGCAATTTGAATGCAGACTTTGTCACACGTGAGGTGTTTTGCCACAGTGGCGGTTTCCTAAAATCTTATTCCACTGCTTCCAAAACTCTCTCCTGGGAGGTCTGTTGTCCATTTGTCTGAAGGGCAAAAGCAGCTGAGAGTGGCCTTGTGGGTTCTGCTCCACATCTCCAAGCACTACAGCACAGAGAACGTTGTCCTGGGAATAGGAAGCTCCGACAAGAGACAGAAATGCCATAAACCCTGTTTCTCATCTGTAGTGAGAGCTGCTTCATCTATTCCTGAAAAATCACATTCATACTGGCAGCACTGCACAAAAAAATGGCGTTTGGAAAAAAAAATAATAAATCTTTCCCTTTTATCAGGACAGATGCTGGCCAAAAGCCTCTGGCAGAACAACAGCTGGCTTAACATCCGAAGTTAGAAAACAGGCTCTGTTTAACGAATTTTTATTGAACTTGTTAGGCTCTAAAAACACACATGGCAAATTCTCCCCTTATCTAATTCTATCATAAAAGAGAAATGTTCATTCAAATTTATAAACATAGTCTAGAAACACACCAAACTTTATGTAAAAATCAAATCTATAATGATAAGGTATTTTTTGACTCATTTTGCACCATGAACTCCACCCTCACTCCTTTTGTAGGCTGCGATTCCTGTGTGAAGACTTATTTTACCGGTGTCTTCAGAGCTATTCCAGTGAATCCTCAAATCAGTAATGACTCTTTAATTCCAAAATAGTTGTATGTATTATCCTACATCTTAGGATAAACTGTTAGGAGATTTGTAACACAAAACAGAAACAGACTCTGCACCATTTCACAAGTAGCCGGGTGACCAATTGGAAATTTCAACAGAAAACATTGCTCAATTTGCAGTTACACATTTCCTTATCTTGATTCTTCATTACAGTGCACATTCAGTTTTTAAATTAATGTAATGCTAGCAAATAATACATTCCTCTTTTCAAAAAACAGCCTGTGGTGTCTGAACAACAGCCAGGATAAAAACTGTGGGCGAATAATATCCTGGTGATGCAGGCAATGTGTACTGCCATGTGATGGATTTCTTATTTCTGTTTTTCTTTGTCTCCAGTATTGCATCATGGAAAAAACATGTTTCCATTTTCAGCTTTCCTATCCAATTCAACCAGGAAGGGATTTTTGTTGTCATTTCTACAGAGCTTAATCCAAGCCAGAATTTACTGAAGCATCAAGAGTGAATGATCACATCTATACACAATTGCTTTGTACCCTTTCAACATCTTATTTAAAGGAATCGATGCCAAAACAGCTGAACTGAAATGATCTTAAACATGGCCATGACTACATACATATCTGCACAGACTCACACAAAACTGTAACAACAGGTATTGCCATGCCAGATACGCCAACATATGTACAAAACAGAGTAAGTTTTAAGGCTGCATCTTAATAATTATTATTAATAATCACCCAAATTAAGACAGTGTAATAATCACCCAAATTAAGACAGTGATATGCTCATGTAGTCCGATCAAGTTTAATTACCATCCCTTCAGTTGGATGGACTTCACTATATTTTTCAATTAAAAGTATAATTTCTGGCCAATGCAGGCATTCTGTCAGGAGTCTCTTCTTCAACCCCATCCTTCATGTCCTTTCTCCTTTTTCTCTTACTCCTATAGCATGTACTTATACCCACTACAATCTCTACCTTCTGCTAACACATGACCCGACTTTCTTTCACTTTCCCCTGTACCATGTTCCCCTCCTCCACACCTTAACAGAGGGATATCTTTCCAGTATCTGGGATGGAAAGACTAAAAACAACCCTTTTTTAAGTGGTTATGCTATTTGACTACCCTAAATTGCTTTTCAGGGCTGTACCTTTTACGAGGTTTAAAGAACCAGACCAGGAGCCCATCATAGGAATTAAACATCCATTTCCTGGAGGGAACAGTCCTCCTTAAAGACTTCAGGAGGTCCCTCTGCCCTTATCCTGAAATCAGGGTAGACACATAGATGGTGACCTGGGCTTCCCAATAAAATAAAACCAAAGGTGATCTGCAGAAGAGTTCAGGCTTTGTATCTATAGGGTTGGCTCACACATTTCTTTTAAAAGGCAATGAAGTGAGTGTGCCTGAAATCTGAGAGAACTTCTGGCAAGCCTTGCTTACACAGTGTGTTAAGCACTCACCCTCTCTTGAAGGCTGGCCAAATAACCCCGAGGTACAAATCACTTTCTCACTCAACTGTTGTCTCTGCAAAGTTGATAAAAGACAGCATACTGAAGGACTCCCATATGCCAACCCCCATTCCTCCTTCATTTTTTATTCATCGTTCTGTGTGAAATGTCTAAGTTGAATCCCAAATTGACACCGCATATATATAAACATTTTAGCAGACTGAAAAGAGCCCTTCACAGGTACTAATATCTTGTGCTAAGCTGTATTCAGAGGCACCAGGTAAATCAGAATTCACAGCCCTGCAAGCCATACAAAACACATGTATATGCCGTCCCTAGCCTAGATGGCAAGGCCTGGCTGCTTTTATGCCCAACAAAAGCTTGCATATGCTGCAGCTATCTCTGCTCATATAGATTTTATAGGTTTGGGGTTGATCACATTTTCATGGAAATTCATTTCAGGGCTCAATTTGCCCTTATTTAAATGCTAATTTCAGTGAAGTGGTTTAACAAAGCAATTATGAAAAAAAGGCCCTAATCATCCACTGAGTAGCTGAAAACTCTGAACGTGTGAGACACATTAACCATGTGAACACAATGAGTGATCTTTTTCATACTTAATGCACTTGGCCAATAAGTGATTCCCTTACAAGGATGACAGTTCAGCCTTCTTTTCTACATATATAACACCAAAGAATAAACAAAACACTAACACCTCATGCAAGCTTTAATAATTACACTTAACAACCTCTCATTTCCTGTACTTAACACTTGTTCTTGTTTTCCTTTTTAATGTATGTTTATCCATTTTATTTAGAACTTCTGACTGTACAATATAATCAGACACTTCAAAAAGCATTTTGCTATAATTATAATTAGTCAAGTTAAGCGCCACAATTTAAAATGGTTTAATGTTAGTTCCACCTCCCCTCCTGCAACTGAAACCTACAGTGTCAAGCAATACAAGATGCTTCCACATGCTAGAATCGAAATGCACTAGTTCTACCAGCTTTCCACAGCCTCTCTGGGCAAGGGCAGACAGAAGACAGAAGTGATGCTAGGGAGTTTGAGCCTGGTATTCACATCCTTGATAATCTACAGTGCCATTAGAATTTGTAACATCTTTCTGCTCTTGAGAACAGGTAACAAATGACTGACAGAAATCTCAGAGATGCTGTCAAATGCTCAATCTTCTGTCTCTGAATCTGTGGAATTTTATATAAGTTGAATACACAAAGGATTTAGTGTCACTATTGATTTATGAGTTTCAAATACCAACTTCTTATTTTTCTAAAGTTTAATCATCTCATTTCTCTTCTTTAAGAGACCTGCTACCTCTCTTTGAGTACTTCCTCACTGACTTTCTACTTTCTTTCAACTCTCTCCAAACTTCTCTTTTTTTCCTCCAATCCCCTTCCAAGCATGTACAGCCTGTAGGGACATCACAGTGAGGGAGAAGAATGAAACAAAGGCAGTTGCTCACCACAGACATTCGAATCAAAAGGATGAAGGAGCAGCAAAGAGTCTCTGACAAGCAGATAGAAAATGTTTTTTTGTGAATGTATTTTTTTTTAATGGACTTATCTTTCATCTGAAGAGTCTTCATTAGCAACAGAAAAGCAAATTATAACAGGTGATAACAAAATTTTCCTGAAATATCACAAGAGCAAATAAATGTTGATCTCCAAAGCTCAGCTAACCCTAAACAGAGGACTGTCACTCCCCAGTCCATCATAAGACACTTTCATTGTGTGATGTTCACAAACAGTTTGTGCTACACAGTTGAGTACTGTTGTAGCGTAGGTAAATATAATCCTGTGAAGTCATTGGGATGACTCTTGTTTAAGCTAAGAAAAATTTCACTTGCAGTACAACTCTGCAGCAAGTTTTTAACACCAGAGAGGCAGTGGTATGCCTTGAAAATTGCAGGATGCAAGGGCATGCATACCTTTTCATAAGCCATCAGAAGACAAAATCTACACTGGAAACCTTGACCCATGTAACCAAGTAGTGATGTACTCTGTATGGGCTTTAAGAAATCACTTGAGTAGCAGTCAAGGATAAATGAGTTAGTCTTTCATCATCCAACCAATACGAATAATATAACATTCAGCTAGGGGAAACATTCATATAGGGGAAAACAGCAGCTCCAAGACATTTCTTGTTCTACCCAGGGTTGTATCTAAAGAAAACAGATCTGTGATGTTCAGCCTATGAAATATACTGAGCAATTCTGGTTACTGGACATCTCTGTAAAGGACTTGTAACAGCCTTTTCCTGAACCTACCTGAAGTTTTAAACAGGAAAATGTTGTTCTTCCTGCAACAATATAATGACACAATGCATGGAAGGAAGAGCATTTGAGAGAGATGACAACAATTCAGTATGAACACAGAAACACAACATCCGCCACCCCTTTGATCTATACAACTTCTGAGTGGTTTTTTTGGTGGGGGGTGTGTGTGTGTGCCTGTCAACTGTTTTGATCAATTTGGACTAGCTTTCTAAGCACAATGGAGTGAAAAATACATAGCATGTCTGCAAATTAGCAAATGGTTGTATATCTAAAACCAGAATGGAATTTCCTTTGGTGCAAGATAAACTTTGTTTCCATTCTCCTTGCAGTCTGCTGCTGTCTCCCAGAGGTCTCAGTGACTACACTTGCTTGTTTCATCATGAATGTGTGTAAAGAATGAAGAGTAGCTGCAGAAAAGAATGGAGATGAAGGAAGTGTTATGGTCAAAAGAATTCTTCTAAATTTAAAATCTCATTTTTGAGACAGAAAAGGGTAAGGGAACATGACCACTTTCATTATCCAAAGGGTGAATAGTTTATCTCTGCTTCATAAGTAAAGCGGCACCCTGCTCAGTACTCGGTCCACTGTGGGGTGGAGATATGAGTATTGCCAATATCAGCACTAGGCAAAAGGCTCATTGGTACTTACTCATGTGGAAACGTTCATTTTGATAGTCAACAATGTTCTTCAGAGATTACTTCCATTAATTACTTCTTCTTCTGCCTGAAGGCATGAAGAATCCCCAAACCTAAGCAGTTTCAGAAAGCCACAAAGATGTCAACACAAAACCTGAATGTGGTAGGGCACTGCCTTGCAGTTGTGGGGTACTGCACCAAAGATGAACCACACCAAATAAACCCACACTGAGCAGAGAAAGCTAACAAAGGAAGCTCTTCACTCTCAATCTAGAGGCTGGCTGGAGAAAACACTCTGTGGTCTCACACATGCAAGTATGGTATTAGGTATTCAGAACTGATCTTCTTTCTCCACTGTGCCACAAGCAGTGCATGTCCTGACCAAGAGCAGCCACGACCACTTGTTACATAGAATACATAGAATACATAGAATAAACCAGGTTGGAAGAGACCTTCAATGATCACCGCGTCCAACCCATCAACCAATCAAACACCACCCAAACAACTAGCCCATGGCACCAAGCACCCCATCAAGTCTCCTCCTGAAAACCTCCAGTGATGGCAACTCCACCACCTTTAATGCATCCTGTTTGAGAGCCTGCAGTCATTGTTAGTCTCACCCAGGACAAGATTTCCTTGTGGCATTTAATGCAGGTCTCTAACAACTGAACACACCTAGGAATTACTCAAGAGCATTTACTGCATTCTGCAAAATATGATAATCAAGTAAGTGGTCAATGTTACCAAGGTCTTGACTAAGTCTAGTACTGAACAGCAGAATACCTTTCAGAAAAAAACACCATTAGTGAAAAGTGATCAAGAAAGAAGAGCAATGAGAGCAGGAGCTTGCTCCAACCTGCCAATGGCAATGCAGTGCAGGCTTTGAGTTTGAGGAAATGCAAGTAAACAAACACAAGCTTTTGGACATGAGTCAGGTAGTTAGTGAGGTGCACTAAAATGCCAGGGCTTTAAATTCCTGGTCTCAGTCCAGATCTATGCTAAGCTGTTCTACATTAAAAAGCAGAGTTACAATTCTGGAGCTGGGAACATTAAATTCTGATTTAACTCAAGAATTAATTTTTTTGGAGTTGAATTTCAGAAATGTTAAAGCATTTCAGTCATAGCATTAAATCCAGTTTTGACTTATCCAAGGTCTTCATATTACAGCTTTCATTAAAATAAAGATGTTTTTATTTAAAGAAACTATGACAACACAAATACAACTACCCCTCACTAGATTTTCATAAAGCAGAAGTTTCACTCAATATATTGACCTTTTATAATCCTGCCTTTGATTTTAAGAGTAGCATCTAAAGATAAATAGGGAGAAAAGAGCTAATACCCAAACCCACCAAATCCTAGAATACAAGCCTGATGGAAATCCACAAAGCTTTGAATGAATGGGAACTAAACTTCAAGTTTGGTCTGAAATAAGAACAACACATGCTTCATGCTAAATTTTGCTTGAGGGAAATAAAATCTCATTTTGATTTAACGTACTTCTATATCTATTACTGAAAAAAAAAATAATAGTCAGTCTGCATTTGAGTTCTCCTATTTACTAGAATTTAGAGCCATATAAGACACTTCCATGGAAGCAAGACAAAAAGTATTTTACAAAACTGAAGCTTGTGAGCAGCTTTACTGGTTCTGAATGCACAACTCTGCCAGATAACCAGGCCGAGTCCCGCAGTTCTGTAATTACACTGACAAGCCCAGAATGAGTCTGCGCACTCAAATGAAATAAGGTTTAATGCTTTAGCACTTAAATGAAAATAAGAGATGATTGAGGTGAGTCCTGGTGGCAGAGATCTGTATGAGCAGAAAGGTGTCAGATGAGAAAACCCAAATTCCCAACACTTCAATATTCAGTGATATTCAAATCAACTGTTATCCACAAAGAGATTCCACAAAACACACGCAACAAATTAAGTTACAAATCCATACCCATTTGATTTAAAATAAGTACCTTGGGACAATAAAACAGCCTCCCTTGACAGAATTGGTTTCATTAAGGTTTTCCTAAAATTTACACACCACAGTAGGCACAGTAATTTTATTTCCAAATGAGTTAAAACAGCTTTTGATCTGGTAGAGGCACTTAATTACGATCAGAAGGGCAAGAAACTAAAATATATGTAAGTGTGCTGGGCAATTCATGTCATCTCAGCATAATTATCCTACCTCAGGGTCAGCTCAAGTTGCTCCCACAAAAGCTAACTTCCTCTGAAGGGCTATTTGTCATGGATGCTTGATTCTTAATCACCTCATCAGATCAGCTGCTGCTCTGGATATCCCTGTGATCATTTGGAAGGTCTAAGGCCCCTTCTACTGAAGTTAGTTATTAGTCGACTCCATGCCAGCTAATATGCTGCAAATTTCCTAAAAAGCAAAATAAAAAATAAATAAATTAAGAGTGCTTCAGCTGATGCAGAAGAGTTCTGCTGAGCTAAAGGACTTGGGAAAAAAAATAAATAATATTAAAGAGCAAACCCTTGTTTGATGTTACATCACTAAATTCTGCAACACTCCAAAGAAGCATTTGCAAAGTGAGGACAGCAACGTTGTATTTTTGCACACTGCAGATCTTATTTTCACAGTAAGCCTCCTAGTCTCATACACACCTGGTCAAGGGAGCTGCCCTCTCTCAAGTTTCTGTAAGATTAATTCCCATTCATTGCACCTCTGGAGTAACCACAGCCACTGCACACACAAAAAGCCTTTGGACAGGATTTCTGACAGTGATTTTGGACATACCCAGTGAGGAAATTTACAGCGGGGATTGGCTTGTCAGGTCTGAACAGTTAATACCCCCTCAAGGTAGCCCCCACCCCTTAAGGTATTTCCTAAAAGCAGAATCAAACTGACAGGCACCAAGTGATTGTGTGCTAGAAGAGAGAATGCATTTTTAGAGGAGAGAAAGAACTTTCTGCAAACACCTCTGTACTTTTAAAAGGTCACATTTCTAAATGGTCATATTTCTAACATATTTTATAACAGCTGGGGAGACAACACTATGAACCACTTGGTCCTCTGTAACCAGCCCACCAGTACATCAAGAAGCACAAGGTTTAATTTGTTGGCAATCTTATAGAAGTTAGCACCAAGACTCACAAGAATTTCCCTGAAGAGTCTGGAGTCTCACTACTGAAACACTAATGCAGTGAAAGAACTGCACTGAGGTACCAGACCTCAGTAAGAACATATGGTTCAGTTTCAGTTTTCCAGCTTTACAAGTAGGTCATAATTTTAATTACAGTATTTGTATTTAAGTTCCACACACAGCAACTACATTTCAGTTCTGCAGCATGTGCCAGGCTATGTCTCAGAAGCATGGAAAGAAAAAAACCAGTAAAAAACCATCAACCAGATGCCTACTTGTTCCCAGAAACAAGAAAACATCTATCAAGTCGTGGCATGAAGATGTCTTATTTCTGTTTTATCTATTTATTCTCCTAAAAAAACCCCACACCATCACTGAAACAATTCACAAGATTCATAATCCAGAAGAAAACAATTTAAGCCCACTTCTTCAGAAAAACATTAGTTTCTAGAAAACAGAAATTTACCTGAAACTTACTTAGGAAAACACTTCTGCACATTCATGTCCTAAGACTCTGATATAAGAATCAGAAAACATACTAAATTGGTTGTCCTTTGTAGGTGTAGAATTGCATATGTGTAAGAAGAACATGGACACAAAGCTGGAAGGTGATATTCTCAGAGGAGCTGTTCTTCAGAGGCAAATCCCAAACAAAAAGCATGAATGAGTTAGTTGCAAATAACAGGGCCCTCAGGTACAGGTCATGCTTCCAAACTGCCCTGATCTTACAAGTGAAGCAGCAGAGGCAGAGGAGACTAACACCACACTTGTTCAGCAAACCCAAGAGTTTAGAGCACTGTCAGAAATTCTCTTTGCTTTAGGAGCAAAAGCTCCATTTGATTTAGTTCCTTTACCCTGAGCCCTGGGGACAGACTACCCAAGAATGAACAACACCAACACAGCCCTGTGGTGCTCGTGCAGAACCAGAGCAATCCCAGCAATTCAAAACAGCCTTCCATCCTTGTAGGGATCTTTGGCACAAAGTGATCAGAATCTGACCTGCAGGTCAACCGTTCAGAAACTTCTAAATCCCAGTGTTCTACCTGGATGTCTGCACTTTTGTTTCTATTATTCAAACACTACAGTGCTGAGCTGAATGGGGGTTTGCTTATGCCAGCTGAGCCCACCTCAGTGCCCTGTGAGCAGCATACAGATGCATCTCCTTCTGGCTTTCTCCTTCATTTGCTCCCACCCAGACCTCTCGCAAGCAAGTACTCCAACCTGCTTCACGCATGCACATAGCTTTTTGCATACTGCTCTTGCCTTTGAGAAAACTCAAAAGCCTTTGTTCTTCCAAGCCATTCAGGTAATACCTTAAACTTGACCAGAGATGTTACACTCCTGGAACACCCTGGTCCCCCTTGCTAGGGAGATCATTCAGATATTCCTCCTGAGGAGCCCAGCCTCCAGAAGAACAGACAATAAAAGAATTCATCAATGGTCAAAGGCATCCCAAGTGTTCTCTCATTAATGGGCTGTTAAAAACACCCACTTCCTTTGCATGCTTCTGAATGTGACAGGACTGAATTGAATAATCCTGACTTTGAAGACAACTAAACTTTCAAAAATTATTTGAGACGGAGTCTACTGAATGACAAATTATTTAGCTTAGCTCCTCACAGAACATACTCACATCCTTTGTCATTTCAGTTATTACAAAGCCCTTACTCTGTCTTGGTGGTGGAGAGGAGATGAAATCTGCATGTGTGAAGGGCACAAAGCGAGGGAATAGAATCTTTTCAAGAAGACCGTATTCACTGCTTCCACTTCAGATTCACACATGGGACTCTCATTCTTTGGCAAGGCACCAGGGCTCTTGATATTTCTCAGGAGACAAACAATTAGAGGGAAGGATTTTAGTGGAATGGCTCTTGCAGGTCTGGAATAGTGAGTAAAACGGTATGGACCAAAAGAGGGACAGGACATGAACAGAATCCTTGAGTACACTTTAAGTGTTGTGGGCAACAGATCTAAAATTTCATGTTTTCATGAGTAAGATGAAGGAATAATACTTTCTATGCCTCTGTTCTCTTGCCCATTCCTTTTTTCTTTCTATACTTCCCAGTATAACATCAGCAATAGTGTCAAAGGTAAACATGCCAGTCAAAAAGCAATATAAATATATGCAAATAGCTAATGGGAATATTCATGTTCATCTTAGCCTACTGCCAATTCACAGGGTGAACAACCAACATAGAAATAAACTATTTCAGGCCAAAGACTTGATGCAGCAGTCACTGGCTGTATCAGTTCCTGTCCTGGGGTAATACAGTTTCCCCTCAGCCTAACATTCCACACAAACACAAGTGCCATAAAAAGGTGCACAGAGGTGCCTGGGAAGAGCATAGATACTGCCCAGCACAGAATGTGTTAACCAGCTTCCTAATTTCTTCCTCTTTTCTAATTAATAGATTGCAACTTATCTGCTGGAACCTACAGATAGTTGTGAGTTTTAAAAATTTTAAGCTCTGAAATAATTTTAAAATACCAATATGAGCTGAAGATAAAAACAATCTTTAAGTAATCTATTAATGCTAAATTAAAATTTCTTTATAGTAAAAGGAAGTTAAATCACTTAAATGAAAATACAGCAATTAGGCAATTTAAACAATGAGCAGATAAAGATAGAAGCTGACACCATACCAAGCAGTATCAAGACTTAAATATTAAAGGTTTCTTTCCTCTACCCACCACCAAGGCTACTCAGGTTACTTCAAACAACAATTTCAACATATTTATATAAAAAAATATGTGCTAATAGAAGAAATAATTAGGAAAACACCACTTGAGGTGGCCTTCTTCCTTTGTATGCTGCTCTCTCTTTCTTGCCAATGATGCTTACATAGTTTTCAGACCTTTTTCTTTTGAATTCTCTCTGTCAATGTTTTGTTTTACTAAATTTCCATTCTTGAAGAAACCAAGTTTCTTCTTAAAATGTTCCTAGACAACATATTCAGTAATCCAGATGCATACACCAGAGATGTCATGGTTTTTAAAGGCATAACAGTTCAGAGTTCCCTAGCTTTGCTCATTTCCAAATTGAGTAAATGAGGCTTCTTCTGTAATCTATTTCATGGAAAAGCTTCCTTCCCTATCTTTAATTTCTGGGCCTTGTGCTTTTTCAGCGTCCTCCCACTTCTTAGTGCATCTAGACCTCATGGTCTCTGCTGTTCTCCAATAACCAGCCATGCTTTCAGGGAAGGAGATTGGCCACCCAAAACTCATTAGCAACCTTTCTGTAGCTCAAATTAATCTCTAAGCCCACAGCTCAGCTAAACAATTGGAACAGGTTCCTGCTGCAGCCCCATTCAAATCTAGATCAGTGCTCAAGGAGATTGCATTCAAACACGCTTTATTCATAGGGATTTAGCTACAGGACAGTAATCACACCCTTCAGTGTCAAACCCCAGTTAAATCAGAGGTAGGTGATAAAGCCATCCCTCCATTGCTTCCACTAGAGAAGGGAAGAAATCACCCACAGAGTCACTGCAGAAGTCAGAGTTCCATCTCCCATCTCCTCCTGCTGTTCTGAAAGGCCCTGGCAAGCAGCCTCCCCTCAGTGGCCTCTAGACATTCCTCAAACACCTCCCTAGACCACAGCCTTCTGAGGTTAGGCCTTTGTGTCACTGAGACCCAGAAATGTCTATGCTGCCATCTTGATTTGGAAAGTTTTGTGCTGTAGTCGAGTTTCCCTACTAGACTTTCCTCCTCTACAAATCTGCAGGCTGCATCTTTGCTTGCCCTACTCAGGCAAGTGCCATAAGATAATCATCACCCATCACAGACCGCTACAATTAGTCAGAAGGCAGCTACATCATAACAGCTAATTGGTCCAATTAGCTATTCTCAGTTGAGACCACTATCTGAATAATCTTTGCTTGTTCTTGTCTGTTTATGATTTTGCACTGAACCAGCACATCCATTGCCCAAAATAGTTTTTTGTTCCTGCTGATTGTGTATTCCAACAGCATTTAGAGCAGCTCACATTAATAGAAGCTGCAGATTTTCTGATTTGCTTAACTTTTCAGGAGCTGGCTCTCAGTGTAATTTAGCTGAACTCACCTTGTTGCACTTCAGACAAAAAAAAGCCCCCAAAACAAACCAAACAGGTACCAATTCATAGATGTACTTCACACTAAAATAACTTATTCCATTAGAAAATTCTTTATCTCAGATCTGGGATGTATCCTATGCTCAGCCATATGCCCAAAAATGAAGAGAAATGACAGGAGCATAAGGCTTTAATACAACATACACAGTGGTCATTTTATGCCCACTGCCAGAGATATTTAAGTCAATACACAGAAATGTTAAGGAGTGCCCACAACCACCATTCATGCTCAGAGCTGTGAATGATCACAATAAAAAGCTCAATGGCTTAACTCCACTGCCTGAACATCATCTCCTCAAATCAGATCTGTGTGGTCTGTGATGACACAGCTCCCTGATACCCATTACACATCACATCTCAGGCATCACCATGTGGCTGAAGGAGATACAGCATGCTTGGTAAATTCATCCCTGTTCCAGCACAATGGTGCTTCTCATGAGCACAGCAGCAGGATATGACAGCACTGTCGGTGGCGAAGTCAAGGGTAATACAGAAGCCCCTTTGACCATGGTGGGTACTCTCAAGAAGTCTCAAAGGATGCTCTTAATTTCTCACTCAAGTTTTGTGAAAGACAGTCACAGACAGAACTTTCCTGAAGAATTAATTGTACTCCAGACCTTGCTCAAGTGCACTCCTGTGTTAAGAATCTAAAGTGACAACAAGCAAGGATGTTCTTCACAGGCAGAGTGAAGACACAAAGACTACAGTGTGAGTTTGAACTCATCTCTGGTGTAAATATCAGGCACAAAGCAACATTCTTTTATTTATTGCTACTGGACATCATGAACTTCATTTGCTGAAGTGTCTGGTAGATGCACAGATCTGTTTGAGTGCACTCAAATAGAGATATTCAGGGTATGATCTTCAGAATTGTTATGTATTGAGAACTACTGTTAGTATTAAGAAGAGATGTCCTCTTCAGAAGAAAAGCTGGGATACTCAGACTGAAACAGAAGTGGAAAAACACTTGTGAAAAATTGACTCATGCTTCAACACTTGAGGTCACTAACCCATCTCCTTGCAAATCCGATCTTCTTTACACAGCTTCCTGAGGCGTCCAGTGTCCAATTCCAGATCGAGAGCAACACAAGAAACACTTTCTTCCACCAGCCACAAATCCTCCCCCACCACCTGGCTCATGCTTTGGATATGGCAGTTCTTTAGTTTGGAGGGAGGTATCTGAAGGCCTGGGAGGAAATGTCTCAGTTCATAACTGTCAGCTCTGCATCTTCCACATTTTCAGAGAAAACATTTCTAGCTTTCTGCCCAGCTTGTCACTTGCACAGGGAAGTAGCTTCCCCAAAATGCCATCTAATCTCCATTATATTCTCAGTGATACCCTTGCCTTCAAGATCTACACAATTTCAGGGTGAAGTCCCCACTGTCCTGCATATTAAATGTCTAAAAGCAAAGTCCTGGTGTACCTCTGGAGTTCAGACACTAACCACTTCTCTCCTGGGTTGCCACAAACCCTACTGATGCACACAATCAGAGGGAAGAGAGGTTATCATAGAATAATATAATTGTTAGGGTTGGTAGGCACCTCAAGGATCATCTAGTTCCAATCTCCCTGCCATGGGCAGGGACACCAAAGCCAGGAAACAATTACATATCCCTAACAAACAGAACTAATTATTCCATGGAAAGGATGTCAGACAGAACATCCAGGGGACAAGATGCTGATGAGCAGAAATTATCACAAAAGAAGAAAAGCAAACTTGTTCACTGAAAGGCCAGAAGAGAGAAAGGCATGGGTGCCAAGCAAGCATTAACAACATGGGCCCAGGTAAAGCCAAAGATGACAGGTTTACAGTGAGCTTTCATAAGTCCTGCTGTGTTTGGGGAATGCAGGCCTTTGTGAATTTTTTATAAAGACATAGGCCTGCATCAAAGCCATCCTTAACTTAGCAATTTCTCATCTTAAGTGGAAAAACTGACAAAAAGCCTTCCTTCCTAGACTTCTTTATTAGTTTCTTGGGTCAAGAGAGGCCACAATAATAATAGCCTCAGCAAGGAGATGATATCTTGTGCTAGGAAAACAGTATTTGAATCTGGATTGAAGGGACAATGCTGTTTGAGCAGCAGCTAGGTATAAGAGGATATGATTTTTTTCCTTATTAAATATAGGAAGTTTCAACCTCTTATGCTGTTTGGTGATTGATGTGTGTTCTGGTCCTGCATTTCCAACATACCTTTTATATATATATATGTATATGTATATGAAAAATATTTTTTTAAGTGTGTGTCTGGCTTGCCCTGGGTTTAAACTGTTCAGAACAAGCACTTATTTTAATCTTATTTATAATACCTAATAAAGTAAGAACCATGCTAGTAGCAGAGAGATGATTGCAAAGTTTTACCACAGCAAGGCTTCCTACTTTTGTCAGCAAGCATCAGCTGAAGGCACATTTCTCCAGCTCTTCAGGAAATGAGAATAAGAGAACTATCTGGAAACAAAGGGAAGCATTTTGCACAGCACCACAGTAGATCAGTAGCAAACAAAATACTGCTGTTTGTTAATTTTAATTATTTGTAGCTTAGCCCTGCTCTTTGTCTCTGAGCTCAGAACTGGAGGCAGTTCATTTGCTGTGACCCCTGTGTGGCAGGAGGGTCCCATACTTGCTTTAGAGGTGACCCCATACAGCAGGGACAGTCCTGTCATCCTCAGTCCTGCCCTTGTAGTCAGTTGGTCAAAAGCCAGGTGTCCTGGCTTCATTGCCCAACAGCTATTCCTGCTAGCTTGGAAGCACCTAAACTGTAAGACCCAGCTCCAGTTAACCATGTAATACAATTCATTTTTTTCATTAGCAACATTTAGTCTCAATTTGCCAAGAGACATCATACCCTGAAGTAGCATATTAATAGGGAAGATCTCATCTGTTGGAAAACAGAGCAATCCAACACACATGCTGTTCTCAGAGGCTAAGGTATACTCCTGGCTTCATGTTCCCTTCAGGCAGAGTCATGGGGGATACTGAGCCCTCTAAACCAAATTTGACTGGCCTATCTGTGGAAAACAATATCCATCTGGGAGCAGAACTTGCCTCCCACTTCTTGTTAAAAGAAATTAAAGTACTTGAACATCCAGAGCCAAAACTCTTTCTTTAAAAAATGTATTAGTTCAGATACTAATAAAATAAAGAGGATAGGGATGGGACTGTTAAAAGCTGTTTTCTTCCAAAAGCTTTACCTAGTTGGAAAAAAGGTATTTCTTTTTCTTTTTTTTTTCTTGGTGTTTTCCTAAACTTTGACAGAAAGAAGTTAGACTATACAAAACTGATACACTACAGTGTAGGGATGGAGACACACCAGAGACACTTAGCAAAAGAGCTGGAAACACTAATAAATGTCACTCCGTCAGAGGAGAGGAGTTCATGTGTCTGCATGCACTTTATGTATATCACCAAACAAACAACAAAAGCTTAAGAGAACTGTAGATACAGGGTAAAATAAAAGCAATCACAGGGAAACCCATAGCATTATTAAAACTGCTTTGTTTCTAAGCTTACAAACTGTGCAACTATTGTGAAAGTTTCTGGGGGTGCTGTTCTGTTTAGAGTGAGATTCTTGGTACTCCTGATGGTTTTGATTTTCCTCACTTACTTGCCTTAGATAACCCTAAGGTAGATATTGTGATTCTTACTCAAGACAAACATTAATGAATTCTTCAAATTAAGGTATTAGCCCCCTTCATTCACCTTCACTCAAGAGAAGCACTTCATTCTGCAGAAGCCATGCACAGCAAAAAAAAAAGAACAGGCTGATTCATCTGCAATGCAGCTAACCCTTAAATGCTTACTTGCACTGTCAAGCTCCATCCTCCCAATGCCAATTTGCTGTTTGCTATTTTGGCTAATTATATGACTTTCAAAGGAAAGATTGTTCTTACAAAGCACTGAAGAAGGGTAGGAGGCATTGTATCAGTCTCTCGCACATTTCATGTTATATATAACGAGCCTCCAAATTCAGAGATGTATGAGAAAATTATGGCAATGCTGAATCTGGCCCCAGAACACAACCAGATTTGCAGGGAAGGCAAAATGTGCCGTATTTGCTTTCTGCCCCCTGTTGCTAGTATCCAAAATGAAAATTAGCAGAGAAACCAAATCTATTGGCAGGACTGAAAAGTGCATACATTCAAACTGTCCAACATTATTAAATGTATGAATAAAATCATTCAAGATAGAATCAAATTCCCTGCTGGGCAGAAAGGCTATTTGTAGGCAACCAGGGAGAATGTGTGCTGCAACTTCAGAATCGTACAGCTTCAAATTGTCTCATTTGAGATGTTTAGATAACTGAGTCCCCTGAGATTTTCTGTTCTGCTCAGTGTGCATCAGTACAATAGCCAAAGAAAAACTCAGCACACACAGGATTAAGATATGCTATTTCTTCATGAATACAAGGGAACATGGAAAATGCTTAAAGGTGAGAGTGGCTTGTCCTTGCCTTTACAGCTTGTGATCAATCTGTTGATACTTGGTACTGAGTTTCATAAAAAGCATGAAGTACAGTGGTGACACCAAAAAAAAGCCTGGAGTGTATCCAGTGTTTAATTACCATCGTATCAGGTTTTTAAATGCCGATGAGAGAAAGTGTCAAACAAAAAGAACTGTGTGCCATACAGAACACTTTGGGGACTGCCTGTTCACGATCTTGATGAGTGCCCAGCAAACTGACTACTAGGGGGAGTTAGAGGGATTCAATACTCGGAAGAAAAAACAGAGATGTTAATTTACATGGATCCCAAACACCTGGAACACAAACAAGAAGTTGGTGGGGTCCTGTGAAAACATGATATAAGAGCAGATGGAATGAGAATCTAAGAAGAAAGATCACTTGGATTAAGCAGGATTCAAATACTGTCTTTTAGTTGAAGGACAGGATCTGACAGTTACTTTTTAACAAATGCTCCCCCAGTTACAATAGGGGCTATATTCAGTTATACCTAGATGATCTAACCAAATTCCTGTTCACACCATTTTCAAGTTTATACATAAAGATAGTCTTCAATCTGTAAGGAACAGAGACGGACAAGTCAAACAGCACGGGGAAGGCAAGTGTCCATGTCTTTTTACATACAGGCAACAAAAGCATGGAGATATGGTGTATATCTGTGTCAAATGGTGACAGCTGCATAGCTGGACTTTGTTGTAGATCATTTTAAACGTGTCACAGCCACAAAGCCCAACCCTATACCTTGTAAGAAGGTCATTATTATCAGGAGATAAAAACAAACACAAGGAGTGTATACAGGTCTTTCCAAGAACAAACCCAGTATCTTTAACTGAGGACATTTTCATAGCCAGGTCAGAAGTTTGATATTGCATTAACCCTGTATTTTAAAGCAATTGTCCTTCAGATGTAATCAGCAAACTTCTGCCATCCATATACCAGGACATCTCTCAACATGGCAGTCAGAAAGATGGTGTTTGCAAGAGAATTTGGGCTAGCTTTTGCAAGAACTCCCAATCTTCAGTCTGGTATGTTCCCCTCTCCGCTGCCACAAACACCTAAGAATATTGCAAATGACAAGCCAAAGAAAATAAATTTCATAGAGTAAAGAAATACTTATCTTTAAGGTGTGCAGAACATGGGATAGACAATTCAGCAGAAAGGCCCTGTAAATCTCTAGAAGTGGAGGAGATTATTCTTGGATATCTCAATAGTTGCACAGAAGTTGCAAAAAGCAATTTGCTCCTGTGTGCATGAAATCATCCAAAATGCTGTAACACAGAATTCTTATAGGAGTAGCTGCACCAGAATGATTTTGGTCAGGCACAGCTTCAAAATCCATTTTCTTTTTTACTAGATTAATCGATGTCTGGGGGAAACATTGCAATACCTCACCATATTCTCCTTTCTTAAAGCTACTGAGGAAAAAAAGTCTGTCCAAAAGTGGCACTTGAGGATTCAGTAGACACGTGGCTACAGTATTGTTGTAGTATTTTTAATAGTAAACAGCCTGATTGCTCACTAGAGGAAAAATACTAGACCGACATTTCTTCACTGATATATCACAGAGCCAAAAGTTGCAGTGAGTCAGCATGCCCTCACTGCACTCTAACTCATACCTTCCTGCATTCAGACAAGATAAAGCCTAACCACATACAAGCAATCTTCTCAGACCTGCTTTACAGAAAAGGAACAGAACTAGCCAGAAGTCACAGGCCCTGCCCTTTGGCCTTTCAAAGCCTGTGACTAAGGCCAAAGCGAATCTATACATTCCATGATTCATTTAATCAACATTTGATACAAATTTTATTTCCTCTATGCTGTTCTGAACAACAGAAGAAGGTTATTTTTGACTTGAAATAGGTCAAAGCCAAGGGTTGCTGGCTATCCCATGAGCGTATGTTTAATACACTGATATTTACCTCTTAGCAAGGGGACTCATTTTTGCTCTCTGAAGTTTTGATGTAAGTACTCACGGATGAAATACAGAAAGGAGTCCCATACTCCTCTTTAGCACCTTTGTAGAGGGTGGGTTTTTTTCTATTTGATATTCTTTACACATGTTGTAAGGAGGCATATGTCTCTGAACACTGTGGCCAAGTTTGCTGACACAGCACCTCCTGCACTGCAAGCATCCCAACAAAGCTGTTCTTTGTACCCCAAAAGACAAATTTCTTCCTAACACAGCACACCAGAGTGAAACCTCCCAGTATCCTGCTAAGACATTTTGATAACACAGATTTTGGTCATATCTCTCCCTAGTGTCATCATCATATAGTTGAGAATTGAGGAATGAGAGGAACCCTCATGTCCATAGGTGGAGTGACTTGCCCCAAACTATTAAGTAAACAAGAATCACGTAGAGCTCTGTGTGCAGAGCAGACAGCCCTCAAAAAAATTGTACTAACACATGTACTTCATGTGTTGATTTAATACTTTTTTCCCCTTCTCATATTAGACCTTAGGTAAATTTCATCATGCTTACTTCTTCCTTTGGTACTGATAAAAGACCCTCTAGGATTCCATTTATCATGTGCAAATTTCTATGATCATGAAATAATTGTGCCTCTTATCTGCCTTTTAAGATAATTATAAAGCCAGAATATGCCATCCTTCTTTTCGTGCACTGGTGATCCCTATCCAGTAATGTTCTCCTTCCCCATATGGCCAAGATCCAGTAATTCATCATGTCAGTGTTCAGGGAATTCTTCCTCTCCTGCTAGGAAATGATCAGCCTGTTTTCATTTCCCTTGAGCCTTCAGGAAGAGACAATGACTTAAATTTCAAACTTATGATTAATGTCACTTCCTTCAATGTAAGGTACAAAAACAGGGGAAAAATAGTAAGTCAACAATAAAGGACAGGCTTTATCAATTATTTAAACACTATTCACACATGAAAGATTCAAAGAGATTCAATATATTTTTTCCCCCAATGGAATATCCTGTTATGAAAGCATCAGAGCTGTAAATCAAATCTCTACCTGCCCCTTGAAGTGATTTAATTTGGGGTTTTTTGAGTCACTTAAAATTATGGCCAAGTTTTACTAAAATGTGATCTCAGTTGTCACATGTTAATAGTAACAGGAGGTTATCAAAGGCTGACTTGTATATTCTAAGCACCTGTTCACATAAGGTTTTATGCTTGCCCCTCTTACACCTGCAAGTGCTGCCTTTATAAAACGCAGTATATGTATAGGACTTGGACCAAAGCTTGGTCAGAAAGGAGCAGCTTACTCAGATGATTGTCACTTCCATTACACCACATACAGCCCCGCAAGGAACAGAAGCATCCAATATTAAACCTGGAGGTATAGACCAGGGCCACTATTCCTTACCTGCCTATGGTAGACATAAGGAAGAACAGCTGCAAACATCAGACATTTCTAGGCCAAAGCCTTTTTTTTCAGGGTGTCTCAGGATCTTTCTGAAATTGAACTGTGAATAAAAGGCATTATAAACACAAAGTGAAATCCAACAAATCACTGTACAAGAGGATATTAAGGCAGGAGTTCAGAATGAACTAAAAGATTAAGTGCCTCAGACTCTCGGCTATCATATGTAGCCTCTTAATCAAAATCACCCTGGTGCTGGACATGGCAATATGACACCTGGAAAAACCAGGGAAACTATGGACTAATAAGCCAAATGACTCTCCAAGGCAAATAAATAGAAGCCAGTGTAAAGAAATCAATTTGTCCTACATGACATAATGTAACATCTGGGGAAGAACCAAAAGTGGCTTCATAAAGGGAAGTCAAGTTTCACGAACCTACTGAAATTCCCCAAACAACTCAAAAAGGCAAAGGAAATTAAGTTCCTGATGTACACTTGGACTTTCTGAAAGTACTCAGCAAGGTCCTCCCAGCAGCAGCTTTTAAGGACAATAAGCCACCATATAATCAAAAGTAACGGTCTCATGTGGGTTGTTGAAAAGGCAGAAAACCAAACAGGAACTGACAATTTCTTGTAGCAATGAGCTCACTATGAGTTCCTCAGAAGGATTCATACTGGTATCTGAGTCCTTCAAAACTGTCATAAATGTTCTGGAAAAGAATGTGAACAATATAGTTTGCCAACACTCTGATATCTGCAACTGAGAGTTGCTCCAGGTGCTAAATAAGGGATCATTGAGACAGTGGAATAGCACTGGGGAGTAGACTTGACTGGGCTATAAACTGGTAGATGAAATTCAGCGTAATAAATGTAAAATTCACTGAATGCAAGTTACAACCTCCATGCCAGCTGAAATACAGATAAGATGACTTCAACCTTGGTATAAGCTGCCTATGAGAAATCAGACGGGCAGAAAAATCCAGAACTGAAGTTGTTGCCTTCCCCCGAACATCATTTTCTTGAAAGACAGATACTGCTGAATACTCAGAAACTGCTGAAAACACTCTTTTGATATGCAGATGCTGCAACAACTGGAGATCTAAACTGCACATGGAACATCAGCAATCTCCCCAGCAGTGACCAAGAATGGACAGAAGCCCCCTCCTGTCATTTATTTGCAATAAGGGAAGTGAGGACCAGCTTAGGGAGCTGAACTTAGCTGAGCTCAGGTCATGCTCATGCAAAGTCACAGCAGGCCTAAAGTTGTTGGATTTGTCACATACCACCTCCTTCTACTACTCGTAGTAGTAGAGAGCTGTAGGATTAAACTCTACAGGAAAACCAAAACCCAACAAACTGGCCTATCAATTACTCCACATTTTCCATATTACCTCCATAAGCCACCAAAGGGCAATTCCACTCCCTGCTGCTTTCACAGTCAGATTCTGTATAACTGATGAGAATCTGACCATGAAATACTCCTCCCCATTCACAGACTCAATTGCAAACACATGACAAGTATCTCCTTTTGGTTTTAATTAGTTTCTCACTTTTTTTGAGGTAATTTGTGTGTTCTCAACTTGAAATACTACACATATCATTACCTCAGAGGGTGGCCTGGTCTGAAGTTTGGTGGTATATCATAGATCTAAGCCCTGCAACAAAACAGGACAGCTCCACGCACAGGAGTGTTTTCAGAAACAAGAGTCTGATGAGCAGAGGTGTACCAAAATATGTATTTGAAGTCACCTTTCTCATAAATGAAGGTTTTTTTTTTCCCTCCATCATGTCTGTTGCAATGAAAATAACAGAAGTGTAAGATTTGAGGACTGAAGCTCTCATTGCATTAAATTACATCAGCTTAAGGCACTATGGATTCACTGTGTGTACTCATGCAATTACAGGCTCCTGTACAAGGATACAGTAAAAAACATCTTAAACTTTGCCTTTTCTCAGTTTCAGGTGATTCCACTTTTCTAGGCAAGATCCATATCATACTTCTGACAAAAAAATACAAACATTTGGGTGCAAGCTAGGCACTGCTGGGACTTGTTATAAGTTGATGAAATGTAAATTTCTACACAAAGTTCTACCACTAATAAACATTTGAAGAAGAAACATTCCTGCATCAGGACTTCCAGGGGACTGCAAAAATGTGTTTTATGGGGGACAGTTTGCCAGTCTAGATGAAATGCTAAAGTACTCCTCAAGTCTTCCTCCCTCTGCACAGACGGATAAGCACTTTCAAGATTCAAGGCTGAAGGCTCAAGTGAACTGTTTCAAAGCTTGGTGCAAACATGTGACACCGTGCAGAACGCCCTACTGTCCTGTGGGCCACTCCTCAATATACTACAGATGCAGAACATTCTGCTGCTGAGGAGATGGGGATAGGAAATATCAGGAATTGCCCTGGCCTCAGATGTGCATTCAGATATTCCAAAGCTACTTCTCACCAGGTTGTTGGGTTTTTTTCTCTGTATTTACCCTTTTCATTCTCTGAGCACACAATCCTAATCCATTTTTTAGACTGGCTTTACATCTTTGTTACGAGTGATGATAGAGCAAATCAGCTTTCTGCCTCTGAGCTACCAAGAAATGGATGTTACATCTCGGTCTCCCCATTGCGCTGCCACACGTGCACATTTCAGAATCATGCCAGAGAGAGGAAATAAAGCTCAGAGGCATTTCAATAGAAATGTATTTCAGCAACCCTTAGAGAAGAGAAGAAGGTAACAAGATGATTATATTAGTTTTATAGACACAGTACTAATACTCAACTCAGGGGTGACCTTATTGCTCTCTACAACTACCTGAAGGGGGGTTGTAGACAGGCAGAGGTTGGTCTCTTCTCCCAGGCAACCAGTACCAGAACAAGAGGACACAGTCTCAGGCTGCGTCAGGGGAGGTTTAGGCTGGAGGTTAGGAGGAAGTTTTACACAGAGAGAGTGATTGCCCATTGGAATGGGCTGCCTGAGGAGGTGGTGGGGTCGCCGACGCTGGGGGTGTTCAGGGCGAGGCTTGACAGGATGCTTGGTTATATGGTTTAGTTGATTAGGTGGTGTCGGATGATAGGTTGGACACGATGATCTCGAAGGTCTCTTCCAACCTGGTTAATTCTATTCTATTCTAACTCATTGGGAGAGTTATTAGCAGAGTTGTTAACTGCTAAGTGAGCATGTGCTACATAAAAAAAAGCCAACATAAAAATCTCCAGCCAAACCACTATAGTTTATGTAAATGTATAATGGAGCTGAAGATACTGGAGAAGTGTGACACTTTACAGGGTATTAGGAAATAGTTCTCAGTACCTTTGTCAAATATTTAGCTTTGATTTTCAAATCCTTTTTTTCTCTAGGAAATTAGTCAGAGTTAATAGACAAAAGATGTTGATATATGGAGTTCAACAGCAGACCTTAAAAATTCAGATGTCTGCAATGTACAAAAAGGTTTAAACTCCAATAGTCTCTGCTCCTGTAGATTTGGATACACTGTTCCTCTCTATTTTAGGTCCAGATCGTGTATGCCCTCTTCAGCCAACATCCAGGCTCTGCCCTTCTGCCTCCCAACTTACAGTGATCTGTGACTCACAGCTCACTCATTTTAATCAACACTCCCACACGTCCTGTGGTATATTAGATCTAAGTCATGCAATGTTATAGGACAGAGAAGAAAATAGACCTGCTATACCCAGAGAGAATATTTAAATTAAAAATAATTATATTTAAACCACATTGGTAGACAGGGCTGTGGCAATTAAAGTAAGGTTGAGTTAGCACATTAAAAAGACTGCTCTTTATTTTGATTGCAGGAAACAGTCTATCCTGAACATTAATAACGCCTTTCAGCTACCAGCCTGGCTGGAAACCAACATACAGCCAACCTCCACAAGCACTTAGCTCAAGAGTTTTCACCAGAATTACTTGTAGTACTTCTGCTGCCCAGCAGATGGTGAACCTAAAGACAGGGGATTATCATAAGGAGCAGGACCTCCATAACCAAGCAAGCGCTGGATTCTAGGAATTTATTGAAAGTTGTATTAGTACAACAGGTCATTACCTGCCTGAATGCATTCCTTGGGCAGTACTGCTGTATACAGAAAATACCCAAGGAAAACAGTGAATCGTGCCAAAAGTCTTTAAAGAGTAGAAATAGTCACAGAAGAGAAGAAATTTTCATTTTAAATGCCTGTAAGACGTTCAGATTTTGTGTTTGTCATGAAGGAAACACACAAAACAGGAAGCTAACAGCCACTGATCTATTACAATTAAATCTCCTTTCCTTCCAACACAACAAAATTACAGGTTTGGATGTCAGTTGGGAAAATACTGTTGTACAACCAATTAAACTATTAAACTATTTGGAGAGATGAACCAAAACGTGTACACAACTCAGACAGAAAAGGCAAATCTCCCACACATACCCAGGATATCTATCTATCTCTCTATCTACCTACCTCTCCAAGGTGGGGAGGGGAAGGGGCAAGGAGGTTCCTTAGGTTTTATTGTAAAGGGAAGAAGTTCTAAGCTGCAAAGACTGCTTCTGTGGAGCAAGAGTAAGAAAGCTCCTCTCCATAGCAGAACTCCCTTTGTACCCTGGCGGGTTTGGCTGTGGTCAATTGCCTGATTAGTTGGAGGCCCAGTTTCTCCAAGCAAACAAAAGAACACTCAGAATAAGGGGCACCAGCAACAAGGAAAGGCTGATCTTTACCAGCTCCTCCGGACTCTGCCCTGGGGGCTATGTGGAGCAGTTGTACCTGCCAGAGTGTTGCTTAGACACACACTGGCCTAGGCAGACCAAAAGAATAGGACTGGTGATATCATTTCTGTTGTTCAGGTATCCACAACAAAGGGTAAACTGGAAAAACAACAGCAAAACTCTCAAAACAAAACCAAACCAACAACAAAAACCCCCCAACCCTTGACCAAACAAATAAAAAACCTCAACATAATAATAATACAAAACCATAGAAGTGTTACATCAGGTGATTATGAAGCTTTCAAAAATGAGCACCTAAAAAGAGACTATGCCCTAATTTAAACCAAAGCTGGGCATACTTACAGCATCACTGAACAGCTACATCTCCTCTAGAAAGAGCAAGAAGTTTGTTTCCCAAGCCTGTCCTTCAGATATCATTTCAACCGCTAAATGACCGTCCTGCCTTCTATCAGTTTTCCAAACAGTAAGGTCCAAGCAAACTTATTCACTGTTTGTGCTGGGCTTTGGGAATATGTCACAGGATCAAATCTGAGTGCTGAGGTAACTTTCAAGGGTACAACAAAAATGCCACACAGCCAGCAGCCTTCCTCCAGGATTTAACTGCTACTGCATGCAATGCTTTCTAATGCTCCTGTGTGTCACTTGAGATGCTCCTTGCAGCCCAGTCAATTGCCCACCTTTGGAAGTCTGTGGCCACAGTACTTCTCCCATCTTCATCACACCCCACTTTACTGCCTTTTATATGGACAGTCTTGCTGGCCCCACAAAATGCATCTGGATGCATTCCTGTGTGATCTGCCCTAGGTGATACTGCTTTGGCGGAGTGGTTGGACTTGATCTCTGGAGATCACTCCCAGCCCCTACCATACAGTGATTCAGTGTGAAAAGAGAAGGAAGCACTCATAACTGCTTCAGACACCATGCAGACACAGCTACACACCTCAAATACCCTATGAAAGAAAGCTGCTGAAGTATCTGAAGACACTGGGCGCACAAGTTGAAGAGGATGGCTTCTCATCAATCTAAGACACACTCTACAGGTGTACAGGTGTGAATCACAGGCTCTGCAAGCACCCAGAACTGCTTTCCATGGAGGACTTCATATGCAAACTTCCGTAGCAATACCAGATCCAAAACTCTTGTTGCCTTAATCTGTAGCCAGCAAACACAAAGTGACAGTACAAATGTCAGCAAGGCAGTTTTCTTGTAGTCCCAGCAGAAGCATCCTTTACTCCCAGTGGGAGGGCAGCACAACCCAGTGTTCACCACCACTTTGACGCCTTCCTTGTACTTGGTATTTGCCTCTCCTGTGCTGCCTTGCAGAGCTTGAAAGATACTATACAGTATTAAACCCAGAAAGCCTGAATGGGATCAAAACGGCTTCAACTTATCTACCCTAAGCCTGATGAATGCCATTTCGACTCCTTTCCATAAGATTAGTATCTTGCTCTACAAATGACTTTTCAACATAGGAAAAATAGTTTCTACCAACATCATGTAGTGCTACAGATAACTAACATGAGAAATGCCATGCAATGCAGGCACTGAATAACAAAATAACCAGTTTTTCCACTCAGATGCTTTCTAATATTGCTTAGGATTTTTTTGTAAGATGTGGTGTTCACAATAAACAATTTAAAGATTCCATGTTCACTGGCTCCTTTGTCAGCAGCAGCTCTTGAGCTGCCAAATAAAAAGCTTTCTTCTCTCTTTTCTTTTTTTTTTTTTTCCTTCTTTTCTTTTTTTTTTTTTCCTTCTTTTCTTTTTTTTTTCCTTTTTTTTTGGTATTTTGTAAAAAGACCATATATTTGTCAACAATCTTAGAACTCTTAGCCTTGGATCCCCTCTCAAAGGCCTACTATATTAACATAAATAATTTTTTTTTTTTTTTAAATCAAGTCTGATGATTCCCTCTTTCCCTTTATTACAGCAGCACTATTCATGATGCTAACATTAAGGGTCTGCCAGCATTTTTATTGGAAACCACCACTCCAGGGGTTTATAACTCAGCAGTAAAAATTTACTCCAGAATGAAACTTATCATGCAAAGGAGCTCTTATTTAAGCCTAAATGACAGAAAATTATATTTATACTTGTAAAAAGTTATTTTAAAGCACTTGCAACTGTTCAGGCAATTGGACTACATCACTGACCAGTAATTTGAGCCTCTGCCCTGAAAAAAGAAGCTTGTTGAACATAACTTTCAGAAATCATTTCCTAAAGCTTATTGCCACCATGTGACTACAAGAACAAAATCCATGTATGCAGAAAGATGCAGGGGAATCCTGGAGATACAGGAGCAAAGCAATTGCTTAGAAAATGAGGAGTAAATATCTGAAAAGAGACAAGCTGGAAGATCAGGATGGGTCCTTTGTTTGGGAAAATTTAGGAGTAAACTAGAAGGGAGCCCCCTTGTCATACTGAGATTTTGAAATGTGGCTCCTTTGTTACAGAAGCGCAATCACTCCACATCATCTGGAGTAGACTGTGGGTAGATAGAATTTTGCAGGACAAAACGGTCAAACAAGAGAAACAGAATGACAGGGCAACACTGAAGTACTCTGCTAGTCACAGAGTCACAAGTTCCTTGAGAGGAATAGCTTAATAGCTCTGTAGGTCTGCTAAGGAATTTCCATATTCAAACTGCAAACTACATTCCCCAACCTTCATTCAAAAGGCAGCAGGATGCACTTGACAAAAACCTTCAAGTGGCTTCAATTTTGTGCAATAACCTCTATTTGATGAGCTCATATTGCACACTAAGCTCTGTATTACCCCTAACCTGCTTTATGCAAGTGAATCATTCCAGTCAGATTGTTAGAAGAAGGGATTTCAAATTATGGCACAAGTACATTTCACACAAAATGCCAGTTCCGCCAAGGTCATGTTTTGGAGTGCAGCAGGAGAATTTGCTTCCTAAAAGACGTCTGCTTTTGAAATGTGGCTGACAACATTCATTTCCACACAGCTTCCAGATTTTTATCTTTTTTTCCCAAAAATACCAGCTAACAGAATTGCACCACCTATGACTTAATTCTCTTTATTGCTCATTAGACTAAAATCTGGTCATTTTAAGTGGAAGGAAGCTTTGAGGAAATGATCACCTTAGAGCAATTCCTGATTTGTCTTTGACCAGGACAGTTTCTTATGCAGTAGTAATCTACAGTAACTGTTGTCTGACAAGAGCCTTTTAACTGAAATTGCTCTTATTACAGCTGTAATAAAATCAGTTTAGAAGATGAAGAGGCTGGCTTTATGGGTTCATCCTTCACTTTCCCCTCTTTGGGCAAGATTTCTATCATTTATTGCACTTTGTAACACATGAAAATATTCAAAATCATCAGAGGTTTTCATGCTAGCTTACCACAGAATCAGGTAAAACCTCTAAAAGCAGGCAAAGTAGGTGAAGAAGCAGCCTTCCTGCCATGGAACAAAAATGGCTCAGACATAATTCAACACACAGACATACAAAGTGAGAAGGCTGGAAGCAGCATTTACCTGAGGGAACACTGGTAAAGTGAAAGGCTCATTAAAAAAATAAAATAAAATCAGACCTAGGAAATAATTCAGAAGCAAGTATTTCAGCAGCTTTTACTTGTGCTCCTACCTTTTATAGAGAAACTAAAATATGGGCTTGAAAGGCAGTCCCCTGGAGCACTACCATCTGAGAACTGAGAGCAATCCTTTGATCCAAGTTGGCCATGTTCAGAGGAAGACTTCAGAATGCCGCTGGGATGGTCAGGAGCTGTATTCCTAGTTGATTTTCTAAGATAAGATCACAGTATCACAGTATCACAGTAACTAAGGTTGGAAGAGACCCCAAGGATCATCAAGTCCAACCTGTTCCAACAGACCTCACAACTAGATCATGTCAGCAAGTGCCACGTCCAATCTCCCCTTGAACACCTCCAGGGACGGCGACTCCACCACCTCCCTGGGCAGCCCATTCCAATGACGAACGACTCGCTCAGTGAAGAACTTTTTCCTCACCTCAAGTCTAAACCTCCCCTGGCACAACTTGAGACTGTGTCCCCTTGTTCTGGTGCTGGTTGCCTGGGAGAAGAGACCAACCCCCTCCTGTCTACAACCACCTTTCAGGTAGTTGTAGAGGGCAATGAGGTCGCCTCTGATCCTTCTCTTCTCCAGGCTAAACAATCCCAGCTCCCTCAGCCTCTCCTCATAGGGCTTGTGCTCAAGGCCTCTCCCCAGCCTTGTTGCCCTTCTCTGGACACGTTCAAGTGTCTCGATGTCCTTCTTAAACTGAGGGGCCCAGAACTGGACACAGTACTCAAGGTGTGGCCTAACCAATGCAGAGTACAGGGGCACAATGACCTCCCTGCTCCTGCTGGCCACACTATTCCTAATACAGGCCAGGATGCCATTGGCCTTCTTGGCCACCTGGGCACACTGCTGGCTCATGTTTAGGCGGGTGTCAATCAGCACCCCCAGGTCCCTCTCTGTTTGGCAGCTCTCCAGCCACTCTGACCCCAGCCTGTAGCTCTGCATTCATTGTATTGGCAAACAGATGAGTCTCCTAACATTAGATCAGAATCATTGCGGCACTTGTACTATTGCCTACCGGGTCAGCACTTCAGTAACTTCACTAAAATAGCTTATGCTAGGCTTATAAGCATCATTAAAATCCTCCCATGTCTTCTCAGACCCAGTTTCATGGCCTTCTAATTCCAGCATTTATGCCAAACAGAGAAGCATAGTTTTCTCACTTGTAGAGCACTTTCATGTACCATGGTGGGATTTACATCACAGCGTAACACAGTCTTTTCTGGGAGGGTGAACAGTTTTCCCAGGGCTTGTGAGGATGAACAAGCCTGTTCAGGTAAAATAATCTGAACCAGAGCTCTGTTCTTGAATCAAACTAAAACTTTAAAAGAATAAAACACTTCTACCACAAAGAAGCTAAGCACATGTTTTAGCTTTAGGTGTATGCTCAAAACTCACTGGCACTGGTTTAATTGCTGGATTTAACAGGATTGACTTCAGTGTGTACTTAAGTATTTTACTGACATGGGAATTTTACAGATCTCGTTTAACATGAAAAGGTTTTAGAAATGAGCCAGGTGTACAGCAGTTGTGAGCTTCTGAAATTTTCACCTACTGATGTGGAATTCACAAAAATGAGCTTCAGATTGCTACAACCCTAAACCTCCTCTGACTTCCACTGAAAATTCAACTCTTAATGAACTAACCCAATTCACCACTTTGACAATGACATCCATAATCTAGAGCTTGAAAAATTAAAACAGATTCTAGAGATCTTGCTCCTCTCTACAGCTCTGCAAGGCTTATGAATCTGTGGGTGGTATACTAACAGATCTTGCAAAGAAGCACATTCTTAAAACATTTTTTTAAACCCTGATTTGCAGCAAATGCTACAGATTAGGAACAAGTTTCAGACAAATGTTCAAACCCACAGAATCCTTACTGAAACATCTAAGTCTTCTGAAAATTATCCATACTAGGTGGTCTATGCCTTTTCTTCAGATAAATGAGTAGCTATTTGGGTATGTATTGAGGATCTGCCTGTTAATCCATGAAGTAGCTCTGTGTTCTTGCAACGTTTTGATGTACTAGTTTTTCCCTTCCCATCAGTCAAACAAAAGGTTCCCAGGCATCTACTTAAAGACTTCCTGTGGTAAACTCTTCCAGTTCAGCTCCTTATAAACTGCAGTGCTGCTGATTGACCATTTCAGGCACCTTGAAAAGAAGGAAACGTGACAACCCACCCAGGTTCTCAGAGCCACAGGTTTGCGTGGACACTGGTATTTCTCTGTGACTCTTCTGCAGGGGCTTGTGCAGCAGCAACACAAGCTTCTGGTTTTCACTGACCCCTATACTGTGGAAAAAGTTGTACCTGACTGGGTCACTTCAGTCACTCCTATTGCCTGTGGTGTAGGCATGCATTCAGTTGTGTCTGTGGCTCTGTCCCAGCAAAGGTATGGCTACATACTTTTTTTTTGCACTAAGATGATTACAGGAAAAAGCTAAGAAGAAACTCCAAAAGTGGAGTACTTAATATTGGTGCTGTTTGTAGCACTCTCCTGGACCTTATATTCCTTCATCCCTTCCCTGTTCAGGACTAGTGTTTTGGAAGAACATAAGATGCACATCAGATGGCCAACACTGATTTCAACAGGATCACAAAACATCCTTGGGTTGGAACAGAAAGAAATACCCTGGTGCTCACCACTCCTAATTCTTACAAAACTCCCTTTCATGCCACTGGGAAGGCAGCCAGCAGGAAGGCTGAACACTGAAATACACTACTGGCGCGGTTAATGTCCCAGAGGACTTTGTCTGTTACTTGTCCTTGCACTCTGGATCAGACCCCGAGTGAAGTGAAGTTGCTGCAGTTCAACATATCCTGCAATAGTTCCTTTCACAGCAAGCCAAAAAGGAAAAGCAAGACCAGGTAACAACCCTGGCGAAAGTCCACGTGGCTCCAGTCAAAGCTCCTCTTGTATTCCAGAGCACTATGAAACAGGCATGATGGCTCCTAGCAGCCATAGCCATCCAGAAAAGTGTTTTCTCTCTTCTGGTTACAGATTATTTCTGTTTTGAAAAAATACATAATCTTAATTTATATATGTTAAATATATGTATTGAGTTATATATACTATGCATTATTGTAAGAATAATATATAATCATTTCAGTTGGAAAAGACTTTAATGATCATTGAGTCTAACCATTCTCTAACTCTACCAAGTCTGTTGCTAAACCTCAGCACCACATCTCCACCTCTTTAAACACCTCCAGCAATGGAGATACAACCAGATCCCTGGGCAGCCTGTTTTAGTGTTTGAGAACCCTTTCAGTGAAAAAAATTTCTCCTAACATCCAACCTAAACCTCTCCTGGTGCAACTTGAGGCCATTTCCTCTCAACACATCACTTGTATTTTGGAGAACAGATCAACACCCACATCACTCTAACCTCCTTTCAGGGAGCTGTAGAGAGCAAGGTCTCCCCTCAGCCTCCTTTTCTGCAGACTAAACAACTTCAGTTCCCCCAGCCACTCCTCATCAGACCTATTCTCCAGTCCCTTCACCAGCTTTGTTGCCATTCTCTGGACCCACTACGGCACTTCAATATCCTTGTAGTGAGGGGCCCAAAACTCAACCCGTTACTCAACCCAGTGCTGAGTACAGGGGCACAATCAATCCCCTGGTCCTGACGGTCACACTAATCCTGGTAGAGGCCAGGATGCTGTTGGCCTTCTTGGTCATCTAGGCACACTACTCAGGTGGCCAAGATCTTACACACATATATATAGTGTTATTATATACTATTTACTTTCTTTAACTGTGTGCATATTTCCATATACAAGTGGTTATACAAAATAACATTTATTATACCTAATGTACAGGCATTCAATATTTTGTTCCTCCAAAAACATTAAAATCTGCTCTCTACCTTCACTGATCAGATATTAAAAATGCCAGCAATTTTGCCTACTCACTGGTAGAGCTAGCCATGCACAGTGATTTTTTTAATACATATTAGCAAGTAGGTCATCAAGTAGTTTTATTTTTAGATATATTTTTAAGTACTCGTAAGGGGATCAGCAGATCCTCACCTATAAAAATTCCTGACACTTTCATGCTATTGCTATCAATTAGAGACCTTTTCCAAGTGCAGAAGATAATTATAATTATTAGCATTTATAATAAAATTACTAAACTGGAGATATTTTTGGAAGGGTGCAGACTATCACTGATCAGTTATATCATCTCTGATCCCTCAAAATGTGTGCAAAATGAGACCATCCAGAAAGGCTGATAACTGTGTGTTAGAGAGATACATACAATCATCTTTTCGTTTGTCCGGTCTACAACCTCTGGTGCCAGAATGCCTGCCAGAATTCCTGTTCCAATGCAATGTTGCAGACAGCAGCTCAAGGAGAACTGTTCTGTGATCAAATCAAAACTGGAAAGACTGAATTATAAAGCCAGATCAGCTGAAATGCCAGATTTTTCCTAGACCTTTTAATATCAATTATTTGGTAAAGCAGTAAATAACTACTGACACTAGATCTGCTTTGCCTGTGTAGGATTTGATCCAACATGGATGAAGAGAGGTTGATGAAATTTGGATTAGGCCCCTTGACAAGGCTGTTTGAGGTCAGTGATTTATTCCACGCTAGTAGAGTACCTTGTACAACAGTCTGTACCCAAAAGGCAGCATGAGTGTTTAAATGCACTCTCTCTGGCATGAAAGGATGAGATGGCAACCCTCCTGTTAGTCTGTCCTTCATTTCAGCCATTCCTTCCCCATAAGACATGATGAGAAAGATAAGAGAACCCTGCAAAAAGCTGCAAGCAGAAAGACTTAAATTCTCCAACTTAATTCCCATATCTAACATTTATTTCATTATAACTCTCTTCTCCCTGTCTCTCTTCTCCCTGTGACTGGGACTTCCACTTGTCCAAATCCTGTATTAACTACTTGTAGAATAACAGATGCAAAACTGAGCACCAAGTATTTAGGATGCTTATTCTGAACATATGATGCCTGTTCCAGTGCTCTGTGACCCTTACAGTAAAGAAGCTCTTCCTCATGCTGTGGTGTAACTTCCTGTGCTGTAGTTTACATCCATTGCCCTTTGTCCTGTCACAGGGTACAAGTGATAAGAGGCTGTTCCTTCCTTCTTGACGCCCAGTCTTATCTTATATTAAACATTTATTCAATCCCCTCTCAGTCTTCTCCTCTCCAGACTAAAAAGCCCCAGGTCTCTCAGTTTTTCCTCGTAAGGCAGTGCTCCAGACCCTAAATCATCCTTGTAGCCTTGGTCTTTTTATGATCCTTCATACATGACTGTGAGATAGTGTTGACATTTATTAATAACACACATAGCAGTCAGCCAGCTCCCAGCTCAGGTACAGGCATACCCGAAGACCTAGTCTTGGGATTTGGAGGGGAAGTACATTTTTGTGTGCTGTATATTTTTGAATTATTAACTTTTCCTACCTGCTTCCTCTTTCCAGAATATGCTAGACAGTGTCAAGAAATTGCACTGCTCCCATAGTTCATGGTAACAAGCAGATGGAACACTGGTAGGCTAAAACCTCAAAATGTAGAACTATGAAAAGAGATGCATCTGTTCTTATTTTTTGCTCCTCTAAAACATGAGGAGAATGGGAGGAATTTGGAGGATGAGAATCAGAATCATATGGCATCCATCAAAACGCATATGGTTTCTCTCTTATCTCTGCCTCTACAGCACATAAATAAATGAAATTGATCCCAGTACTGCTGCATATACATAACTGTAGGATGACATTATTAAGCCAATTACTATGACCAGTTACAGACTAAAGAAGGCAGCATTTTTCTTGTTATATCCCTTGGCTCTGCAGTAATAATACTGGCTCATATCCAGCCTTTTTCAGCTACAGCTTTATCAGCATGCGAGATGTTGGGTGGTATGTACTATTTGCATCACTCTTCTCATAACAAGGTCTTGGTCTTACTATTTCAACACCATCAGCTTTCCTCCTAAACCTACTTTTTCTTCCAAGTGATTGTGCGCTTGTTCAACCATATACTATAGGAAGGGACGAATATCTTGTGAGTTTAAATGAGTCCACAGTTACACTGGGCCTAACTGCACTGCCATTTTAATTTCTAATGATCACCTTTATACCTTTAGACAACAAGCAAGTTGTCATTAGAAGTACTCTGACACAGAGAGATGGCCTGAGCTCCTACACTGACTTACTCTGCGCTGAGTTTCATTTGCAAATTTTGTGGATTCATTTACCCACTCCTGTGCCTTAGTTCATTCCTCTCTAGGAAATGCTAAAATCAAAGGAATAACAAAACATAGTTCCTTCCCTCTCTCAAAGTTTGTAATGGCTTGAATTTAAACTAAGTCTTTTGATTAAATGCAGTCTAGTGCAATTAGATATAAGAGCTGAGGATGGTACGAGAATTTCTACACATCACCTGGGAACTTCACAGAACTAGAATGCACTGCTTGGTTTGTTTTGTGATCCCTGCTTTTGCCTGCCTGTTGCAGTTGCTTCCCTAGGCAATGTAAATTTTATTTACTTTTGAGTTGGTTAGTAAGGAAAAAACCCAATTACCCACATTACAAAATTGCATCCTGATTTGTACCAAAAACTGGCCAATGTGGTCCCCATCCACAAGAAGGGTCAGATGGAGGAACCTGGAAACTACAGGCCAGTCAGCCTGACCTCATTGCCAGGGAAAGTGATGGAACAGATTATCCTGGCGGCAATAACTGCGCACCTGAAGGATGGCCAAGGGCTCAGGTCCAGCCAACATGGATTTAGGAAGGGCAGGTCCTGCCTCTCCAACCTGATCTCCTTCTATGATCAGGTGACCCATCTGGTGGACATGGGGAAGCCTGTGGATGTAGTCTACCTGGACTTCAGCAAGGCCTTTGACACCGTCCCCCACAGTAAACTGCTGGCTAAGCTGTCAGCTCGTGGTTTGGACAGCAACACTCTGTGCTGGGTTAGGAACTGGCTGGAGGGCCGAGCCCAGAGAGTGGTGGTGAATGGTGCCACATCCGGCTGGCAGCCAGTCACCAGTGGCGTACCCCAGGGATCAGTGCTGGGCCCCATCCTCTTTAACATCTTCATTGATGATCTGGATGAGGGGGTTGAGTCAGTCATCAGCAAGTTTGCAGGTGACACCAAGTTAGGAACAGATGTTGGTCAGTTAGAGGGTAGAAAGGCTCTGCAGAGGGACCTCGACTGACTGGACAGATGGGCAGAGTCCAATGCGATGGCATTTAACAAGTCCAAGTGCCGGGTGCTGCACTTTGGCCACGGCAACCCCATGCAGAGCTACAGGCTGGGGACAATTGGTTGGAGAGCAGCCAGGCAGAAAGGGACCTGGGGGTACTGGTTGACAGCCAGCTGAACATGAGCCAGCAGTGTGCCCAGGTGGCCAAGAGGGCCAATGGCCTCCTGGCCTGTATTAGGAATAGTGTGGCCAGCAGGAGCAGGGAGGTCATTGTGCCCCTGTACTCTGCATTGGTTAGGCCACACCTTGAGTACTGTGTCCAGTTCTGGGCCCCTCAGCTTAAGAAGGACATTGAGACACTTGAATGTGTCCAGAGAAGGGCAACAAGGCTGGGGAGAGGCCTTGAGCACAAGCCCTATGAGGAGAGGCTGAGGGAGCTGGGATTGTTTAGCCTGGAGAAGAGAAGGATCAGGGGTGATCTCATTGCCCTCTACAACTACCTGAAAGGTAATTGTAGACAGGAGGGGGTTGGTCTCTTCTCCCAGGCAACCAGCACCAGAACAAGGGGACACAGTCTCAAGCTGCACCAGGGGAGGTTTAGGCTCAAGGTGAGGAGAAAGTTCTTCACTGAGCGAGTCGTTCGTCATTGGAATGTGCTGCCCAGGGAGGTGGTGGAGTCACCGTCCCTGGAGGTATTTAAGAGGAGATTGGACATGGCACTTGGTGCCATGGTCTAGTTATGAGGTCTGTGGAGACAGGTTGGACCCGATGATCCTTGGGGTCTCTTCCAACCTTAGTTATACTGTGATACTGTGAGACTGTGAAAAAGCTGATCACATTAAACCCACCAAGTTTCTAAAGATATTTTTGCTTAATATTTTCAGTAAAATGAACATATATGAGAGGGAAGCTCAAGAGTGCCAGGGAAGAACTGCTGAGCAGTATGAATCTACAGTAAGTGCTTAGGACTGGCAGAAGAAAAATCAGAATCCATTACCCAGCTTTGCCATATTACTAGCTGCTGCTCCATTTCAAAAGCAGAATCTACACTGATCCTCACAACAATACAGGTTAATGAAGACATGCTGCTATGGGAAACTTTAAAAGTTTACAAAGGCAGAATCGACTGATCTCTGCTTTCTTGTCTATGTTCCTTTCCTATTCCACTGGCATTCATCATAACAACACTTTTTCTTTACATATGACACAACTTTTCAGGCTTGGCCTCCAAGGAACCCTTAACAGTGGAGTAAGCCTGCAGGATTAAAGAAAAAAAAATTGTTGAAACTTTAACCTCATTCTTCTCCTTCATCCAACCTCAACATGACTTGTTTATGCATAAGTTTATGCAAACGTGATACCCATCTACAAGAAGGGCCTTAAGGATGATCCAGAGAATTACAGGCCTAACAGTCTGACCTTGGTGCCAGGAAAGGTTATGGAGCAGGTCATCCTGATTGCCATCATGTGGCACACACACAACAACTAGGTGATCAGGCCCAGTCAGCATGGGTTTATGAAAGGAAGGTCCTTCTTGATTAACCTGATCTTCTATGACATGGTGACCCACTTAGAAGATGAGGGAAGGTTTGTGAACATTGTATACCTGGACTTTAGTAAAGCCTTTGACACTGTCTCCCACAGCATTCTCCTTCAGAAACTCAGGGGACAAAGCTTGGATAACTCTGCACTGGATAAAAAACTGGCTAGAAGGCTGGGCCCAAGAGTGGTGGTGAATGGAATTAAATCTGACTGGCATCCAGTCACTAGTGGTGTCCCCCAGGTATCACTACTGAGGCCTGTCCTCTTTAATATCTTTATTAATGATCTTGATGATGGGATTGAGTGCACCCTCAGTAAGTTTGCAGATGACACCAAGTTGGGCAGCTGTGTGGATCTGCTAGAGGGTAGGGAAGCTTTACAGCAGGATTTGGAAAAGTTAGACCCAAGAGCGAAGGCTAACTGTATGAGGTTAAGCAAGGCAAAGTGACAGGTCCTGAACTTGGATTTCAACAACCCCATGGTAAACTTCAGACCTGGGGATGTGTGGTTGAAAAGTTGTGACTTGGAGAGGGGCATGGGGGTATTGGTTGATAGTCAACTGAGTATTGAGTCAGCAGTCTGCCCAGGTGGCCAGGAAGGCCAATGCCATTCTGGCTTCTATTAGAAACACTGTGGTCAGCAGGAACAGGGAGGTGATCATCCCCCTGTACTCAGCACCGGTGAGGCCGCACCTTGAGCACGGGCTTTAGTTCTGAGCTCCTCACTATAAGAAAGACATTGAGGTGCTGGAGCATGTCCAGAGAAGGGCAAGGAGGCTTGTGAAGGGCCTGAAGCACATGGCCTCCAAGGAGCGTCTGAAGGTGCTGGGGTTTTTGAGCCTGGAGGGGAGGAGGCTGAGGGGACACCTCATCACTCTCTACAACTCCGTGGAAGGAGGGGGCCAGCCTCTTCTTGGTGGTAAGCAACAGGACTAGATGAAATGGTTACAAGCTGCACCAGGGGAGCTTCAGGCTGAATATTAAGAAATATTTCTTCACTGAAAGGGTTATCAAACATTGCAATGGTCTGCCCAGGGCAGTGGTGGAATCACTATTCCTGGGGGTGTTTAAGTGGCCTGTGAACCTGAAGCTTAGGGACATGACCCTTCAGTGCTGGTTCAAAGTTTGGACTCGATGATCTTGACGGTCCCTTCCAACCAAAAATATTCTGTGATTCTTTGAATTTTAATCCCTTTAGAAGCCTTAATTTATTCCAGAATAATAGTGGAGGGCACTATCTGAAGGCTGGCAATTCTATTTAACAACTCAGTTTTGGATCAGGGCTCCGCATTTGTTCCTCTCTCTGCTCAACTGTCAGAGTCCAACAGATGAGCTGATAGAACCAGTCTTCCCTGGAACCGCTGCAAGGATGAGCATCACAGGATTTTCATTACAAAAACCTGTGCTTGTGGCAGTGCAACAGCCTTGAAATTAGTACTCCATCTGAAAGTTTCCAATAAACTCCTCTCCACTAAGCAGCTTGGAGAGTGATAGAAAATTCCCTCGAGCAGTCAAAAGTCCTTACAGAAATATTTTTTTGTACAGTATATCTGACTTGAGCCAGTGGCATCATGCTCCAACTTCTCCCTCTAAGAGTTTTAGTTATCACAGAGGGGGGCTTTCACAGTTTAAGCAGTAGAGTTGTAATAGGGAAAGAGTTTAGTCTCTGTATATCCTTCAAATATTTAGCATTTCAATATTCTACACCACACTTTTAAGTCATGCTTTACAATCTTCCATTATCAGAAAATTATATATCTTCCAAATTTGCTACCATTGCTAAAATCAAGCAAGTTTTAGGGTGAGAAAAGGGATTTGGACAGATTTCATATGTTTAATTATTCCAAAAGGCAAACTGGAGGACTCCAAGAGATTGTGAACGTTTTCATACACAAAGATTTGGGTGGCCATATAGGAATTCATGGTCCCCCCCATGACAAAGGCTGCGCACATTCAGTGTCTCAGTATAATTCTGCTACAGCACAGAATCTAATACTTGCTCTTTCACAGCTCTCCACATGATCAAAAAAACAAAAACACAAACACAACCAAATATAAGACAATGCAGAAAGTGAAGGTTAAACATTTAAAATATTTAACATATTTCTACACACACTTTCCCCATCTCTGCTAATCAACAGTAAAAAGAGGTCAGTAGTTCGGCCTGGGCTGGATTATATCCATTATAGCTTTATTAACATTTCAAAAGAAAAAATGAGGCCAAGATGGAAAAACATAAATAACAAGGAGGAAAATTGTAAAAAAGGAGAATTGCAGTGAGAGGCTCATATTCTACTAGATGCTGAGCTAGCTATTGATCTATATTCAGCTTTGGCAAATCCCCTTAAACTGAACTGCATTTTCCTAGGAAGGGCTGTGATAAATAAATTTGTGCTTTAGTAAACCTAAAATAAAGTTTCATAATACTTAAAGCACTTGGCCCATCACTCCTGTGATGTAATTCTGACATGCAGAATTCTAATTCTGAGCATACAGAAGCCTAATAACAAAACACATAAAATATCAGTAGCTTTAGACTGATGAAATCAGGGCAATATGGTACATCAAAAATTGAGGAGAAGCCATCCCCATTACATTAAGGGTGTTCACAGGCCCTCTACCCACCACATCACTGTTGCTGCAATGCCAAATGAATGGCCCTGCCACAGGGAACCTGGGATCTACTTGGGCTCCTCTAAGAGAAGAATTTGGATCTGCTCATTTGCTTATTCCACTGTAAAGCTGGCAAGGTAATTTAAAATGCCCTCAGATTTTCTTAACAGCACAAATTCAAATCTCCAGACTACTAGATACACAGGTTTTTTGTTTCAGTTAAAAAGCAAGTTAAAGCAGTACTGGCCCTCCTCCTTTTCTTAATTCATGCAGCTTAATCCAAGGTCATTGCCACATATGTCAAATAATTTTCTGAATAATTCCCTGTACAAGGTATTTTGTGGTTCAAGAATGTACAGGAGGTGCTTCAGGGACACACCATTGATATCTCTCCAAATCACCTCACGGCAAGCATGCCTGGAGTATTGAAAGTATTGCCATATAGAGTCACAGAATTGTTTCAGTTGGAGAAGACCTCTAACGCTGAGTCCAGCGTTGACCTGACACCGCCACAGGCACTAAACCATGTCCGTAAGTGTCATGTCTACACATTCTTGGACACCTGCAGGAACAACAGTAACTCCACCACCTCTCTGGGCAGCCTGTTCCAATAACTGACCACTCTTTCAGTAAAGAATCTTTTTCCTAATATCCAACATAAACCTCCCCTGGTGCAACTTGAGGCCATTTCCTTTTGTTCTGACACTTGTTATTAGGGATAAGAGACCAGTCTTTTTGAGGTATCAGAAATATAATTATTTGCAGGAAAAATAAGAGAAGGTCAGAAAGAGCCAAATTCAACAAGACCTTCCACCTAGGCTTAGCTATGAGACTGTGCTAGGGCTTTCATCAATGCCCTAGTATTACTGAAGCTCAGAGGGAAAGGCAGAATTTTCAGCTCCAATGTTGATTATTAGTGTTTTGGGGAAAAGTGAGATTATTTTTTTTTTGCTGGGAAAGCCACTAGTTTAGAGCTCCTGATAAGGACTGCATTTTGCTTGTACAATGCATCTCAGTTCAGACGTTCTTGTCATGAATAAACTCAGTATGTTTTCAGCAAATGTGGAGGGTTGCCGAAGAGTTATTTGAAAAATAGGTTTGAACTTGTGAAATTGTAGTAAATAGTTAAAAAAAACCCCACAGGAAAATTCTGGAATTCCATGAAGACACATTCAAACTGCAGCTGCACTGATTAGTATTTATGATCAGATTATCTTTTCCCTCCAAAACAGTATATTTCATAATAATTCCAAAAGACAATATGCAGATACCATATGGTCCTGTGAACATCTGCAGCCCAGAGCCATCTCAGTCAGAAGCACAGAATGTCAGTATGAGATTGCCCAGGAGTTTCCATCTGATCTGCTGCCTCAGGGATTGAAAGAGCAATAACAATAAAGGGAACCATGAGTGTTGTTTAATGTTTTTCAATGGATCGTGCACATTAGGAACAGTAATTAATGATTTGGTTTATAATGCTTCAGGGAATTACTGTCCAACGAAATAATGTAAGTAATTTAAATTTGCAATAAAGTGTAAGCATGCAGGCATTTCATGGTAGTGTACAGCACTTACTTGCCAGAGGAAAAAAACAAACCACTGTTATTGCAGCCACATCCAGATAATCCACAGAAAAAGCCGTATCAACCCCTTAAGTGATTTGATTACACTCTCTTACTGTGCAACAGTCCTCAAAGGCATATTCAAAGCCAAATACACCTCACTAAAAGACCACAGGAGTGAAAATTATAGAACTCCTTTTTTACTCTTAAGGCAACTGCAGTTCTCTCTTTTAAAACACATCTCCTGACACCTGCAATTGCCATCATTATTCTATTTTTTAAAACACCGGATTCTATTTACACAGATCAGAACCCTGCAGAGACACCAGAGCACAACAGCGACTTGCTTCTCTAATGGTGGCTTCCCAAGCAAGCATTCGCATCCTGAATGTTCAGTCTTCTGAGACAAAGGTCCATGGTATGCCATGTTCCCAGGTAAGGTAGTTATTACCTTTAAGTTGTCAGAAGCAGAAGAACTGTAAAACTGCCTCTGAAATGCCAGTCACTAGCACTTCTGGCCCCCAGCAAAGGCACCTGAGCACTGCAACAATCTTGCTTTCAGCCCATTCTTCATTGCTTCTTCAGCAAACCGTGTCTGAAACAGTGCGTGGTCCCTAGGCTACATTAAAGAATATAATTTCCTTTGTTCAGGCATATACTAACTCAGGCAAAAGATCTTTTAACAGTAAGGGTTAGCTCTGTGGAAATTACTTCCCCCTCTTACTACCACCCAACAAGCACATCCTGGCCCAGCTGTGCCACCTGCAGCAGGGACAGGGAGAGGGACTAGTCTCTAGTGGTGTTGGATCAGTGCTGGGCACAATCCTATTCAATATCTTTATTGATGATCTGGATGGGAGGATTGAGTCCATCATCAGTAAATTTGCAGATGACACCAAGTTGGGAGCAGGTGTTGATCAGTTAGAGGGCAGAAGGGCTCTGCAGAGGGACCTTGACTGGCTGGACAGATGGGCAGAGTCCAACATGATGACACTCAACAAGTCCAAGTGCCGGGTGCTGCACTTTGGTCACAACAACCCCATGCAGTGCTACAGGCTGGGGACAATTGGTTGGAGAGCAGCCAGGCAGAAAGGGACCTGGGGGTACTGGTTGACAGCCAGCTGAACATGAGCCAGCAGTGTGCCCAGGTGGCCAGGAAGGCCAATGGCATCCTGGCCTGCATCAGAAATAGTGTGGCCAGCAGGAGCAGGGAGGTCATTCTGCCCCTGTGCTCAGCACTGGTTAGGCCACACCTTGAGTACTGTGTCCAGTTCTGGGCCCCTCAATTTAAGAAGGATATTGTCTTAGAATAGAATAGAATAGAATTAACCAGAGAAGGGCAACAAGGCTGGTGAGAGGTATCGAGGACAAGCCCTGTGAGGAGAGGCTCAGGGAGCTGGGGTTGTTTAGCCTAGAGAAGAGGAGAATCAGGGGAGACCTTATTGCTCTCTACAACTACCTGAAGGGAGGTTGTAGCCAGGTGGGGGTTGGTCTCTTCTTCCAGGCAACCAGCACCAGAACAAGAGGACACAGTCTCAAGCTGCGCCAGGGGAAGTTTAGGCTCAAGGTGAGGAGAAAATTCTTCACTGAGAGAGTCGTTAGCCATTGGAATGTGCTGCCCAGGGAGGTGGTGGAGTCACCATCCCTGGAGGTGTTCAAGAGGGGATTGGACGTGGCACTCGGTGCCATGGTTTAGTTAGTCATGAGGTCTAGGCTGCTATGGGTTTCTGGACACTTCTTGCAAACCACTGTAGAGAATCCTTGTGTCAATGACTAATCATGAACATCCATCAAAAATTAACTAGGATGGGAGCTAATCAGGCATTACTATTATTCCGATAGTAGCAATTCATGTTTGTTTCATACAAGTCTATGCTTTATAAAGTATATCTTTGTGCTTTATGTCTGCAACCAATATGCACATGAATTATTAATGTGCTATAAAATTAGTCTATTGGGGTGGGGGGAAGAACGAACTACCTAAGGCATTTTCATATAAATGACTGCAATTTAACTTTCAAAAACATTTTATTTTTCAACACTCTGCTCACTTCAAATTGAAGTCTATACATTGGATTTGGCCAAGCATGTCACAAGAAACTTCACATTCATAAATGATTAACCCGTGAAGATCTAGCATGGATTAAATATAAAAGAAGTAGCCATGCAACACCAAGCAGATAGCATTCACCCTCTCGAGCTTTTAACAAGTTTTTGCATGAGTAGCTTCAGAAAGCTGAAGCCAATTCCTGTAATGCTTGGATGGTCTGTTTAGGACAAGTACATTACCACTCTTCCATACCACTGAGCTGAGCTGTGCACAAGGAAAATTGTCCAAACGCAGTATCTGGATGCATTGCCCACTTGCTGTCACTGCAGGAAGGGTGGCTTAACTGGGCTGAGGAGCGCAATCGCCTCTGTTCTGTTGCACTCAGCTCCCAGCACCAAACAGTTTGACTTCTCTTTGAAGAAAGGATTTGAGTATCTAAAGCATCCTTACATTCCTGAGAGACTATTGTAAGTGACATTCTTTTTCCAGCCCTCCTTTCATTCATCCAGGTTCAGCAACCCCATGAATGTTACAGGGAGAGCAATTTAATCTTTCCTCAAAAAACAAAGCCCCCCAAAAAGCCCCAAATTACCAACATTGTTAAAGACTACTATATATGTAGTAGGAATACTCTTGTTGGATACTAGGTAAATTTTCTTCCTCATCCTACCTTGCTTCCTTCATGTGAAAGCTGGACTGGGTATCTGATGACAAGTTATCACAAACTGCTACTAAGAAATGAAGCACAATAGGGAAAAAAAAAAGGTCACAATATGTAATTGTGGACTTGTTTATAGAGAAATAATGAAAATGGATTAAACTAAGTGATGCAAAACTTGCAAACAAAACTTGCGGATGAATGCTCTAATTAAAAATCGAAGTCAATCAAACCTAAAGTAAAACTGTGTCTGCGGCAGCAGAAGCTGGGCTGTCCAGCTTCAGAGTTCTTCAAAGAAATAGTTTCAGACACAAGATGTAGCAGTGCTCCAAACACCTCCACCTCACTCAGGATTTTTTGCAGATTCTGCTGCTCAGTTTCCACAATAGGCTTCCTCACCCCTTCCTCCAGCAATCTGTTATCCTCAAGAATACCATTCCCAAAATCCAAAGGTGTGATGCACATCTGCTCACAGCTGTGTCAGATGGCAGCATTCTCTTTTAAGTCTTTAAAGTATTGCAGAAAAAACATGCAAAACTACATAAGGCAGAATTTATTTCAAGCAAGTTCCTGCCACCAGAATGAGCATTCAGCAAGTAGGAAGCACTTCAGCTTCCATAACACAACCCTCTAGGGAAATGAAAAAAACAACAAACAAACAAAACCAATCCAAAATCTCATTTGGAAAGTCTAGTTGTTCAAAAATTCATCCAACACAATTTAGTGGTTAAAAAAAATCATTATATATAATCTATACTTCAAGAGATGATTCAGTAATAACTGTGACATAAAAGTTTTATAGGCAGCTTTACCTGTCAGAAGAGTTCCTGCATTATAAAATCAATGTTCAGTGGGACTTTCAGCAGATAAAGTAACACTTCTATCTATAGGGAAATCTTTGACCAGTCTGAATTTTTTAACTAGTTTAGTGTACAGCTCTTACTATTTCTTTTCTGCCCTCTAGCCTCCAATATAAGAGTACTATCTACATAAAAATGACACTTCTCTCGACTCAAAACCATTAACACTTTTAAAAGTTCATGGCTGTATCTACATAGGCTTCTAAACTATTAAAGCTTCTGTTTCCTGAGCAGAATGTACACAGAAAGTCAAGCCATGAATTTAGAAGATTAAACACAGTCAGAGAAACTGTGATGCTATGATTAAAAATACGCAAACCTATCAATCTTCACTCTGCTGATCTTTACACATTAAATCAAAGGACCATAAAATATGAGCTCCTTCTGACTGAATGTTTTCAGTCAAATACAGAACTTTGCACCTATGTAAAATGTGATTAATTCCTTATTCCCAAAAGAAATCCCCAACACAGTCAGGAATACACCAGTAAAGCTTGTGTAGAAAACACAGGATTACACCAAGTCAAATGAACTACTTTTGAAGGCTAAAGAAAATACATAATTTGTTTGCATTCTCTTCACCACACATCCAGAGAATCTTTTGCTTTTGCTTTTTGACCTCCACAGCCCCAGGGCAGGGATCACTTTGCATGTACACACACATGGCCAGTACAACTCAACCCAGTTTGGTCAAGATCATACTCAAAAAGCATAGAAAGGTTTGGGTTGGAAGGGACCTTCAAGATCAGAGACTCATAGAATGCGAGGTTGGCAGGGACCCCAAGGATCATCTGGTTCAACCTTTCTAGGTGACAGTGAAGATCAGATAGGATGGCCCTGCACCCTATCAAGCTGAGTCTTAAAACTCACCCAGTTCCAACACCCTTGCCCATGGGCAAGAGAAACCTCCTACTGGCTTGGAGCCTCCATAACTTCTCTGCGCAACCTGTTCAGCATCTCACCACCCTCATATGTACATATGAGAAGGTGCAGGTAAGCCTATGTATATGTTTATTTTTATTGTTTTATTCTTACATGAATTTGTGCAATTACACAGAAAAATTGAGAGTAAGTTCTATAATTATATTTCTGGGCAATCTGTGTTCTAAATCAAATGATTAAATGATTACATAAGCTAATAATAAAATAATTGAGATTTGCCACTTCATGCAAAAACGTGACAAAATTAAATGCTGTACAAGTTAATATAGATTAAATATATATTAAAAAAGAGGACAATTCACTGTTGCAATTCATCTGCTCTGGAAAGAGGAAAAGAAAAAAGTGGCACTTATGATTTTCTCCCCTGGGGCAACTGGGGGACACAAGGAGTCACATCAACATTTCCCCACAAAAGACACTAGTGGTCTAATTTACTGCTGCACAGCTCAGCTGAGCTCAGAAGCCAAAGACGGCTCTCTGTACTCCCAGCAAAGGGCTGGTGATCATTCATCTCCTCCTCAAAAGGTGACAAATCTGTAGATTTACACTTGAAAAGGAAACAAACTGTTCTGAGGAGCAACTGCTAAGTGATAGGTATGGGAATACTTTGATTTCTGCAGGAGAGGAAAAGAGAAATCAAGCATTGTTAGAGTGAAATAACCTCGTGGCTCACCAGCAAACCAAGAAGGCAGTCATATTTCTGACTGAGGTTTGCCCAAGAAACGTGTAACACTATCTGATGAGAAGAGGCAAATTCAGCCAAAAGGGCTGTGCTGAAGGCAACCAAAACGTCCAGGGCCACTAAGGAGCTGAAAGCCCATCTGATTCTTTCTTTGTGTGTCAAGTTAAATTTAATCGAAGTAGATACATCCTTATCATGGGACAATAAAATCATACCCACAAAGGCAGCAGCTAACAGTGCACTCCTTTAATGCTGCACCACTGCGACTGGGACCAGTAATCTGCCTAAGCATAGCAGTAGCAGAGGACACTCAAGTCAGCTCCTGCTGTGAGACGTAGAGATAGTACAATGTAAGTATCACCAGTTTGAAGTTTTCCCCTGGGTGACTTTAACAACGTGCATGACATGCTTGGTAACCTCCGGTGAGCTGAGTTTAATTTAATGAAATTATTTCTCTTCTTAATTGAATACAGCAGTCTGTGATCAATAAATGGAAGGGTTATCTTAATGTAGGAGAAGGCTGTTTTCAGCTAGCTTTGGAAGGCTATGGGGAAGATTTGCCTTTGCTGGAATTAGAGAAGGCTATGTTTAGTCTTTGACTCAGAAAAAAATGTAAACATCTTGTAACTAGAGGAGAGAAATTGGGTAGAATTTGGTTGAATGTGTTAAAATATTGTTCTGTTATTTTAGCCTATTGTATGCCTTAATTACATATATGCCAACAGAAAATAACCAATCAAGATGTGACACATGTGCCTTCTGAGAGTCTATATAACTTTGCTGTATAACGTAATAAATGTCTTTGCCTGCTTACATCTTGTCCTGGAAGCTGTGCTCGGGGTGAATCAAACATCTATACAACAACATCTTAACTGCTGCTCACTAATTCAGATGCTGGTCTTCTACCACTAGCACTGGTGGACTGGCATGTCTGATTGTTTTTAATGTATGCTAAAAAATGGAAATTGAACAAAGCTTTCTCCATACCTTGAAATGAGCTGTTAGATGACTTCCATTCATATCACAGCAGCACTGTACATCCAGATCTATTGGAGGATTGTGTAACTGTAAAAAGTTTCCACAGAGAAAACAGCTCCCATAGAGATCCAGAATAAAAAGTGTGATACAACATGCATAACTCTGTATTAGAGCTTCATTCAGCAACCTCTGAGTTTGATTCAGAACACAGTTTGACAAGATTTAGAGACTGTGATATAAAACTGCCATTCCAGGAGAGGGTAAACGCAGTTAGAGATGCCTACTATGAAATCTAAATCACCCGAGTCACAGATGCAAAGCATTGAATTGGTACAGTTCCATTCTGCCACACAAAATAAATTACTTTAAAAAGTAACATTATGCCAACCTTCTATCCATTCCAGCACAAGATTTAACGTAAACTTTGTCAGGAGACACACTGTCAGCTGCTTTGAACAATCCCATAGATATATGATAACATACCCATACCTAATCTAGACAAAGTCACTACTGATGAGTGAACTGCAATCACACAAATACAGTAATAAAGGCAGAATTATGGTTTCAAAAAGCAAATAGGGTGCTAATTACTGACTCTGCTAGATAAGGATTATTAGGCTCAGTGCCTGGAAGATCAGGACATGATGCAACTGTACAGCAATATCTAAACTAGCTTCTGACTTGCTCCTTCTAGCTCCTTCAGCAAAACCTAGTGAGGCTGATGTGACTTGGAGCTCAGTTCAGCACACAAAGCCCAAACAAAAAAGCAAACAATTCTGTAATTCCATTAAATGCTTGCAATACTGACACACATTGAATCTTAGACTCACGGTGACTGGACTTAATGTCCACCACTTTCAGATCACTTAAGATTGTTTTCTCTCAGATACCCTCCCTTAGGGGCTCTTCATCTTGTGTGTGGTTCAGGAAAAGGTTTTATGAAGACATTTGAGAAATATTGATCAGAAGACTATTTACAAACATAGGACTGAAGCCATTTGGAAACAAAAGAGTTTTCAGTGAGCACTGGATTTAGCTAGTCCTTGTCAACAATAACATTTCCTATCCCTTTTTCCTCATTCATTATAAATTTCAATTAGTGTCTGTATGCTGTAAATGGAAAGATCAGGAATTAAGAAGATGAAATAAACCACCATCTTTTAAACATGCAATACTGAGTTTATAGCTGCCTCTTTTTTTTTTTTTGTGGCATCTTGTCAGCATGAAATACAAAGGCTCAGGAAATCTAAAAGAGAAAAGCCTTACTCACATACTTTATCAGTGAAGAATTTCCATGGCAATACTGCTTTGAAGCTAAATGGTTTTATTTATAGACGAAGCAGTTTTCATAGTTCATTTGAATTTTCTCCAGATTACCATAACCATACATGATCAGTTGTTAAGATCTACAGATATTATCTGTGCAGTGCCAGCAATTCACTTAAATATTTAAAATATGAAATGATAAATAAATTAAGTGCTCAGGCAACTTGTCATATTCACAACAGACTGCAAGGGAATGCAGTCATTTCCACAGCAGAGTACAGTGATATGTAATAGAACAGAACGAACTGATGTGGTCACTTTGCAGAAATATGTAACAGAAAGGTTGAGAGCAGCATGAATGGAGAGTGAATGGGAAGCCATGGGTGAGGAAGCACCAGAAGGAGCAATATAAAGGTAGGGGTGCTGACAGCAGGTTATGATCCAAAAAATCTACTGTCAATTTCTCAGGAAATCCCAGATGAGACATGGACTAAACACATCAAGAGATGGTGGTTGAAAGACTCAGAATTGAGGAAGAGTCACAGATAAGAGTCACCCAGATAAGAGTCACAAAATGGTAGGGGTTGGAAGGGACCTTTGAAGATCATCTAGTGGCATTCAGGCAGGTTTAGAGTGACTCCAGAGATGACACTCCACCATGTCTCTGGGCAGCCTGTTCCAGTGCTCTACTACCCTCAAAGTCAAGAAGTTCCTCCTCATGTTTAGATGGAATGTCCTGTGTTCAAGTTTGTGCCCACTGCCTTTCATCCAGAAGGTGGGCACCACTGAAAAGAGACTGGCCCCATCTTCCCCCTCCTCCATTCTCTCAATGGAGAGGTGACACACGATAGACAAAAGGATCACAATTACCAAAAGTTCCTAAAGTGTACCAAATAGGCCCATTCAAAACCAGCACTTACTCAACCAAGCCCAGAAGGATGCAGGATACATAACAAGGACTAGACAGCCAGTATTCCTTCTCTTCTGCTTTGTCTCCAGAAATCATGGCCAGGCCACATGGGAAATGCCTTGGTGCCTGGGTGCTGGCCTGTCCACTTGACACCTGTATCTTGGTGCTTATGAGAGTGTGAGTGAACCAGCATTTGTTTGAAAATAAAATCATCTTCTTCTCCTGTTGACAATTATCACATTATTTTAACATTAATTGCTACATCTTCCCTTGGAGAACTATAAAATCTAGTACCAGCTTTTGCCATCAACTTTGATATGAGGGAAGGCAGGAAAGAAGGCAGCAGTGTACACAAGTACTCCCTCCTATTAAAAACAAAAGCAATATAGATGTGGAAATCTAGCAAGAAGTATGCTTTCAGCATTTATTTCTTGGCAGAACTTCTGCCAGTTGCTCTAGCAGAGGACATGTAATGTTTTCTTTTACAGAAAGCTGTAATTTACCTCAGATATTTGAGTGTTGCCTGCAGCTTTGCAGGGGAATTTTCTACTATTACTCCTAAACAATACTCACACATGGTTCATCTCTCATCAAGATAACTCTGTCACCAAGCCCACTAATAGGCAAATTTTTTCAGGCCCAAGAGCAAAAGGCCTCAGCTTCCACCAAGCTCACCCAGGAGGGATGGAAAAGCATCGTACTCCAGACTTTATTGCACAAAATCCAGGGCTTCAAACCCCACCAGCCAGATGGAAAAGCAATTATAACCAGTAATACATACTCCAAACAGGACACACCAGTAAGGACACAGCTACACCATCTGAGGTGCAAATGTTACAGCTAGCATCAAGCAAACTGGTATGCCTCATGGAGCATCCCAGTCCCACCCACAGTCATCTACCATTGATATTCATTCCTCTCTGCCTGCTGCAGTCCCCCAGACAGCAAATGCTGGAGCCACAGCAAATGCTGGAGCCACCCAAGTGCAAAACAAACACTTTGTCCCACCAGCCAGCAGTACAGCTGGCCAATAGCTCTTCAATCAAGGCACAAAACTAAGAAAAATTCTTGGGCAACCTCATTTGCTACCAGCATAGACATCACTTATGGCAACTCCTGGTAAAGCACTTCCTCTCCGACAGGAGCTGTAAGACTTTCAGTCATGCAGTTTGAACTAGAATCACAGAATCATAGAATGGCTTGGGTTGGAAGGGACCTCCAAAGGTCATCTAGTCCAACTCCCCTACAGTAAGCAGGGGCATTCTCCATTAGATCAGGTTGCCCCTGAGCCAGCTCCATCAAGCCTGACACAATATCTCCAGGGATGGGGCCTCAGCTACCTCAATGGGCAACCTGTTCCAGTGTTCCACTACCCTCGCAGTAAAGAACTTGCTCCTAACATCCAATCTAAATCTACTCTTCTTTAATTTAAAACCATTGCCCCTCATCCTATCACTACAGGCCTTTGTAAACAGTTCCTTTCCAGCTTTCTTGTAGATACTGGAAGGCCACTATTAGGTCTCCCCAGAGTCTCGTTTTCTCCATGCTGAAAAACCCCAGCTCTCTCAGCCTGTCCTTGTGTTCTGGGCATCACAACAGAGCAGTCAAATGGTAGGACAGCTAGCCCCCAACAAATCAGAATACATAACTTTCTTTTCAGTTGGTGATGCTTTACCCTTGACTTGTTGATGCAGGAAAGGTTGCTGCTGTTGACAGCGAGATCAGCGATAATCCCACTGGCATTAGACGTGTCAGGAGGCAACTTTAACTGTGGCTCTGGATGGACACCACAAACACACCTACCTTTCTTACAGCCAACATAAGGGACCATGCAGGGTATTGACACCTGCTCTGTTTACTGTGCTTAAAGAAGTGTCCAAGAACCAAAGAGCTGGTTTCCGCTTTAGTGAAGAGTCACCACCACATATATCTGAAGTGAAAGCCATCAAAGCGCAGAATTCTTACAATAATTTAATGCACACCACAGGGCCATCCAAAAAATCTCATGAAATCAACATATAGTCTCTAGCTCCAGTAACCATATTACTGGAAATAGATTTTACACAATCCTCCTTCAAACATCCATTTAAACCCCAGGCTTAAAGGAGATTATGCTGTTTGCTGATTTAAGCTGAAAGGGAAGCTTGTTCCAGTCATTTGGGAGCTCCAGAGGCAAAAGCTCATCTGCCAAATTCCCTCTTTATCCAAGTACAATATACAGCATCTAAATTGTGATGATAATCTTGAACCAAAACGACTTTCCTTTCAAAGATAATGTTTAAGTCAGTTTCTGAGGCTTTTCAGGCTTTTCTAGGGATTGTTTCAACTTTGGTGTAAGAGTGATATGATGTTGCCTGATCCGTTTGATCTATGAAAGGCGATTTACTTCAGTATCCATAGAGATAACCCTTCTGGAAACCTTCATCTTGGACCCAAATACACAGAGGCCAGCTACCTTCTTACAGGTATAAGCTGCAAGCAAAGGAAAAATTGAAAGCACAGCCTAATGAGGTATTGCTGTGGGACACAAATTAAGCATTTATCTCCAGTTCTGCTCCTCACTCCTTGTATTGCCCTGGTCACACCTACTCTCCCATTTGCAGAGAAGTGGCTGGGCCCAGGCATGGTTGCTCCCTGTGATGGATTTGTGTACTTATGCAGCCATTTTTGTTCAGTTGCTGATGACAAAAGGGCCATGTTCCCTTGTAGCAGCACTGGCCAAGACAGCTGGAGCTGCCCTCTCCAAATGCCAGCCCAAGGGCACAGGCTACAGACATGTTTTCAGTATCACACCCTGTCAATTATTAGAGAGACAAAACCTTTTGCTTCCAGGAAAATTAAGGTAGCTCCATACTGTCAAGTATAGCAGAGCCCAGGTCTCTTCATAATGATGTCAAAGGAACAAAATCAGACAAATCCCCTATGAATCTTCAGGGCTGATGGACACTGAGAGCTGTTCATACAGACTAAAGTAGAAACTACAGCCTATGTTCCTCTTTGCAATTTTCTCTGTTATTTTCACTATTTTATGCTATGAAAATGAAAAGGCTAGGGAGAGATTGTAGGGTGAATTTTAATAAGTTCACTTATCCAGATATTTAATATACCATAGACTTATACATATACCTATACTTTCTGGAGAGAAGGAAGCTGAGGAGAGATCTACAACTACCTGAAAGGAGGTTGGAGTGAGGTGGGTGTTGGCCTCTTCTCCCAAGTAACAAATGATAGTACAGGAGTAAATAGCCTCAGGTTAACAAGGGGAGGTTTACCTGGAGTTGAGAATAAACTTCCTCACTGAAAGGCTTCTCACACATTGGAAGAGGCTGCCCAGGAAGATGGTTGAATCCCCATTCCCAGAGGTGATGAAAAACAGACAGATGTAGTGGCTGAGGGACATGGTTTAGCAGCAGATCTGGTACCATGGACTCAATGACCTTAAAGGTTTTTTCCAACTAAACTAACCCTACACTACTGAAGCACAGCCATTCCAACTGGGGTCTCCAGTGAGACACGTAATTTTTCTTCTTGTTATCACAGTTGGAATATTTCTGTTTCCAGACTGTAACCTTCATTTTTCCACAATTATTAACACTTGATGAAAAGGCAACAAGAATGTGTAATATACTACATGAGAATTTAAAAGGCAATGCAGTGGAAAACTGTTAATGGTTAAATGCATCATTATGCCTAGCAATATTACACAATTAACACATTTAATCATTTAACACTCTAACACTTCAAACTTCCATTAAATATGTAGTTTCATATATGAAATAATTATTCATTTATCAATAGGAGCTCCCTCTACTTCAGTACAGAAGTAAAAATTACAATTAGGTGCAGCAGGGCAGAACGAATTTTTGGTAGTAAGAGGGGATGGAGCTGTGTGTGCAGCTCTTCTGTAAGGTCTCACAGTCAGACTCATTATTCTCATAGGACAATGCCTCTAAATATCTTGGGTCATTAGCAAAATTACATAGCTAATGAAGGGCAAATTAATGGAGCTCTGGAACATTTTATAAGCCTGTAAGAACAGCTACTTGTTACACATCACTAAGAAATAATTGCAGAGTCAATCTCATGAACTCATTAAGTTTTAACAATACAGAGTAGGCAAGCTATTCCTCAAGGAGAATCTCCTCTGACTGCAGGGCTGTCAGGTCCCCAGGCTTAGCAGGTGATTGGAAGAGGGTGTTAAGGAAGATGAGATTTCAGGTTTGAATACGGGCCAGCTTTGGGCTAACAGACCACACAGTTCAGGGCAGGGAATCTGAGAAAGCCCAGTTGCCTGCCCTGGAGTAGCCGCATCTGCAGCTTATCAAACAACATCACACAAAGCCTGAATGAGATCTTAAGGAATAAATGATTTTCCTACAGAGAGATCATGAGGGGATGGCACCAATACTGAAGAAATAACTGGAGATAACTGAATATACTTATAAGGCTTTGACATATTCTCCACTAGGTTAGTGTTGGCCAAGCTGTTCACAGCGAAGGTCTCTCATGGAGAGATACCTGACTCACATTTGGAGCACACTTCATTTAAACATGTATTCAAGAGTAGGCAGTGCTGAGTCACATTCATTCGGAACAAGTACTGCATGTGTTAGCAATAAAGAAGGTTTTTAGAAAGCACACCTTAAACCAAATTAGGATAAGCTTTTTGCAATACCAAAGGAGCTGACAGTTGCTGCTCTGTAATTGGCCCCAGAATGGGTCTTTTCAGTATCACTTCACAGAGCAACATAAAGTAGCTGAAAGGGGAAAAAAGCTGAAGACAGAACCTCTTCCATGTAAAGGTTTTAACAAGTTTTGCACTTTTGTGGGAGTGCCCCCACCCCAAGTCTGTTTCCCTATAATTAATTCTAGACTGGGCTCAGTTCTCCACACAGTTCTTAGCTGGGGTGGTGGAATTAAGCAAAGTAAACATTTTCATTATTTAAAATTCAGTTAAGCACCTAAAAACCCCAGATATTCATGTGACATACTCCACTGTAAGCACACCGTAGAGATCTGTAAAAGCAGAGTTCAAAGCCCTGCTGTGTTCTTTTGAATCCAAAATGAAAGCCAAGGTCATGAAAGATGACCCACAAAACCTGATCCTCTAAGATCCATCCAAAATGTGTTTGGATTAGAGCTGTACTGCAGAGTAAATATAGCTGCCAAACTCAAACTTTCTGCAAGGCTTCTCTCATTACCCTAACATCCAAACTCCATTGTTCTTCTTAGCACAAACACCTGGCTAAGGCAGACACAAACATAAAACAAAATATTATGTGGTTTAAGTACTTTTTACTGATTTCCTGCAAAAGTTTTCCCATGTGGCCCCCTATAAATATCTTTTTTTTCCATGTACACTCTATTATACCTGGTGGTTCTCTGAAAATTATACAATTAGAATACATAGAATACATAGAATAAACCAGGTTGGAAGAGACCTTCAAGATCATCGCGTCCAACCCATCAACCAATCCAACACCACCCAAACAACTAACCCATGGCACCAAGCACCCCATCAAGTCTCCTCCTGAAAACCTCCAGTGATGGCGACTCCACCACCTCCCCAGGCAGCCCATTCCAATGGGCAATCACTCTTTCTGTATAGAACTTTTTCCTAACATCTAGCCTGAACCTCCCCTGGTGCAGCCTGAGACTGTGTCCTCTTGTTCTGGTACTGGCCGCCTGGGAGAAGAGACCAACATCCGTCTGTCTACAACTACGGTCACCCCTGAGTCTCCTCTTCTCCAGGCTAAGCAACCCCAGCTCCCTCAGCCTCTCCTCGTAGGGCTTATGTTCCAAACCCCTCACCAACTTTGTTGCTCTTCTCTGGACTCGTTCCAGCAAGTCAGCATCCTTCCTAAACTGAGGGGCCCAGAACTGGACACAGTACTCGAGGTGTGGCCTAACCAGTGCAGTGTACAGGGGCAGAATGACCTCCCTGCTCCTGCTGGCCACACTGTTCCTGATGCAGGCATTATACTGTCAAAAAACCAAGCTAAGTAGTAGAGAATTCTTTTTTTTTTTTCATTAAAAAAGTCAACCAACCAACCAACAAACAACCAACCAACCAAACCCCACCGCCAAACTAAAAGCACTCGCTACTGCTAGTGACAACAGGCTGGCAAACAAATATCATTCTTGGAAACACTTATTACTCTGCTTTTCAAGAAATACTGACTGTCAGTACAAACTGAAGTGATCACTAAAACTGATCCAAATTTCTCCTAGCTTTGAGATGCAGTAGTATTGCTAAGTGGTGGGAAAAAAAAAAAACATAAAAAAATTACACTATTCCATCTAGCAGAAGGTTGGAACACACTCAGGTCCCAAAACTGACACAGATACTGGAAAAAGTATGCTTCATGTTCACTGCCTTGTGGCATGCCAGTGAGACTGCAGCTGACTGGCAGCTGGTCAAGAAAGTTGGAAAAAATCAGGTGACATGGCAAAAGTTGCAAGATTTTAAAGAAAAGTAAGAGCTTTTCACAGGACAAGTACATAACATAATGTGTCCAACCAGCCTAGATCTAAAAGTCTCGGAGGCCCCTGTTGGAATCTTCTGAGGGAAGTGCATGAAATTTCCACTGGAACACAAGGAACCTTTTGCATTCTCTCATGTCTACTGATTCACGTATTAAGATTGCAGGTATGCACCTCTTCAAGAAATTAACACCACAATAGTGAAAATACTCTGCAAACCACATTAGTGGCTGATCTCCAGATCTCCCAGCTTCAACAGCTCCCTGTGGCAATAAGCTTCATAGTCTAATTCAATGCTATGTTGTCTTTACTAATTTCATTAAAGGTCCTGATTGAGTTCATACCAAAATTGTCACCTCCTGCTCTCAGCAGTCCTCCTGAACCATGTGCAGTTTTTAAACATTAGACATCACACAATTTCTTTTTAACCACCTAATGAACTGTAAAGGAATCCTGTACAAAACAGTCCTTTGTGACATAAGGAAAGACTCCATAGGACCATAAAACAGGAACCATGGAAAATAATGATTCATTTTTCAGCTTCCAAGGACATTGCTGGTTTCACTGCTGTCCACAGAGGAGTCATACACTCTATTCTGCTAAATTCCTGACTGACTGCAGTCAAATATATCACACTGGACAAAGGTGAACTCTAGCAACACCACTGGATGCTTTTGCTTGACTGCCATTTCCAGCTGCTAATTGATGTGACTTCCAACAGCCCGTGTTTTTGCATTTCATTGTACTTTATTAGCTGCAATTGAGAAGAATGCTTCTCATGTACTGTGACAGAGAGTTACTGAAAATGAATGAACAGTTTTCTTGCTGGGCCAGTACCAGTACATCTCAATTCCATTTGGACTCAACATTTGTGACAGAATTGAGCAGTGTAAGATGTACTATTCACAATGCACAGTAAGAAGGTCACTGTCTGCTGAGCAGGTTTTATGCTCTCTGAAGCATAGATCAGAGTTGGATTTTCCCAATCCAATTCTCTCAGTCCCATTATGTGCTGGATGCTTTTGTTCTTGCACATGCATTATGGAACCACCACAGACACATGCTAGCCATATGTTAGGTCCATCAACTATTTCCACAGTTTGCCATGCTATTTATTGGTATATAGCACACTGTCACCTTAAAGGATGAGTTTGTGGCTTAGAGGTATTCTATGCATTTAGGCTCAATCCTTACATGCTGGAGACTTGTCTCATGCCTGGAGCAAGCACAGCCTATGTGAATGCTCAAGTTATTAACCTGGACCAGGTTCTTTTAAAAGTCTGTATTTTTGTGCCTCTTCCTTTTTATGCTGTATTCTGGTAGTCTTTTTAGTGCAAGGGCTGCTTCCCATCACATGTTCTTGGACAGAGGTAATTCATACAGTATAGCTTTTGAGTATCAGCACTGAAGAACCAAGTTCAGTGTCTGGTCTTTCAGTATAAATGACAGAGAGCAGCAGACTGCTCCAGGAGGCAATTTGATTTAGAGCAGACAATGGTTACTTCATCTCTGTCTCCATACACCACATTTTTTCAAATGAAAAGTCAGACTTCATTACAAATTGAAATTTGCTTCTGACAGACAGTGCAAGATGAAGTTAAATTAGCTGTTTTGTTGAACACTTATACCAGCAAATTCATTTTTAAAAAGAAATACTTTAAGAAAACATCACAATCAAAGCTGAGTTAATTTCAGAGATGGATGCCACTTTTCATGCAGTAAGTATTAGTGTATTAGTAGTTCCTGTGAAATCAACTGAGCTGCTTGTAAAGTAGAGCAGTGCTCTGCAGAAGTGGGGAAAGGATAGCTGGATCATTTTGAACCCCATACATATTTGTGAAGAGTATTACACGCTGTTACACGCTTATACTAAACTGTTTACACAATTAATAAGAGACTCAACAGATTCTCTTCTTCCCCGGCTGCCAGTGAGCTACAAGAGACTGTTTTTTCCAGTCATAAACCACAAAATTCACACCTGAAACTAGTCAATTTCCTTGTACTGCACAGCACTTATTTTAATAACGTTTTCTTTGGTCTATAAAAATTATCAAGATTCCAAGACAGGATATGATCTAAAATGTGTCTCTGTGTGTGACATTTCCTTCCTGTGCCTCAGGCAACCAAGTAACCTTAAGTTTAGATTGCTTGTTACTGTAAGAGTTGTCCCCACTGTCAGTGCTCTGACTTACATAGTCATCATGTGTTCTTATGATGTACAGGGTGTTCTGAGTGGTCAGCAAAATCCTGTGCTGATATAAGTTTCCTCCGGAGCATCACCAGGCACTTCAATGCTGGCTCAGGAAATCTGATCACGAGCACAATTTTAGAAAGCAATTCTATAAAGAGTGCCTCCTTACACAACCTGTCCGCCGAGAGTTCCAGAGTTATTCTTTCGGACAAGAACAAACTGGGGGGGTTGGGGGTCTATCTTCTGCTCCTACCAATGCTCTGCAAAGCTTTGGGAGAGAGTCACATGTCACCTTCTGCCAAACAGTTTGCAAATTAGTAGCTCAGTCACAGCGGATATTAAAGGAATCACCCAGGATATCACAACTTAGCAAGCCATCTGGGAAAAAGTAACTTGCCGAGAGCTGCTATGGCAGTAGCTTCCTGCAGAGTAGCTGTGCTGTCACCATGAAATAGGTGTGATGCTTCCACTGGGTAGCCTGCTTCTATGGTGACAACATACTACTATACTGGAGCAGCCCCAGCCCCAGCCCCAGCTTGACCTGGTCCCTAACTTGGGCTGCTTTTGTACCTCAAGATCTGCTCCACTATCTGCAGCAGTGATCAGACTTTGATTCAGCAACTAGCTGTTTGCTTGCTCCTTGTCCTGAACAGGACATTTCTGTATGAGCGTTTCAAAGGGATATCTTCCTTCCATGAAGTCTCCTCTAGTTTGTACTACACTAGAGGCAGATATAGGACAGTGAGCTGCCTACTATTTCTCAAGAGTGAGATGGTAATTTAATGGGGATTGGACTCCAGCCCAAGACACCTAGTCATTTATATGGGATGGGCTTCTCCTACATAAATAGATTTTATATAAGCTCTGGCTGCAGAATCATGAGTCTATAGTTGGCACCATATGATTTAACTCATTTTTGCACCATCTAAACTGTCCAAATATAAGGAGAGTACAAAAACATTCAACATGGATGACTTCAAACAAATATCACTGGAATTCTCAAGGAGAGACACATACAGAGCAAACAAATTTCAAAACAAAAGACCAGAGACAGGCCTGTCTCCCAGTTCTGACAAAGGAGCACCATCCATCTTGAGAGAGAAGGTACTGCCATCTTTCTGTCCCACTTCTGAAAGCACATCTAGAAAGTGAAGCAGATCTCCCAGAGTATGTCTATCACAGCACGCTCAGGCTGTCCATGTTTGTTGTAGTACAGTTGTTTTAAAGCACCCAGAGCAATGCTTTCAGGACAGATGTAAGCAGGCGAAGATGTTTATTACATTATACAGCAAAGTTATATAATCTACCAGAAGGCACATGTGTCACCTCTCAATTGCTCATTTTCTACTGGCATACGTGTAATTAAGGCATACAATAGGTCAAAGTAACAAAACAATATTTTAACACATCCAACCAGATTCTGCCCAGCTTCTCTCCTTCAGTTACAAGGTGTTTACATTATTCTCAGAGTCAAAGACAAAACATAGCTCTAATTTGAACAAAGGCAAACCTTCCTATGGCTTTCCAAAGCGGTCCGAAAACAACCCTCTTCCTACACATTTTCACTATGTCCATGTTCTGAATCAGGTGTGAAGGATAACCAAAGCAAAGCCTTGACTAAGAAGTGTTAGCGATATCTACCTGGGCTTAACATTATGCTTATGTGGCTACAGGACTTCTGGGCAGATTTGGCTCCAAGTAACACAAATTCACATGTATACACAGAGCACTGTGCAACAGGACATGGCAGTGACAAACTGTCTTCTGCTTCAGTGCACTGTATCACCTAGAACACCACAGGTTCTCCAGCCTGAAATTAAGATCCTTTATTTCTTGCAAACTACCACAATTAAACAGATTTTGCTGTAAGACTACATGGTTCCCTTAAAAATTAAGCTGAAGATTCAAAAGCATTTTGTTCAATCTGGGAGACCTCACCCAGCTCTTGATTTTATTCACTTCTGAATCACCTTGCCTCTTCCATGAATCCAGTTAAACATTAAAGTAACCTCGTACACATCTGAAGAATTTGTTCATAACTATGAAATTCAGATAGTGAGTGTGAAGAGCACTTATTGCCTATGCAGGCAGTTAGGTTCCTATTTAACATCTGTTTAGTGCCTAGCTTCAGCTGTACTACCATGCTTTTAGTTTATTGGTTGACAATTTGTAGCAATTGTCATGAGAAAAGAAAAGAAAAGGAAAAGAGAAAGGAAAAGAAAAGGAAAAGAGAAAAGAAAATAAAAGAAAAGGAAAAGAGAAAGGAAAAGGAAAAGAGAAAGGAAAAGAGAAAGGAAAAGGCAAAGGCAAAGGCAAAGGAAATAAGGGAAAGGACAACAAACACACACACAAAGAAAAAAAAAGCTACACAAACCAGTTCAGGAAAGGAAATCTCAGCAGACAATGCTAAACTTAAACTAAACTAAAATTGCTTCTAGTGGGCTTTTATCCTTTCAAACTTCTTGCATCTTCCTGCATCTCCACACTGTGAGGCTGCTGTTTACAATTACATACAATTTATTTTGCTAACACATTAAATGCTAACACATTAAATGAAGAATAAGCTTCTAAATTAGTTTCAATAGAATAGCTGTTATATAATCATTAAATTTCAGCATACTCAATGGGAGAAAATTTGCTTGGGATTTTGACTATTATCCCTAGCTTAATTTGCAAAAGAAATGGAGGTGTGACTTGATTAAACACATTCAAATAGCTGAGATGCTTCTGCACTTAATTTCATTAAATAGTTGTTAGATATTAATTAGCATATTTTCTACATGCCCTTTTTTGACTCAGTGATCATCCTTTATCTGAATGTGTTTGGTTTTGGCAGCAAAACACAAATCCAATAGAACAACATATATGACAACTGCAGCAGAGATCAGCTACTATACTTCTTGAAGCTGCAAGTTTGCAAGGTCCATGATGAATATAGAAGTCTGTCAAAGAAAACTATTATACACTGTTTCCTACATAACAGGGAGTGCTAAAGGTGTGTTGGGGGAAAGCACAAACTGGGAACCCCCTGAAAAAAACTCAGTTAAGTGGCTTGTTAAAGGTTTGACCCTTCAGGACACTTTAGAAGCATCTCTGGGAACTATTTTCTAGAGGTCAGTTGCCATTCAGGGTTCTAAGAAACTCTTTGTTTCTAAAACTACATAACAGCTGTGTAAAAGGAAAACCAGATCAGAGGAAGTTCTGATACTAGAACCTTTTATAGAGGCAGCATATCAGCTCAGAAGTAGGTCTGGGGAGAGATAGTTAAGTCTACCCCAAATAATCACAGCAATCCTACTTGGATTGTCACCCTCATAGCAGGGCTCCTATTCCCACAGGCCTCTTATTCTTATTCCTGCTAATGTCATCTCCAACACAGGGGGCAAAACTCTTATGCAGCTCATGATGAATAAGGTGGAAATTATAATCTTCAGGTCTTTGTCACTGCATACACACACAGTACAAGCCTTCTACATTGATCACTGAACAAAGTATTGATGTAATGTTGTTAGCATTTGTAAGCAAAATCCATACATCAAGAGAACAGTGCAATGTCTATTATGGAAATGACTACATGGATCTCCCTTAGTTGTATGGGATCACTAAGCAAAAGGAGAAGTTAAACCAGGGGTTGACCGGGCCAGGAGTCACAACTAGTTATATGTAATACAGAATTCAGGTGGCAGCAGTTTGAAGCTCCTGACATTGTTTCAGCTGTTGGATGGCTGCAAAGTTGAAATAACTATGTGCAACTGGGAGGCAGGAATGCCTGTCAGATTGACTGCTGAACTGGGAGTTTGAGCAGGAAAGCTGGCCACTCACCCTGGCTTTTCCAATAACGAGAAGCTTTTGACATGTCTCTTCCTCAGGGCTACAGACCAACAGTTTGCAATCTGCTTTATTTGGGCTTCACAGGCACTCTGTGTTCTCCCCGCTATCTCTAATGTGCCTTGTCCCACTCAACATTTTCCCTCTCTGCATCTCATCTACTATTCTCTTCTCTCTATCAGTGGAGAAATACAACAAAACCAACCTGTCCACACCACTATTTATCCCTGTCTTCCCCTTAGCCAGACCTAAATCCAAATCTCTTGGCCACTACTTTGGCCCTTTCTTCAGTTCACCTGCAACAAGCGAATGGTTCACAGAAGAAGGGAAGAAAGGAGCATTGGGCAAAATTCCCCACATGACACCTCTGTAGCAAGCAGACAGGCAACAGGGTCTCAGGGGACCTGCAATATCTTCTTATGCTGGTGCATTCTATGCTGGTTGTGAGCCAGTGCTACAGACTGCTGCTCACCATAAACTATCTCTACCAGTACAGGATTGTGTACAAAGGCCTCATCCTAAAGGAAATCTATGGGCTTCATTCAACCTGGATAGAGACAGTCAAAAAGAATTGCAGGAGGCATTCACCAGAAAATTTGTTGTTTTCACAAACACCAATGAAGTCAGTCAGGCAGCATCCTCTTCTTGGCACCCAACAGTTTGCAAGGAGCATTTGAAATTCCCATCCATGTCAGTGTGAAAAGGGACTCAGCACAGAACCAGCTCCTTACTTATGACTCTAACATCACAAACCACATCAACCTGACTGACATCTAGTGACAATGTTGCCAATACAAGCAAGTTTTCAACTTTTAGCCAACTTGAACCCACCTTCAGAGTAATTAATACAACAAAAGGAGTGGTGAGGGAGTGAGCAAACCCCTCTGCATCAGAGGGAAAGCAGGTCCTCTGACTGGAATTAACCATCCAGTGGAATAATGCACACAGTCTACCAAAGCATCAGGTTGAGCTGCTATTTTCACAGATAATTTCACAGCAATAAGAAAATCACACTAATTAGATCACTGCATCATTTTCTAGACAATAATTTTCACATTTGCTTAATACCAACTGTGCTACTTAATTGTCAGGGAGCATCATTCTCTACAGCTAAATTGTAACCACCACAAGGCATCTACAGGAGCCAACAACCTGGCAGCATCTTTTGCTGCTCACTGACGGTGGAAATGGGGACATGTTACTCACACCATCTGCTGCAGAGGGGAGGTGAGTACTTGAGACTACTGGTTCAATGCACCATTAAACAATAAGACATGCCACTCAGGTGGAAGGATGCAGATCAGTTTAAAAAACAATCAAAGTGGGAAACAGAAGTCAGGAGGAATGTTCAACTTCCACATTTCTGAACAAAGCATTACTTCTGCATACCTGTGCTTATTTTTACTGGGCTAGGGATTGCCAACAATAATTCCCAAGGCTAAGAAACCAGCTTTGACTAGAGCTAACTGGGAAATCAGAAGTATTTTTGGTTTCACATCAGATTAAAACCAAGTTCTTTCAATGAGTAGTAAGATGACCAGAAAAGCAAATAGACAGAAACTTTTGATTCTGAGACAGGCTTGAGCCTAGTTTCCACTATCATGCAGAAGATAACACAAGTTAGCAGCTATTCTCCCATCACTCTTATTATTCCCTTCAATTTTTCTGAGAAAGTATCCTATGAAGATCTCAGCACTAACTGTGCTTCCAGTAATGTCAGAGGCAAAGCTGTTTCCCATGGGAATACTGGGGAAGTCAAACCTCACCTTCAGCAGCAGTAAAATGCTATTGTCTGATTCCTTAGATGGGTTTATCTTCTATAGAGTTCTCCATGAGAAAGACAAACCAGAGGCCTGCTTTGGCACAGCTGCTGCCCGTAAAAAGCCCATTTTCCACAGACGGACCCTGGGTGGTGTTGACAGGTTGGAGCTCTGCTTGCCAATAAACTGAACATGACCACTTCCAGTAGCATCATGTGGTCATGCCCATGCAGTCTCTCTCAAGAACATCTAACAAGAGTTAAGATAGCAGGCATTTTAATTTGACCCTAAAGAAACTTGGACCTGGATTCATTTACAGTCTCTATTAAATATCCAGAGTGTATCTATAATGTAACTTACTCACTTGTCTGTCTTCCATGCCAACTCTCCACATAGAATTAATGTTTTGATGGAATAATAAACCTCTCAAAATCTGAGCTGATAATGGACAGTCACAATAGATGCTTAAATTATAGCAGCATGAACAGCCTTGCAATAATCTACCCTGGAACTGCCAAAATGTTTTCATTGTTCATTAACTGGAACCTTTTTTGCATTGCTAATCCTAATGAACTGACATTCTCATTACCATTGCAAGCACTGTCTATAGCACAGCTCTGGATCTCTTTTACCCAAACATACAATCTTATTCAACTGGTAGCCTGCTAATGCATTAAAAGTTCATAAATTGATGCTTTAACACAACTGTAAGAAATCCACAGTGCAAGCACCTGTAGGGGAGTGGTCAGTTCAGCCTTCAGGAACTTTTGTTTAAGTAGAAAACCAGGTCTGTTACTGTTGAGCACATAGAATAATGTTTTGGCTGCTCTTCTTCATAACCAGCTACCAATATAATTTCACAACCATTCCACATAGGTAAAGTATTTCCATGCTGACAAAGGTTTTGAGGTCAGTAATTATGGGAAGGGTTGTATTTGGAGACATCTAAGTTGACTTTCACTAAATCCTGCATTATTTAATTTATGCCATATGACAACTCTTAAAGAACCAAGAAATGTTCTACTTAAGCACAAAGAATCATTTTTGGTTCTTGTCCCCAGTTCTCTCACGTCCAGGGCTCCACTAAAATGTTTCTTTATAGTTTCCAATACACAGTTCTTGGAACAAAGCACTGGGCCGAGTATCATGCATTTGTTAGAGAGAGAGTCCCTGGAAAATCAAAGAACAGCCTGCCTCAGGGACAGAAGGGTGAAAGGCAGATTACAGAATGCAGCTTTCCACAGGAAAAAAAATAATCTTAAAAGATTTGGATTTAGCCTACAATACAAGCCACTAGCTTATGAAGTAGCTATTTTCAAGTGGGCACAAGGTAGAACCACAGACCAAAATTCCAATTACAAGAATTGTTGCACAAAAGCAGCTAATGTCAGCAAGAGCAGCACTAAGGAATTCCTCCACACTGGTCACCTCCAACTTCTAGAAACCTCACTATTACCAAGACTCCAGAAAATTATTTTAAACAGAAAACTGCACTTTAAAGTTAGATAAAGACAGTGTGACTAAACCAGCAGAAGCCACACAGAAAATCCCACAAATCCCACAGAATCACAGAATCTGACAAAATGTTAGGAGTTGGAAGGGGCCTCAAAAGTTTAAGAGATCAGCACTTTCATTGTGAGCTTACGAGAAGGTGAGACAGCTGCTGCTGCAACTGAAAGAAAGTAAGAGAAAAGAGACCAATCTGCCAGTATGTTAAGGGACCCTGTGCAGAGACAGGCCCTGACCATCCTTTTGTCTCCTGTACCTTCCCATTAGTCCTGTGCTCAGCTAATGAGGGTCAAGAACATCCAGATTGATGTCTGGGTCCCCACCATGATGTTGCCTTTCTCTTGCAGCATCAAGTGGTGAGGTTTTGCTTTGAAGCCCAACACCTACCAAGGGATTGGTGGGAAGGAGATGGAAAGCTCTTTTCTCTCTCTTTCTCCACACTCCTCCCCTGTATCTTCTTTGCCTTCCTTGAATCCCTCATAAATTCCCTCCTTCCTCTCTCCCTCCCCTTCCCTTCTCACTTCCCTCTCTCTCTCCCTCCCTTTCCTTCTTTTCTTTCCCTGAAGGCTCACACAACAGCAGCCCCTGGACTTCACTTCTACCCTGATCTGCTTCTTGCACTTACCCTATCCTTTACTGAGGTTCTCCACACAGCTGCTGTTCTTATCACAGGTGGTAAAGCCAAAGTTATCTCCAGCTTTCCAGGAGAGTGACACCACCATCTTTTACAAGGACATTAGGTGAAAAAGAACAACGCTGGTGTGAAAAAGTTGGAGTTAAAGAAAGTCCATCTCTGGACTGTCCTGCCAGGTGCATCCTCTTTCTCTCGGTCCATAACAAGAAACAGTGTTTCCAGTTGGCCCACTAATTGAGCTGGAGGACACATGCCCTTCTCAACCTCACAGCAGTGGCACAGGGAGAGCTGAAGAAACAGGGAGAGACCGGCTGCGGAGGACATTGGTGTGGATGCAAATCATCCCAGCCCACCCATTGTCCCTTGTCCTGTCATTGGGCATTGTGGTAGTTTTAAGCTGTGCCTAGGAAAATCTTCACAGATCTTGAGCAAAACATGGTAGAACGTAAATAATTCACCATTGGATGTAGAAGGGAAAATAATGATAAGGTCTAAATAACCCATTGTTCTGACTACCAACACAAAATTAGATTTGTAAACTAACCTCTCTTTTTGGCTTCCTTTGCTCTGGCAGGTACTAGCTGGCTTTTGCTTAGCTGTTGCTGACCTTGGCTGTGCTCTTTGTTGTGGTTAAGTACTAACCGCAATTCTCTGCTCTTTTTTCTCTTGTTCCATGTACAGGGGGGAAGGGAGCAGGGAGAGGGAAACTATTAGTAAGCCCCCTGCTTTTGTGCAGGGGCATTCTTGTGTTGTTTATAAATTGTATATATATGTAAATATTGTATATTTTGCATATATTCATTGCATTCCATATTTCTAGACTGTAGTTTTGTTTGTAAATACAGCTTCATTTGCTTTCAGCTGAGCTGGTCTGGCAATTTTATATTAGGGGGTAATTTTAACCCACGATAGGCATCACTAAGAAGAGCCTGACTCCATCCTCTTGGCACTCACCCTTTACATATTTATAAACATTTATGAGGTCACCCCTTAGTCTCTTCCCCTCCAAACTAAAGAGACCCAGCTCTCTCAGTCTGTACTCATAAAGAAGATGTTCTGCTCCCTCATTTTTGTGGCTCTGCACTAGACTCTTTCAAGCAGTTTCCTGTCCTTGAACTGAGAGGCCCAGAACTGGACGCAGTTCCAGATGTGGCCTCACCAGTGCATAATAGAGGGGGAGGAGAACCTCTACTAACCACACTCTTCCTAATACAGCTGAGGACTGAGACCACAGAGGACTCTGCAGTCTTCTGACTGTTTACATGTCTAGAGACAAAAGGTTCCAAAGCCATTTCCAGGACATTTTCCCTCTGTTCAAGAGTGCAGAAAGTAGCTCTATTAACTCATCACTTACACAAGTCCATAAAGCAAGTGTCCAACAGACTCTGTCTCCACCTCTGAGCTCAGATGAATGTTGCTGCCTCCTTTCTTGGACTTTGGCTCACAACTGGCACTAGTGACCTGCACAGAGATTCAGGAAGATACACAGATAAAAAATCATATTCCCTTATTTCAGTTTAACACAAGAGTACCTAAAGGAACTGTCTAGGTTTAAGAAGCAAGACAGCTGCTCATTAACCCTTCTCAAAGGAGTTAAAGAAAAGCGCTCCACACCAGACTGGAAAGAATGTGAAGTTTAAATGGAAGTCTTAATGCAACTACAGCACAAGGCCTATAAAATACACAAAGTCCATAGTACACCTCGGCCACAGTTCTAAAAGCCAAAGCTTCATACAGCCTCTCTCCAAACCAGGCCAAAAATCCAGGCCTCAAATGCACGCCCCCCCATTACCTCCCTGCCCCTTCCCCCACTAGGCCAGACTTGGCAGCCTAGCCAAGGCCAAGCCAGGCCCAAAACCTCTGCACAAAGATAACTGCCTGCACGTGACCCCAGGAGCAGGGAGGGAGGAAAACAGCCAGTTTATATAGAAATTGCAGAATTATGGGATGTGATAACAAAGTTACAATTTCCTGGAGGCATCTAGTCTCTCTGGAGAACCTTCTTAAAGGCATCCAGCCTCAGAACTGTAACTGGAACACTGCACTGTGGCTTTCCCCAGGGGAACTCACTGCACTGCAGTGAGCATTCAGAGAGCTGTGTCTATCCACATAGGGCTTTTTAAATATTCCTTGGGTTGTAAGGAACTGCTTGGAACATCCCTTTACAACCACTAAGGAGACTGAGACATGGATTCACAACTCTTGCTCTTATCCACATAACTTGAAACACACCAAGACGTTTGCATTATATTTTCTGTCTAAAGCTCAGTAAGCTGCAGACTACATTTCATACAAGTCTTCCAGTGAATGATGCTTTCAGCACATCATTAAGCTACAGCATTAAGGTACCCATGGAGGGAGATCTGATGCTGAGGTAGCCACTCTTTAACAAGTCAGAAGCAATACACATAGAAACACTGATTTTTCTGAGAGTCCATTGCTTGTCCTGAGTTTCCAGGGATTTTTTGCAACTAATTTCCTGTCAATAAGCCTGACATAAAAAATTCTGCCAAGCAATTAATACAGATTTTGGATGCCCAGGTGTAAGTGTGTAGCCAGTACATCTGGGAAATGGATACTTTCTGCACTTGAACCAGCTGCTCAGAAGAGGGGAACAATTCAGTATACATAGTCCCTTAGATTTCTAATTTAAACATCAACCTCACTGCTGCTAATATTCTGTCTCTTATAATATAATCATGAAAAAGCTATGCTTGGCTTCCTCAGTTAAATATTTCAATTCCCAGTCATACTGAAAATGCAGCTATTTTCCATGGCATTGTATCAAAAGCAAAATTGACAATTACACTAATGTTCTGTTTATCATACAAACATAGCCCCTAAGATCTGCTGTTGAGAAAGGAATACTTGATTTCTCATGCAGAGATGGAAAGCATATCATTATACAATTTATGGCTATTGACAGATGCTATATGTATTAGTCTTTTGCTAAAAACACTGAAATACATGCAAAAATAAAGGAGAAATCCTGCCAGCTCTTGAAATAGGTGTTTCATACACATTATTTAGACAATAATTCAGATCACAGTTGGAGAATGAACACTAATTTGTGAATTTAAGCATAGATTTCCCTTGTTATTTTATTCAGTAAAAGGTTTTGGGTTTTTTGTTTTGTTGTGTTTGAGTGGTTTTGTGGGTTTGTTGGGGGGGTGTTGTTTTTTATTTTGGGGTTTTTGTTTTTGGTTGGTTGGGGGATGGAGTTTGTATGTTTTGTTGTTGTTTTATGGGAACATTAAGAGAGGGAAGGAACAACTAAAAGGAGACAATTAATTGAATAAAATCAGGGCAACAAAGTATGGGGGAGGTATGTCTTTTCTCTAGATAGGTGAGCAGCAGATCTAAAACTTGCACACCGTATTTTTCCATCAAGAATGTAAGCTCCCCTATCCCATACATGCAATTTGAAAGAAGCCAATTAAACATCAAACAAAATGCGATGCTGACCGAAAGGTTTGGGCAGAGGATGTCTTTGGATGTCTTCATAAGCACTCAGCATACAGTGAGATCACATAAATCTCTAAGGACAAGCACAAGGTCCAGCACATGAGTTGAGGCAATCTCATGCACAGGGTAGGGGGATGAGTGGCTTGAGACCATACCTGCAGAGAAGGATTCAGGGGTGTTGGTAGATGAAAAACTGAATATGAGCCAGCAATGTGTGCTCAGTTCAGAAAGCCTGGGCTGCATCAAGAGAAGTGTGCAAATCAAGGGAGTGAGTTCTCTTCTACTCTGCTCTCCGGAGACTTCACCTAGAGTCCTGTGCTAGCTTTGGGGTCCCCAGTGTAAGAAAAACATGGATCTGCTTGAGTGAGTCCAGAGAAGAGTCAGAAAGATGATCCAAGGGCTGGAGGATCTCCTCAATGAGAGCAGGCTGAGAGAGTTGGGGTTGTTCAGTCTGTAGAAGGGAAGGCTCCATGGGGCTTTGAGCAACCTTGTGTAGTGGAAAGTGTCCCTGTCGATGGCAGGGGGGTGCAAATTAACAATCTTTAAGGTTCCTTCCAATCTGAATGATTCTCTGATGATTCTTCAGAAATAGAGAACTAGAGAAGCCTGTATCCAAAATATTTGCCTTCTGTAGAATCTTGATCTTCACCATAGGAAAATGGCTTTTAAAGATGATGAAATCTTCATTCAAAGATGATAGAGGTCAAGGCAAGCTTCACAGTCAGTCAGGGCTTATTCTTGGGTTAGGCTCTCAGAAGCCACCAGCTGTGCAGACCAAGATGCAGCCAGATGTTCTAGCCAGAAAACTTTCCTATCCTTTACCCTTTACACCCTATTAGTGTCTAGGGGCGAAAGCAGCAAGACTGTGTTAAAGGAGGAATAATAAGTAATTCAAAATTGCAGAAGAAAGTGACACATGTACATCATAAATATCTCCTTTCTCTGCATGGAAAGATTTGCCTTCCCCACCCCCATTTTAACATGCAGACATTTAACTAAAGGCTAACATAGTGTCCTAGTTTTAAGCCTCGAGCTGCCCCAGGCAAAAGGACAGAAAAGATATTTACCCCTTCCCAAGGAGTACACTGAAACTGCTCCACACTGGATTGAAGTTTAAATGGAAATTCTGTTTACAAATGTATACAAAAGGTATTCAGGTAAAAGGAACACATTCACAAATTAGGCTCAGTTCATCACCTGGGCCTACCAGGCCAAAGCCTTCCAAAAACCTTCACCCCACTCAGCCTCAGCAGGCCCAAGAGCAGGTCAGACTGGACTCAGGCCTGCCGCAGGCCTCAACAGGCCACTGCCAGCCAAGGCCAAGAGAAAAATTCTCCCCCACAAGCCACAGGGTTGCAGCACACGTGTCCCTCTTCTTTCTTTCTGGTTCCTCTCATCCAAGTTACTTTCCCTTTCCACTCCGACTGTTGAGTTTGGGTAGAAACAGATTCATTGCACAGCTACCAGAAACTCCTTTTGGATTCCTATACATCAGTTATAAACGAAACATTGAATCTACTGCCTAGACTTTTTTGAGGGAGGGCCCTATATATTCACTCTCACTAGGCTTGAATGAATGCTGAAGTGAGCTTATAATCAGCACAGTGTGAGATTCAAGCCTGTACATGATTTCACTGTGGCTGAAACCATGTGTCTGCTACTAGCTCCTATACATACTCCTCAGTACTTAGAAAACTCACTGGAAACTTCATGCCTGCAGAAGATGTTGAATAGGAAATAAGTATCTTTAGACAATGTAGACAACAGTAAGGGGAATCGCTGGACTCCCATCACAGCAGCTGTATATGTATTTAATGATACAGAGAACAGAATGGAATTCACAAATCATATTGAGTTGCTTCTCATGTTTACAGCCCTGGGCACTAAGATACAACTTGAAGCAACTGTGCTCATGTTAATAAGTTGCTTGATTTTGGAGGACTTCAGAAAGCATCAAATTCTAGTGCACAAGGATAAAGCACTGGCTTTAGAAAGTCATGTTGAATGCCAAAAGTAGCACATACTGACCTAAACCTTTAAGACAGGAGCATGTATCTGAAAAGAAATTAGTGTCACTCCAATTTACAATGAAGTTGTGATGAGTCCTATCAATATCAACCAGGGAAGCACAGATCCTCTTCAGGGTAAAGGAAAGCTGCATACCTCCTTGAGCACAATTTCATCTAAAGCACTGCAAATGTAAAACACCAAAGGTGGAGAAAAAAAAATGTTGCAAATAAATGCCACTGGAGATACCAAGAGAGAATGCTTGTCTCCTACACAGGAGTTCCTTAAAACCAACAGGGAATGAACTCAACAAATTTGCTTGCAGTCAATACACTTTCCTTCCATTAAAACCATAGCAGATTCAGGTTCCTATGTGTGTGCTAACTGGCACTGAACAGAAAACTAAAACCTTGAATACCACTGAATAAAACATACTCTACAATTCTGGTTTGCCTTCTTCTGTTACCTCTAAATGTACCTCTTAAAAATCAAGCTTTGGACACCATACTACACAGTAATTAGCAGAGGCAAAGAAGCTCACATTGGTGAAATACCGAGAGAAACATGACTAGACTGGAGAAAGGGGATTCAAAAAGAAGATGTGGGAAAAGCAGAAGTAATTGAAAGCCTAACAGCAACAGCCTGCTGGTTTAGAAAGCACAATAGCCTCATCAGGGCAGTTGTTGAATTTCCTATAACACCCAGTCTGGGGACAGCTGCTCAGATGGTAAGCCCACAGAACTTCAAGCTTTCCCAGCTAAAGGAGATGTGCATTTGGGTTACAGGGTGTATTGGCGAGGGAATGGGAGAAGGGATGCTTCCTACTCACTTTCACATCCAGAGCCCTAAGATGATACGCAAACACAATTAGTTTCTCATTCAGCTGCTGAACTCAAGTAGTTAGCCTAGAGAAGAGGAGGCTCAGAGGAAACCTTATTGCTGTCTACAACTACCTGAAGGGAGGCTGTAGCCAGGCGGGGGTTGGTCTCTTCTTCCAGGCAACCAGCAACTGAAGAAGAGGACACAGTCTCAAGCTACACCAGGGAAAGTTTAGGCTGGATGTTAGGAAGACGTTCTTCACAGAAAGAGTGATTGGCCATTGGAATTGGCTGCCCAGGGAGGTGGTGGAGTCACCGCCATTGGAGGTGTTTAAGAAGAGACTGGATGAGGCACTTGGTGCCATGTTTAGTTGATCAGATGGTGTTGGGTGATAGGTTGGATTCAATGATCTCAGAGGTCTTTTCTAACCTGGTTAATTCTATTCTATTCTATTCTATTCTATTCTATTCTATTCTATTCTATTCTATTCTATTCTACTTAAAATTGCTTCCACATCAGTACCCAACATTACCAAAATCTCTCCTCTTCTCCCTGATCTGGCAGCCTTACACCCAGGAATTTGCTCATGGAATACTTCAGTCAGGGTGGCTCAGCCTTCAGCATGGAGCTCTCTACATCACCCATGGCATTCAAAAGTGATAGATGAGAATGCAGGTGATATTATTTCCATCCATTACGCTGTATAAAAAGTGTATAGATGCCTAGTTAGACACCTCCAATTTGAAGTCATGTGGATCTTGGGATGCACAAATGGACCACAAATTTACAAAGTATTATAAAACTTCATACCATCAGGTAATAATTACTTCTTCAAACCAATTATAAAGCTCACTCATCCATGCCTCTTCTCTCTCTCTTGGCATCTCATATACTACCTTCTGTCCTCATCAAGGAAATAAAAAACCAAAACCAGTCTGTCCACACCACCATTTATCCCTGTAATCCCCTTAGCCAGACCTAAATCCAAACCTCTTGGCCCATATATTGACTCTTTCTTCAGTTCACCTGCAACAAGAAAATAGTTCACAGAAGAAGGGAAGGAAGGAGCATCAGGCAAAAATCCCTATGTGACACCTCTGTAGCAAGCAGACAGGCAACAGGGTGTCAGGGGACCTGCAATCTCTTCTTATGCTGGTGCATTCTATGCTGGTTGTGAGCCAGTGCTACAGACTGCTACTCACCACAAACTATCTCTACCAGTACAGGATTGTGTACAAAGGCCTCATCCTAAAGGAAAATCTATGGACTTCATTCAGCCTGGACAGTGACAGTCAAAAAGAGTCCCAGGAGGTATTCATTAGAAAACTATTATTACATGACATACAGGGAACATAACTAATTAGAAGCATAAAAGCCTATCTTGCTTCAAGTAGACTCTAGATCCTTGCAAAGCAGAACTGTACTTTAAAAACATCCAAAAAAGCACTTGCATTTACCACAGAACACTTATGTTCAAAGGTAGCATCTGTTTTTCAAGTAGAGGTCCAGCTTCGTAACCAAGTTTGCCAGCTGAGTTAAATCAAATCACACGCGTCAGATTCCCTCCAGTTTTCAGGGCACATTTCAAATGACCCTGCACATCCCACATTAAGAGCGTGTGTAAGTTAAAAGGTCAAGTTATTCACAGCAACATTAGGAATGTAAAATGCTGTAAGCATTTTATTTCTAGGTTTATAACCAGAGACAGTCTTCAGGACATCATGGGGAGGAAGTTGGAAGGCATGAAGAAAGTGCCACCACAAGGAAATCAAGCTGGCTGGGGAATCCCAAGGACTGCATGCTACAACAGATACTTTTTAGAGGAGTTCTGTCTGATAACCACCAAGTTTCAGGTACTGTTGAAATTGCCATGAAGTGGCATTGGCTGCCTAGAATTTTGTGGTTTCTTCCCTGCTCTGCCATTCAGTCCACTGCATGCAGCTTTAATTTCCACTGATAAAGTGGCATCCCTCATCTCACACAGAAATTAGTTATGGATCTCTGGGTGGCAAAGAAATGGAAACTATTCTATTGTGCATCTACCAGGCCTTTGCCAGGGTTGTATTCAGACCTTGCAGTGCCTAATTCAACTTCTCTGGTTGGGTTTTAAAATCAAGGTGTTTGGAAATGACATAGTAATTCAGATGCCTTTGTAAAAAAAATATTTTTGTTTTCAACCTACCTCAAAATAAACTGATAAGTAAGTGAAACTGTGACATTGTGCAGATCCTGATGGTCACATCCGTTCAGACCACTTGACAGTTCTATGAAGTAATTAGTTTGATTTACATAATACTTGCTCTGCAATAAATCCTTGGACCTTTACCAGCTCATTGACTTTCTCCTGTCCCATATCAAACACTGAAGCCTTGTGGCATTCATTCCTTCAGACTCTTACTTTATGAGCAGGAAGAGAGCAGAGATAGTTCACCCCTATTCAGTGGAGCTCTAAGTAGCATGTCTGGCATATCTATGGTATTTTCCCTGCTCAGAAACAAACTGGGATTCAATAGAGAACAGAACACAGCACTCTTGCCTTGGGCTGTTTCACCACCTTATTCCAGAGATATGCTGTTAAGAGTTCTTTTGGAGGCTCTGCACATGTGTGTAGGTGGCCACAGGATTTATTCTAAAATATACAATACATAATGCCCAGATCTGTCATACTCAAGGAAAGTTCTGAGTACACATTCAGAACAGAAAACAGGATGTTTTGCCCACAGCCTTTTGGGAAATGGACTGAAGCTTTTAAATTGAGATGAACATCCACAAACAGCTTAGTGCTTCTAAATAGACAGCATTGTCTTAACTGGGGGATTTGGCACAGCTGACAAAAAAAAAGAAAGAAAAAAGAAAGAAAAAGAAAATTCTCCTGTTTACAGTCTTCTGAAATGCTGAACTTCAGATCTGTTTTGGTGTGGATGATGCTATACTTCCTTCAGTTCAGCAGGTACGAAGCAACAACATCAACTTTCCAAACACTGTTCAAAATGGCAATTTAACTGTCAACATGCTTCAGCTTCCTAAGGCTGTATCTCTAGACTTTGAAGTGGTGATTACTTCTGCAAAACCTCATTTCATAGGCTTGCCAACAGATCTCCACATAGATTGCAAATTAACTAGCAGAGAAAGCTGCTACTAGGGCCCTCATTAGCACACAGTCAGTTCTAGTACTTCTCTCCAGCTTCCTAGATCATTACTTGAGCTCCCAATTAAATCCAACATCATAATTAAGCTCCCTCTTTTAGCCAGAGACCCTATAAAATTGTGGTCTAGTTTACTTCAGCAATCTGTTTGTGCCTTATGTTCTTTCTGACTGAAGGATAGGTTTGGTTTTTCTAAGACTTTGCTGTTTTAATTTAGTTTTGACAAACCAAACTCAGCAGTACAAAGTATTTGGCTTCATTTTATCCTAGACTGAGCTTAGCTTTAGTCCATCAAATATGGCAAGATTGCCCTTCTGGATTATCAGACCCAAGCCAACAGAGGAAGAAGAGGGAAGAGAAACAAAGGTAAACAAAGTACAAACACCAAATTAATCAGTTTTTTCTCTCTAGGGAGTCTGAATCTAGATCTCCCATTCTCTGGAAAAGGATCACTCAAGCCTTTGGATCTCTAATGAGTGTCTGGAACCAAATCCCAAAATACTTCACTGGGGTGAAAAAGAGCAACGATGAAAAGAGTAAATATTTTATCAAGACCTCATTTTCAGCAGTTGAACTGAAACCTGCCATATTCCCATAGCACCACATCAAGCTGCTCTAAATGCTTTCAAGTTCTCATTAGCACAGTCCAAAAGAAGGTTCAAATATCTGCCAAGATAAGGCATTGCTGAGTCTGGGGTAGCAATTCCAAAGGTCACACACAAGCTGGTAAATGCTTTTAGATCTTACATGAAGCTACTTGTAAGAACCAAGAGGTAAACCCAACTATAGGCTTCATAGGATCAACATTCATCCTTCTTCCTTCCTCTCCAATTTAGACTGCTCTTCTAAAAGGTTTTGTCCAGCTCTGCATTTAAAAAAAAAAAAAAAAAAGGCAAAAAGGTGCAGAGCTTTTACTGATACTGAAATGATCCTTCCAGACACTCAGTGAAAATTTTTAACTCTTGAGACTGCCTCATACCAGGGCCCTAAGTTATAAAATACATTGTGCAGTCAATAGGTAAAAAGAGGAGCTATTTCAGAAACATCAACTACTAGCATAGGCAGAGAAATCTCAGGGCACAGTTTTGGATGCTACTCCTGGAGTGAACAAAGGGTTTGCTTCCACATCGTCTCATTTTTGCCACTTCCCATATTGGAGGTAACAGATGGAAAATGAGCCAGGCATTAAAATGCTACCTAAGTCAGGATTTTATGCTTTCATGCAGTGTCTCAATTAATCAAAGTTTTGCTATAAAATTCAAGCAGCAGCGCTCAAAGCCAAGGCGAGTCATAAAATACAAGCTGATTAATTTCCCTCTAATTTGTATGATAATTAAAATTCCAACTTTTAATTCTGTTAATTGTCCTCCCACAAGGAGGTTGATTGGGCTTTGCTAATGCCTGCTGTGAAAATGCACTTCCCACAGGTCTGTCTTTTTTTCCTTTAAAAGGTAACATTTTTACATAATTATCCCTTAACTTCTATAGATCAATGTAAGCTTATCTCTGGTCTGTTTTGACACAAGCCTCTTTGTAACCTAAGCTGTGTCCATAAATCAAACGCTGAAAGTCATTAGGTGTTTCATCAGAACATTGTGCCGGTGTGTGGTTCTCTGTGCCTTTTAATCAGCAATTAAACTTGCAAAAGACAGGGGGGGAGGAAATCGAGAGGTTTTTTGTTTGTCTGTTTGTTTGTTTAAAAAAAAAAGGACAGCTGTCCTGGAAAAAATAAATATCTACTATTAACAGACATTCTGCTCTCCTTTCACCTTCTGCATTCCACAAACTGCATAAAAGAGCAGTCAGAGGAGAGCTGATCAGATGGTGCACCTGCATACAACCCAGATGTTCACTGGAAAAGAAAGTTTAACTGGTAAAGCTGCAGTCAACCTACACAGCCTGTGATTCTCTGCTTGGCTACAAATGAATTTAATCCTTTATTTGAGATACCTGAATCAAAAGTCTCACCAGTCCTTTCCTTGGGCTACAATAGGTATTTGAACACAGGCAACACTTGCCATGTTTTCTGCCATGAATGAGTCACCTGTGGCCTCCATTTGGCTCTGGACAAATTCAGAAGTCTACATCTACATCAAACTAAAACACACACACAAATAAACAATAAGCACATTCTTAAAATATCAGCACACTGGCTTCAGTAGAAGCTCTAAAGCCATTCCCCTACGAGAAAGAAAAAATATTGTTCCTGAATTTGAGTCTATTCAACAGATTTCAAGATGGTCATATCCTTTTCTTGCATCTTTTCCTGCCTATTTTCTATTTCACTTTAGCACTGACTTAAAGTTGTGTTGCCATTAGAGATAGCTAAATAATACAATAAGTATTAGACAAATAGCATTATCCGTCGGCAAAGTATTTGAGCCAGTATAAAAAATAGTCAAAGAGCAGCATTTTTAAAGATACCTTACAGAACCCAAAGACTTCAATCTGTTCTTTGTGTAAGCATTTTGCATAAACATTTGCAATCTATCAATTTTTGCTCTAGCACTCTTTTTGTTCCTCAGAATACAAAATGATGACTTGCCTTCTGGCGCTACATATGGGTTGAATTTCTTTTCTTTATGCTTCCCTGGCTTATACTTTATACTGTATAAATGGACACCACACTGCCAGGGTAGATGCTTGAACTTCTGTTCAAAAAGGGTGCAGTGCCAGCGCCTGCAATGTCCTTTTCTGGAGTCATATGACCACTGAAGTAAAGCCTCCAAGTTACAATTACAGTATCTCAAAGAGAACCAGCAGTGAAAGTGGGACTCAGGTGATGAATGATAGACATGGAGAAGCAAAGTCAAAGCCCTTGCTTCCCCACTGGAGCACCAGATGGTACAGAGCTCTCCTTTATTCTCTTAAACCTCACCAGTACCACTCTTTGATACTGTGTAGGGAAACTAAACATCTTTCAGTCCTGAACTCCTAAGCTGAGATTTTCTCCCATCTTCTATTCTTTTGACAATGTAAAAACAATCAAATCTTTTTTTTTCTGTAGAAAATTACACTTCCTATATAATAATATACCCTCCATTTAACTTACTGTGGGGTCAATAATATCAAGACAATAGAAAAAGGTAAAAGGGTGCAAGGAAGCTCTCGCATTTATTACCCTTTGACTCAAAACAATGTAGGAATATGCAAACTGTGTTACACTAATCATATAGTCCAAACCTTAGCAGATAAGACAAGAAAATCAATTGTAATTTCTTTGGCTGTTTTCTTATATATTCTGAACTTGTTAGCAGCCATTTCTTTTTAGAGGGCAGTCAATGAATATTTAATGTTGGAGCACACTGCCAATTTTATCTGCCAGCTAATAAAAAAGCTGCTTGGTCATGGGTGTGAGAGAAGAGGTCTATTTTAGCCCATGTGGCTGGCTGGCTGTAATAAGAAGGATGACAATTTTAAATTGGGAGATTAATGGATAATTTGGAATCACTGTCATTGTGACACAGCCAGTGACCTTTTCAAATTGACAGATAGCTCCATTTCACCCCAACCAGCTACAACAAGAGATTGTTTCAAACAATTGGACCTAAATGCCAGGCTTAAAGGAGGCCGGGCACAGAGATGCGACAGGGCAGTTTATAAGTAAAATGGGCCTCCCACAGATTAATGAAATAGTTAGGAGGGCCATCCATCCCCCAGTTCCAATTCTTAGGTTTTAGCTACTACAGCACTAGCAAGGTAAAAAGGAGCAGTGTCAGAAAGACTAATGCTCAGCATTATCTCTTCCAGCAAGGAAAATAGTACAGCTGAAAAAGAGAACTGTCTAGGGTCTGTCCAAAATTATATTATGAAAAAATATGAAAGAGGTGAAAGAAAAATTCTGCAGACATCTGTACCCATCCTGTGATACTGGACAGTATTGCTTCAGTAGCAACATACACAGATTCAAAAATCACTCATGAGAAAAACAAAGCAAAAAACCCCGAAACACTCATTTCCTGCTAGAGATAAGATTTGCTCAAGTCCCAAAATAATGGACCTTAGAAGTAAGTTATTGCTAACCACAGAAAAACTGTTTTATGCAAAGTTGTGAGAGCTCTTAGTATCTTCTCTCCCCAAATACTTCACAGTTCAACTCAGTGTTAAAGTCCAGTTTTACGAGATGACTTTGGAAGGGAAGTCAAACAAGAAAGCCCAGTATGAGTTGTTTCTTGACAAACTTGGCATGCCATTGTGCATTAAGCACAACACACAAGCAGATATTAATTCAAAGGGTGCACTCTCACATTAATTTACAATTCTATTTTCTAAGTTGTTGCTGTACAGAAGGCTTTCTATTAGCTTGCAGATGTTTGCTACATGTGGATTAGCACTTCCTTTCAGTCATACATCAGTTGTCACATACTATCACATAGTAATTTTTTGGGGAAAAAGTGGTGTTTCGGGCCTGCCACTCTACCTTCCCTGTGATCACTATTTGGAGATCAACACTCAGCTCCCAGATTTCTCCATCCTCTTATCCTTATTGTCACAAATAGTTTCTGAGCAGTGATTTTTAAAACACTGAAAACTTACGGGCCATTTTCTAAATGTGACAGGCCACAGAGCAGTGCTCATAGGGGGCAAGATGAGAATGTTCCAAAGGAATGTATTTTCCATCTGGTAGAAAAGGATGTGTGAGGTAGATGCCCACCACAACCCATACTGAGAAAAGGTCTCACAGTAGCTCTGGAGTCTTCTGTTAGAGCTGATTTCAGCTTGCATCCTCAAATCAGGACACTACTCCTAAAAGCAGTACAAGATACAGCTCCTAATGCCATGCAAATTACACTGCTCACCCCAGTAACGCTTCCTCAGGTCAGTAACAGGGCTAACCTGAGAGGTTGCTGGCAGGGCCATATTTTAGGTTCACTGGCTAAGTAGGACACACAGCTCTTGGGAACCCTGCTTGCTACTTCTACTTACCTAGATTTATCTGAGCACTTCTAAATTCCAACATGTTCTCTGGGCACAGGAAATGTTTCATAGGCAAATAGGGGAACATGGGGTAAATTCATCACTACCTTGTGATAAATGAGTGACATATTCAATATGCACTAAATTTTGTGGGTTGGCTAGGGATGAGTAAGTGCAGTAATTATTATGAGTAAGAGAAATGGGAAAACTCCAAATTTTTGTTGAAGTGACAAATTCTGTAGTACACAGACGAGTAATCAGAAGGTTACACTGGAACCACAAAACAGAACATATTCCGTAGAACTACCAGAGGAAGCACTCAGAGCCAATGTGTATGACACTGCTCCTGTCAGAATTAAACAGAAATCACTGTGGTTTATCTCTCTGATACCATCCTGCCTGTGCAGCTGAGAACAGAACTGACACATGACATCAATAGAAGATCTGAAGCAAAACAACTGAGTTTATAATTTCTATACTTGTATTTAAATGACACTTTTTAGCAAATGCAGGACAGAAAATTCTGAAACTGGAGAAAGATGAAACTGATTATTTTCTTTTTACTTCACAGATACAAGCAAGGAATTAATCCTTTAGAAACAGAGTGAGTTGAAGATAGTTGTCTGCCGGAAGGTCACAGACCTGCAATTTAATTCTATGCTAGTGAGTCTGCAATTTTTGGTGGGATTTTTTTTGTTTCTATAATTCATTAAATCATTTTTTTCAATTTCAACTGAAGTAACCCCTTAAATAACCTGGCACCCCATTTGCATCCAAATTTTGCATGGGACCTCTGGCATAAAATTACTTCAGTTTCTGATGATTCTTTCATTTGATGACCTCTGAAAATAATCCTGTCTTAAGTAGGCTGGATTACCTTGTAAAGTTGCTTTTTCTGTTGTTATAAAACTACTAAAACATGTTTTGAAGAGGCAAAACTGGAATGAATCCTCCAGGTCATCCAGATTCCACTGTATTTACAAAATAAAAAGGGGAAAGCAAAAAAGAACAACCTTAAAAATCAATCAATCAAACAACAAATAAAACAAACAACCAAATACAAACCAAACAAAAAACAGACAAAAACTCTCACAAAAGCAAAACCAAAATAATGCAGCCTAAAAAAAAAAAAAAAGCCCAACCAACCATCAAAAAAACCCCAAACCAAACCCACACAACAAAATACTGGTAGCATTTCTGGGATCCAGGCTCCATCACTGCTAGTCAATGCTACAGCACAGGGCAAAACTGTAACTTGTAGCAGCTGCACATGAACCCAAATCCTTACTCACAGGGTTAAAATCCTGAACTTTAAAATGTGATGTTATTATTAAAGAATTATTTGCCCTTGGATGATCTGACAAGACCATATAGTAAACTGGCCATTTGTTCCACAAGATTTCTTACCTCTTTATTTTGCATGAACGTCACTTCAGGTGAGATCTGAAACACTAACAAGTTTCTTATACTGCCACCCCTCACCTACTGCTTGGTGACCAAGAACAATTTCATATTTTGCAAAGCCACCACCTAGAATTTTAAATTTGGTATCCAAAATTAGAGGAAGCTTGAATATTTTGTCTTTCATCTAGTCCTGGCTGTAAAAAAATCCAACTCATAACCAAATTAGCCCCTGCCAAATATATTGCCCATTGGAATGGGCTGCCCAGGGAGGTGGTGGAGTCACCATCACTGGAGGTGTGGAGACTGGATGGGGTGCTTGGTGCCATGGTTTAAATGATTAGATAGTGTTGGATGATAGGTTGGACTCAATGATCTCAAAGGTCTCTTCCAACCTGGTTAATTCTATTCTATTCTATTCTATTCTATTCTATTCTATTCTATTCTATTCTGTTCTATCAACTTAAGCTGAAGTACTTGTGTGACAACAGCACTACATAAACTTGCTTAACAGTGGGTTAATTCTTTATTGTCTCCTCATGTGAGCAGTGAAGAAGGCTATGCAAAAGTTAGGTGTGATGCTGGCAACTGTATATCATCTTTGTGACCCATATCTGCAGGCACACCGTACCTGCACTTGACATCCTGGAAAATGCTATATTCAAACCTGACTGTTTGAAGCAGCAATTTTATTTCTAGGTACTACATTAGTATGCAACAACTCTACTCCAGAAGACCACACCTAAAAGATACGTTCTTTTCCTTACCAAGACCTGATGTAAAGAAAACAGCATGCAAAGAGTATCATGTTGCTAATCAAGCAGATGCTTTCATACCCTGTGCACATCGCTTAGCTACATGAATACAATTCCTCAAATAAAACCAGTTTTTCCTAATAAAAGATTAAAACAGTGCAGCTAGATGTAAATTTCATTCCACTGAAACAACACCTAGGAGATTCTATACATGTAAAGTGCAACAGTATTTTTAAAAATATAAAACAGCAAAAGAAGACATTAAATGTTGGCTTTTTGGGTTATTTCTGAAGGCAAAGAACTGGCATTTGTTGCCCTCACCATGGGCAGGGACACCTCTCAACTAGACTCAGCTGCTTAAAGCCTCATCCAACCTGGCCTTAAACACCCTCAGGGAGGAGGCATCCACAACTCCCCTGGGCAGCCTATTCCAGATTCCCCCCCACCCTCATACTGAAGAACTTCTTCCAAAGAGGTTGTTCTGTGACTATTTCTCTTCTCCTATAGAAGCTTCTCACTCAGCTTTTGAATAAACCCTGAGCAAGGTAGCTCTAGGCTGGGGAATTCCTCTAATCCAAATCCACCAGCCCTGTGCTTGGAGGCAACCAGCTTGCTCCTCTAAAGCCTCTAACTTCCCTGAGAGAGAAAGCAACATATCCTACTCAGGGCAGGGGGCCTTATTTGAAAGGAAATAAAGAGAATCCAACTGAGCAGCAGTAAATTCCTATCCACTTTCCCTTTGTCAGTACCAGCTTCGTGTAACAACTCTGCTTTATAATTAAAAACTTCCATAGATAGTAAGAACTGCAACTAAGCAGTTAACAAATTTCCTATTATACATATAATTGAATTAGCATTTTACAAGAGCAAGCATTCTTCAAGAACAAGAAACATATTCCTGCCCCTCTCAGAATGAACTATGTATGCTTTCATGTGGCATTCAGAAACACAAGCAAATCTCTCACATTGCATCAGGGTAGGCTTAGGTTGGATATTAAGAAACATTTCTCCACTGAAACAGTGGTCAGGCATTGGAACAGGCTGCCCAGGGCAGTGGCGGAGTCACCATCCCTGGAGGTGTTCAAAAAACATACAGACATGGCACTTGGGGACACAGTTTAGTGGTGTCAGGTCAATGGTTGCATTCAATAATCTTAAGAGGTCTTTTCCAACCAAAATGATTCTATGATTTTCAGCTGCAATCTGTAAGTGTTAAGCTGTACCAGAGTTCCCCCCCAGCCTGGCTAAGCAGCTTTGTGTTCAAGTGGCTCCAGGAAAAACCCAAATCAAGCCAGAAGCACATTAGATCCTAATTTCAGCTGGCATTTTGCAAGACTTGGATAAGTCATTTGACCTCTTCATGCCGCGCAACACAGCTTGAAAGATTCTTGGAAAGCCAGCGTTGCAATGTAAAGCAGATGCTTTGTGTAAACAGATTTTCCTAGGTAGGTATGTGAGCCCATTAAGACTCATTCATTCACTGAGAGACTATACTGGTGGGAACAGGCTCTGTAAGCTCTAAAGCCAAGGTCCAGGGTTTCATGTTCTACCACAGTCATTTAAACAAAAATAAAAATCACTCTGGCTGGACAGATTTATTAGTTTCAGTTAAATGAATTATGATTGATCCACTTTTGTCCAGAAGCTATTACATATACAAAAACCTTAACTTCAGAAATTTTAAGCAAACTAAGGCCACGCCATCACACAGCACAATTCTTAAAGTCAGCAGGCTAAGCATTCAAAATCCCTCTTACTTTGGCTACATCGTATTTTTCTCAGGAGATACACATTTTTGTAATCCCAGGACACTTAACTCTCTATTTAAAAGGCTCTCCAATGGAAGTTCTCTGAAACAGTTCCAGAAGTGTGCGTCTTCTTGACCATTAGAGAGATCACAACCGAGAAAGGAGGATGTAAAAACTGTATTTAGGGAAATAAATTTGAAACATTGTAACTTCTAATGCATATAGATGGTTTTTAACTACCTGGAAAATTAAATGACAGAGAAATAAGGTACTCTACCAGGAATAAAAGGATGAAGTTAGCAAAAGCCAAGCCAAATTTGGCCCAGTTTCTGGCTAATACTGTGTGCTCTTCTGCACTGGACAATAATGGTCCTAGTAGTGTGTGGGAATCCTCACTCAAACATTCCTGGCTAAAAGGCTTCCCACAATTCTTAGAAACAAAGGAGACAGGACGTTTGAAGACCAGTCTTGCAACAGAGTTTGTGGCAAAAACTCTCTGGAGTGGAAACAGGATGGATTTGTGCCCCGTTTAGCTGGAATATGTATGAAATCTCACCTATGAAAGTAACAAAGGGTCAGTTCAGAAAACTGAATATATGCAGAAAACAAGAAACAAAAGAAACAAACAAAAACCCCACCAAAAACCCAAACCATAAACCACCACCAAACAAAACAAAAACCACCCCAAACCAAAACAACACCCCCCACACTCACACACACACCACACAGAAAGCCTCCTACCACTCAGAAAACAAAATGCTAAACGTTTATCAACCCAAAGATATGAAATTTGAGCATCTAAATAGCTTTGCTGTGTGACATTTACATTCCTGGCTACCTGTAGAATTGCTAATCTCCAAGCACAGAACAAACTTTCCCAATGTGTTACAGAGCAGAAGAGCACTAGAAGTTTGGCCTCTCTTGCATCAGTCTCATATTGGACAATAAATCAGCATGTTGGAGCCCAGAAAGCTTCCATAAACCTGTTGTCTGACTCCACAGCCAGTGAACCATCCTGATTTTGCAGGGCCACCTTAATCTCAGGAACTAATTTGTGCCAGACATTCTGGCAGTCACAGAGTTTTTCTGTACACTATAGAAACCCACAGAACTCAAGGACTTCCTCCAAGCTGAGGACTCTCTGCTGTCCATGGAGACTTTGGACCAGCTTCTCAGAATAGAACTGACCACAAAGTGGATCCTTTACTGGCCATACCAGAGCCACCAAGAGTGCTACCTGCCTGCTTAAATGCAAGCTCATTATATACATCAAGTTTACAAACCAAAAGGTACTACTTGGCAAACCATGCAGCTTTTCACAGCACAGCCTCCTGAGCTTTAGCCTGGTCATAGCAACACCATCTGTAAAATCAGAGGATCACACAGAATGGCTTAGGTTGGAAAGGACCTTAGAGATCATCTACTCCAACCACCCTGCCATTGGCAGGGTTGCCTCTCAAGAAGACTTGGTTGCCCAAGGCCTCGTCCAACCTGGCCTTAAACACCTTCAGGGAGGGGGCATCCACAACCACTCTGGGCAACCTATTCCAGAGTCTCACCACCCTCATACTGAAGAGCTTCTTCCTAAGATTCAGTCTAAACCTACTCTTCCTCAGCTTAAAACCATTCCCCCTCATCATGTCACTAGACACCCCCACGAAAAGTCTCTCCAGCTTTCCTGTAGGCTCCCTTCAGGTACTGGAATCAAGATGAACATGTCTCATCAAACACACATCTACAATTTAAGCTTCCTTGTGTTCTAAGTAGATTTAGGAGAACTGAACAACTATTTAAAAAAAAGATCATAGCTAAAACTAGCACTGTACTCAACAGCATGCATCAGTTTCCAATAAAATGCAACTCCCAGCTCCTACTGTCAGAACTAATTGCTGCAGATGTTATCACATTCATTAGAAAAGAAACAAATCAGACAGAAATCACTACACTAACCCAGTTATTTTAAAAACATGTATTTTTTTTAGCATAGGACTTCAAAGCTTATTGGAGGAGATCAGGAATTACACTGCCTCTGACAAGGTAGTCACCATTTCCTACCCTCTAATTATCAGCTGAAAAAGAATTGGGACTAACTTTATAATAACTATGTCCACTAGAGAATTCTCTTCTCTCATTCCTGAGAGATGCCTGAACTCATTCCACTCTTCATGCAGACCAAAATATACTCCATGGGTATGAGACTTTTGCCCCTGTGACCATGGGCAGCGGCAGCATGTTCCCATCTCAGGTATCTTCAGCAGCTAATTACAGGCACTTCCTGGAATGACAGAATGTAGCCTTCCCAAAACAAAGGTTGGAACATCTTAAAGGTGGAATCTCCAGATGAGAAGAGAGGAGGGAAAAAATATCCAACCCAAACAATCCATCAATTTTTTTTCTCCACCTCAGATTTAAAAAAAAGTAAAAAATGACACAATCATCACATAACCTGTAATTTCAATAAGAAATTAAACACTGTGGGAATTTATAGGAAGCCCAGGGACATGTGTGTATTTGACATCTTCCACTTGTTACACAGAGGTGAAAACAGAGGGATGATATTTCAGCCTGTACAGAAGAGGGCATACTCTAGTGGCCACCTTTTGAACAACTATGATCTGAAAGAAACAGCCACATATGGACAAAAATATAACGTCTATTTTAAATTAAGCTATGTGTCTCATAATCACAGAATGTTAGGAGTTGGAAAGGACCTTGAAAGATCAATGAGTCCAACCCAGGCTGCCAGAGCAGGATCAGAGTAAGTCACACAGGTATGCGTCCAGGCAGGTTTTTAATATCTCTAGAGAAGGAGACTCCACAAGCACTCTGGGCAGCGTGTTCCAGTGTTTTGTCACCCTCACAGTGAAAAAGTTTTTCCTTATGTTCATGTGGAACCTCCTATGCTCCAGCTTGCACCCACTGCCCCTTTTCCTGCTGTTGGGCATCACTGAGAAGAACCTGTCTCCATCTTCCTGACACTCGTCCTTTATACCTTTATAAATGTGAATGATGTCACCTCTCAGCATCCTCTCTCCAAGCTAAAGAGATGCAGCTCCCTCAAGCTTTCCTTACAAGGGAGATATTCCACTCCCTTAATCATCTTTGTTGCTCTGCGCTGGATTCTTTCAAGCAGTTCCCTGTCACTGTTGAACTGAGGCACCCAGAAATGGACACAATATCCCAGATGCAGCCTCACCAGGGCAGAGCAGAGGGAGAGGAGAGCCTCTCTTGACCTACTAACCACTCCTTTACTAATACACCCCAGGGTGCCATTTGCCTTTTTGGCCACAAGGGCACACTGCTGGCTCATGGGCATCCTTCCATCCATCAGAACCCCCTCTCCTCTGTGCTGTTCTCCAACAGGCCAGTCCCCAGCCTATACTGGTCCATGGGGTTGTTCTTTCCCAGATGCAAGGCTCTACACTTGTCCTTGTTGTATTTCATTAAATTTCTCTCCCCCTCAACTCTTCAACCTGTCTAGGTGCTCCTGAATGGCAACACAGCCTTCAGGTATGTCAGCCACTCCTCCTAGTTTTGTGTCATCAGCCATCTTGCTGACAGTGCCCTCTGTTCCCTCATCCAGGTCATTAATGAATAATATTGAATAGTACTGGTCCCAGTACCAACCCCTAAGGGCCCCCGCTAGAATAACATCTGAATATGATTACACTGAGCTAAAGTACAGAGCTGATTTCTGTCAGCTCTAGAGATCATCAGTCCACTACAGTTAGAACAGACAGATATAATCGATAAGAAATAAATGCACATAATTTTGCAGCTATGTATTTTGAGGGCATGCCATCCTATGCAATATCATGTAACTGTGGAAACAGGGTAGCAGCTCTGAACATACATAGTGCACTATAAGAAGAATAGGAGAAGTAGATCTAAAAATACATAAATAAAACCACCACAAACCAGCAATAACAACAACAAAAACGCTAGAGTGAAGCAGCTTAGTATGTACCTGTTCACTTGAAAATCTCGGTTCATCAAAGAAAGAAGTATGATCTGCTTTCACTTCAAGAGATGTCCATAGTACCCTTGTGCAAGAAAATCTGGGGCAGTTAAGACTCAGCAGAAATAAGTCAACTGCATGTGAATTCAAGAGGTGAGAATGCTACATTTAGGTTAAAGCATTTTTGCTGGGGGCAGGGAGAAGGATATGTTTAGTCTGTAGACAGGGATCATCATTACTTTCCTGTTCTGTAGAGTCTTCTATCCTTGTGTTGATAGGGAATGTAAGAAAGACTGAGACTGAAAGATCTGGTCTTTTTGCCTTCTGTGCAGAGACAATCCCTAGACCACTGCTTTGGATCATCTTGTCTGAGACATGACAGACCCCAAAACTTCTCTCAATTAGTTTTTGTTCAAACTTAAATATATAGATTCTACAATTTGCAGCAATTAACATGCCAAAATTGTTAAGCTCTGTTAATTGGCTGTCAATTTTTTTTTTCAGCAGTATGTAGCAATAAGGAGTCTCAGCCAAACTGCAATTCATCTATCATGAATTAGATAAGCACAGCACTGCTGATGAAGTGTGACCGTTTGAGGCTGTGCCTTTAAGAACAAACAGTGCTGGGACACACTGGCTAAATGTTTTCGGTACTAGAACCAAAACATTCTGATATTCTAAACGAATTTCATTGGTGCATGGATAAAATGCAACTTTAGATTGTGGAGCAATTGGAATTTTTTTTTCCTCAGTTCAGTTTGGTTCGGGAGTTGGGGGAGTGTGGGTTTCAGCCTGTTCTCCCTGCCTGCTTCTTCGCGAACTGCTGGAGTTGGCCTTCAGATAAGCAAAAACTAATCCTGCATGGGCTTTTGAAGCTTACTAACAACTCTTTCCCTTAATAACTTGCCTTTCTTTCTCTCTAACCCCTTTTTGGGAAAAAAAGGGAGGTAGGGGGGGAGAGAGGGGGTTACAGGGAGGGGATCCCTCCCGGGGGAGGGATTTTTGTTGTGTTATTTCTCTTTGCTGTATATTTCTGTGTATATATTGTAAATACCTGTATATATTGTGTGATATATAACCTGCTTTCCATATATGCTTGTAAATATATAGCTTTGCTCTTCGACTGGGTTAGCTGTGGTTTCTTACTCTGTGGAGGAGGGTGAGCTAAGCCCTCTCTCAACCTGCCACATGAAGATTCAAGGTGCTTACTAGAGGAAAAGCAAATTTCTGTTTTTGTAGAAAGCATTTTGTTCAAATAATCCCTGGTGGATTCTCTAACATTTCAAGTCAACTCCCAGCAGTGAGTACAGGCTTGAGGAAAACAGAAGTCCTGTGGCTGGGTGTTTCCCTGCTTACATCAGGAGGAACTGAAAAAATACTTAGAAAGCACCCTGGATAACACTATTAGCTGTATTCCGTAATTATCTGCACCTATAAAAAGCTATAAAATGTCTGCAAAACTACAGTAAGGACTGATTCGTGTGGAAAAGGCAGGCTGTGTTTTATAATGGAGATTGGCTCTTTACACAGCACAGACAACAAAGTTGGTACAGCAGGCTTGGATGTGTCAGTCCTGGCCAAACCTCCAGGTCTGGTGATAAATTATGCACCCTGTCCAGCTCAACATGTTACTCCATAAATTGGACATCCCTCTTTTCCCCTTTTATTATCTCATGTCTTTAATTAGGAGTCTGTGTCACAGGGTCCCTAACCCTTCTAGGCCTGCTACAGCACAAATATTCATACACCCTCCATTGTCTATCCAACCACTTTCATTTAGTAGCGTCATACCTTTATAGCAGATAAAGGCAAAATATGACTTGCAATCTCTCTTAGCCTATCACTCAAGAACAAGCAGTCAATGCAGTACAGAACCACAGAATAGCTCCAGTTGGAAAAGATCTTTGAGATCATTGAGCCCAACCATTATCTAACTCTACCAAGCCCAGTGCTAATCCATGTCCCTCAGCACCACATCTCTGCATCTTCTAAACCCCTTCAGGAATAGGGTCTCAACCACCTCCCCAGATGGCCTGCTCCAGGGTCCGAGAACCCCTTCAGTGCGGAAGTTTCCAACCTAAACAGTATGTTCTTTCCAGAATGCTGAAGCACTTTGTTGCACTTACACGCTAAACTTTCTGTGTTCAGTGTCAAACTGGGATATGAATTTCAAGTCTACTGAATAATGGAATCTGTGTGGCATACCCCCGAAATAGCTCTTGCATTGATTTCTCAGCATAGTAAATATCTTTCAGGTTGAGAAAGTCCCAGCAGATGAGAAAATGGCTCCCCATTTCTCCCAGCACTGCAATTTGTCCTTTGAGACTGTGAACATTCATTACTGCAAGCTTCCACTGATTATCTCTCAAGAAGTAAAGCCTGAACACCACACATTTCCATCAGCATTGTCCTTTACATCTGCCTGTAAAGATTTACTGGAATAGTTTTTCATTCTGTCTTACTGTTGTCGATACCATCACGGAATTCAGTCGAAGAGTGCACATGACACATCAAACTGTCACTTTCCAGTCTGTGATTAGATGTGCTTAAAATCTTGTATTTTTCTCTACTGAAAATATACCATGTTCCAGTTGTGCCCAGTGGAACACCACATAAACATACAGAAGATTCATGGAGATCCAGTACTAACAAAGTCCAAAAGAATAAACAAATTATCTATTTTTGGATGGAAAAAAAAAAAAATCTGGGAAAGGGAGTCTTGGGCTGTCATCCTTGGTTGAGCTCAGCTATCCTATGTTCCAGGGTTATTCTCTCACCAAATAAACATAGTTTAGAACACTTAACCGCACATCAGGGAAATAACCTCACCTCAAGTGTTTCTGAATAGGAAAAAAACAAGTGTTCTTCAGATTGGAAGAACATTTTTCCCTTGCTCATTTCCTACCTGGCAAGCTTCATGCCTACCAAACCAACTTTCCATTAATTTTGCTGCCTGAAGACATCTTGAGGCTTTTCACTACTTCAAATACTAGGTTCAGAGAATCATGTGGCCATAAAACTCAAATTAGTATTACAGAATTGACTGTCAAGTGAATTGAAGGGCTGACTCTGACTGAGAGTAATATAAATTAACCCAAGGAATCTGATATCGTTCAAGACTTTACATCTGTATTTGTGCAGTGTGAAGTAACTCAGCCTTCTACATTCTTCTGACCTCAGTTACCTACAGGGTCTTTGATTTCACACTAGTTGGCAAAACTCATTTGCAAACTCAAAGCTAAGACTGATGTACTTCAGCTCACTTTCTGCCATATGTTTCAATTTCACAAGTTTGGTCTTCTATTTACAGAGCCTGAGAGTAGGGTTTGCTATTCTTAGCACTTCTGCCTGATGAAAAGCTTGTTTTCTGTTGAGTTGTAGCAGAAAGATCATAAAGGCTCCAGGACTGTCAGATTAGAGGTTCTGCAGCATGCATTCCTCTGATGGCTTTTAGCTTTGTATAGCTCAAAAGCACAGCTCAGGCTGTGAGTGCACATGCTGTATTGACCCAGGGCTGCACATAGGCACTGAAATCAGCACTCTCTTCCCGTTGGCAACAATAAATACTCTATTAAAAAAAGACAAAGCATCTTACAAACAGATTGTTATAATTTTGCAGAACTCCCTAAGGGCCAGCAAGTTTTGACCCAGCAGACTGACACCTTCAGGCATATCAGATTTTAAAATAAAATATCCAGCACCTCTATCAAAATGCCACTTGCTTATGCAAATCACATCATCTCAGCTATTTCAGAGTACTCTGAACCTAAAGTCCATTCAAATGAGAACGCAGATGTTCTGAGCTAGCCAGTGGCAGGGTGACAAGGAGCAACTTTAAGTAAGGGTGCACTGTGGTTGCCAACAGGAAAACGGAATTAATTTATTCATTTTAAAGCACACTCACCTGTTGTACTCATTCTCTTATGTGCATAAAACTGTATACAGATACAAAAGAAATTAATTTCCACGTAGAAAAGAAAAGAAGAAGAAAAAAATCCCACACAAACAACTAGAGGGATATGACAAAGTTTAAAGCAATCTGAAATAAGGATCAATTGCTCATGGTCTCTCCCAGTGCAAGAGAAGTCAGCCATCAAAGGAAGCTACATGCAGAAGGGAATATTCAGCCAACATGCAATCAGTCTTAAATAAAAATTACATTAGTCCAACCTACCTCATTTTTGGGCTGCCAACTAATTGTACTAGTGCAAGACCATGAGGTTAATTAGGTTTATAAGACCAAAGGCTTCTCATTTCCGGATGAATCTGCCCAATCCACATTGAATTATCTTTGGGGATAAGCCCTTTATTCCTGGGGATGACTGTCCTTGGCCAGTGCCAGATTTTGCCCCCAAAGTACTAATTAAGACTTTCCCTGCCCCCAAAGTATTAAGACCTTCACTATCTACCATTGAATGCAACATTCTTTCACAAAACAAAATGTTCATGAATGGCAATTCCACCCTGTAACTCATGGCCCAGTGATGCTAGTTATTCTTACAACTTCTGAGAGTTTCTAAAGCAGATTCCCCAGCTTCCTCAACGTACTTGTTTTGATTAGTTAGAGCTGCAGTTTAGGAACAGACCTCCTTCTCCCAGACCTCAGAAAGTTTCGATACCTTCCTATTCTACGGCATTATGTCCCCTTTAAAATAATTAAAAGCTGTGCGCAGCTGCCAAGTTGTGTTCTCGTGTTACAAATTCCGCTCCAAATTTCTGTCCTCCATCACAGCCAGCCCTTAACATCGTTGATTACACATTTTTCTCCTCTCCTCCTTCCTGCTGATGAAAGTACATTTCAGATTATTTTCACTACAAAGGTGTTGGCTATAGAAGAAAACACAAATGACACTTTTCACCCTGAATTTCTAAGTACCAGAGACATTTCTAAATGCTGTGGTAGAAAAACACACTTGAAATGAGAAAGAGAGGTTGCCTGCATTTCACTTCAGATTAACATTTGCAACTGTGGGTTAATTTTACAGCTCACTTCACCAGCATCTTCTGCATTGGCAAAACCCACCCGGGCAATTGTTACACTGTTGATTCTGAAAATCCAGCTGTACACACTAAGATCCAGGTGTCAAGCCATATTTAGAAAAATAGCAGCTATTGGAATTGATGAACTTGCACACTTAAATACTCCAGTGAAACCAGAGTCAACTTTTAGACAGAAATTAGGACAACGCAGAAGCTAAAACCACTCAAGAGGAAAGTCTTCCATGGCCTTGGCTCCACCGCCACACTGATGTGACCCTTCAGATCTTTTCAATGCTTGAGAATGTCTGGATAAGACTCATTACAGAGCAATCTGCATGAAATTCAATGACCTGTGACACCAAGTGGATCAGGCTAGACATTATAATTATGTCTTCTGTGAACCTCTAAAGAGAGATGGATTAGATCCTCCGGTGAAAACAACTTGACAGGGCCCCCCACTGCTCATAGACCAGAGGTCTCACCATTGGTGCTTCCCAGATATAAATGAAAGTCAACCTATCCTTCAGTTGTTTCTGAAAGCAGCAGTTGAACGGCAAGGACTATAAAGAAGCCTAAAAATGTTGTTCTGCTGGAATCAAGGAATGAAGAAGTGGAGAAGCTTACAATTTATGTTACCTGGAATTTAGGCATGAAACAGCCTAAAAAGTGGGATACTCCACTTGGCAAAATGCCCTTAAATTAGAGGGAATCTGTGAAAGTAGCAGTCCTTACAATGCAAGTTATTCAGATTTGTGCCCTAGTTCTGCACAGCCAGGAACAAGATGCACACACATTTTGCTTCTCAATTAATAGATGGTGCCAGTGATCCTTGGTTCTCCCTTCATTAAGTTTTATACATCACAGAGAAGTTTCTATGCAGAGCTCATTTTTATTGCAAGCAATATAAAAGAGTATCCTGGCAAATTGCAATGGTGGAACAACATTTGCTACGTTTGGCAAACGGGAAAGCTGTTACTACAAAGATATGATTTCAGGTACATCCAAAGCAGAAAGAAAAAGGTCAGTGCACTCAAATGTTCAAAGGAGAACAAAGTATGAAAGATCAACAGAGCAGAAGCTGTGAATTATGACAACCACCTAGTTTTAAAACACTTTCATGGAAGAATTACCTGAGTTTTCCATGATTCTCTAAAAATTAAAGCTCTGCAACACAAAATAACATGCATTTTTATAAGACAAACCAATAGTCCTGTTACACTGCAATGTATTCCTTTTTAGACAAAACACAGGAAGGAAACTGCTGGAATCAGGCTACTTTACAGCTACAAATCTAACTCTGTTCCCACCAGTTACCTGCCAAGGACAGAGGACTTTGGGCAGTGTGCCTCAGAAAGAGCAATCACTCCTGTAAAGCAGAAGAGAGAAAGTGCTGCTAGATGAAAATTAAGCTTTGTGTTTTCCAAGGACATCCATGATGGGTGGATGCACAGACAGAATTCCTGCTACAGCCTTCTTTCAACAGATTGCAACTGTACATACCTGATAGGACTGGGAAACCACCCAACAAACTGCTCCTGAAAGCAGTATAGGTTGATTCCACCACTTCTAATGCAGCTGTTCAGAGCTCCCTGTTCACATTGTCTGGAAACAATTTGACTGAAGGTAATCAAAAATAGTTTGACAGACAGATCTCATTTTAGCTTGCTTCTCCCACTTGGGTAATTCTAAGGTTGGATATCCATGAAGACTGCAAACACATAACAAGGCCCCACATTGCATAGTGGGGGCAATGGAAAACATTTTTCCCGGTGACCAAGCTCAACAATCATGAACAGCCTTTTGCTTTTTGGTAGCTGAAGAGGAAAGGGCAAACTAATGGTAATAACTAGATAAATAAGGCAGTCCTGTGGCTGTGCCTATGCTGGTACTTTGTCAAGTGCTGTCAGGTACTAGCCACATGGATGCTGTGAGTGAGCTACTATAAGCCAGCAGTTCTCCAGAAGCAGCTGTTCAGGACTATGACAAGCTGCAGCAGGAGTCCATCTGTGCTCCAAAGTTCTTGCTTCATCAGCTCAGACTATTTAGGAATACTAGCCTTAGCTGTTATACCTACCTCTCACTCCTAGGCCCACCATGAATCAAATCAGGCCTCTGAACAAAGAATCAAAGGCACAAAATTGCTCTTGCTGCTGCTTTAAGTCCCCATCTTTCAATCCTTGTCAGATTGTTGTTTTAAGTGATGTTTCTACCCATCCCAAACTGCTGAGCAGCCCTGAGGTACCCAATGCTAAGAGCAGCTCTCCTTGTGTTCCTTACCAGCTGTGGTGCAAGCTGACTGGACATGGAGTTGATGACTAGACCCTACAGTCCACATCCAAACCACAGTTCAACTTATGGCTTGGAGTCTTTGCCCTTGAAAATATTTTTCTGTATCACTGTGTGCCAAAAACTGAGTGAGCAAATGAAGAAAGGCAAACAGTGGAGGCACTGATTACAAAACTCTATTTCTGATATTCTTAATGTGCTTAGTGACATCATCCATCACAGCCAGATGTTACAGATTTAAGTTGAACAAATTAAAAGCTGCTTTTTGCCCTAGGCCTATTTTGTTTTGTAGCACATCTCATTAGTGTGGTTTCCTTTAATAGCTCATTTAGGTTTTGGACTGAAAATTAGAAATTAAGGAAAAACTAATTTAAGCAAATATTTTTGTAGAGCCTCTTGCTGGCACCTCAGAACCTAAGGGGCTTGAGAAGGGTAAGTGAAAAAGAGTTTTCTGTTTATCAAGCTCACCACAAGTTTTTTGATGCTAAAATGTTTAAGTTCTAAATACTGCAAAGGGTATATTTATTTTCTTAAGAAATACTTTCATGAGAATTTAGAGGTTTGAAGTTGATATATCTACCCTCAGTGGCCAATGTTAATTGGCAATATCCCTTTAAAAACAAAGGGCCCTAGCTCCAAAGAGGTGCTTTGAATGAGAAAATAAATTTGGTTTTGAGAAGTTCAGAAGCCTGAAATCTGACATCTTCAAAACAGAACGAGCTTGCCCCAAGAGAATAAGCTTCCAAAGAAACGGAAGGAAAAGGCCAACAGGGTGTGGGGAAGAAATACTAAGAACTGAACAGAAAGCTTTCAAGGTCTGTCTACATGAAAGAAACAAGTCTTAAGACTTTAAAACAATAGTATCATATAAAAAAAGCCCCAAACCTCTTTTTTTTTCTCTATAAATCTTTGAATTGAAGACTGCAGAAAAAGCTAAGTGTTTGAGTTGTGCAATGAATCAAAGCTCTCATCCTTCTACTGTTGTTATATATCAGACAAACACTCTCAATTACATTCTAGATACTTCACTGTTTTACATTAATGACACCTGGTCTTACATCCCAAAGAATCTCCGGGGGACTCAGTTGTTTAATGATGCTAGACTTTTCTCCATATGCTGCCACTGCAATATCAATAGTTTGATACAAGTGGCATCTTTAGAGAACACAGGATGTTAGGGGTTAGAAGGGACCTCTGGGGATCTTTGAGTCCAAACCCCTGCCAGAGCAGGACCAATGATGTCATCAAACAATGATCCTCTTTAATACAAGTTACAGAAGTTGTTCCAAGTTCCTTGGACAATCCAGTAAATTCCATGACATTATGGAAATCCACCCCAGGGCTGATACAGTCATATGGCAACATGTTTTCACAGTGGTGCAGAGTTCTGGGGTATCTGTCACCGTGCACAGAGGATATTGCTCATTATAACATTTTCACTCTGCATTGATTTATCCAAATCAGGAAGCTACTTGTACATGGTCACAGCTATCAGCTCCCCTCCTCTGCATTGCAAATCTATCTTGGTGAAAAGCAATTACTTTATTCAGTAGAAAATTCCTTCAAAGAGACATTTCTGCAGCTGAAATCACACTTGCACAGTCTCCCACTTCTTCCAAAAAATGGCTCAAACATTGCTCGGATGCTAAGTCACAGAGGAACAGAAAAGGTTAAGTCAAAAGCCTTTAATTGTTGACTAGGGTTACCACAGATACAAGAAGGGACTTATTTACAAAGACTTTTTACACAGTATCAACATAGTGTTGGCAAAACATCCTTCTACACACAATGTGCCTAGGAGCACCAGGGACTGCTTTCTAATAGGTCAAAAGGATACCATTAAATTTCATAGCTGCCGATTATTCCTGGCTTGCCAAAGGGTCCTCTCTCTCACAAAATAAACTGTGCATCAAACCCAAGGCTGGCATAAAATGCATAAGTTCACTAAGGAGGTGGAACTTAAGTATCTCGGCCTGTTAATACAGCAGTTTCATCCTCAGCTTCACATACTTAGCACAGGAATGGATCTGCAACATAAATTAATTCTTGACATTTTTAAGGGATAGCTCTTTCAAGACACATTTAGGTAGCAGGGACCACACTCTGCAAGGTTCTCCTAAAGCTCCATTTTGAGGTGAAGGATTTCAATGCACAATCTGAGGTTAGGATGCACAGACAGTACTGAAATGAACAAAGTTTAACTTATTTTTCGTCCAGATTTTCTCTGTTATGCTCAAAGGAAATAGGACAACTAGAGCTTGCCAATATTTTCCTCTTTATTACATTTGGTCTAAAATCCAGTCTGATACCTAAATTATTCATGTGTTTGGATTGAGCACAGAGACTTTGAGGAAAAATACAGATGAGAAGTTTAATTTTATTTTCTAAATAAAACATTTTGAGTGTTTTTCCTAAAGCTCTTTACACTTTTAAAATAAAAGGAAATTATTTAATATTAAAAAAATATATATATGATAGGTGAGCATTTTGGATTAACTAGAAAGGACTACTCCCCAGCTTCACTGCCAAATAACAACAACAACAACAATCCTGCCCGCTATTGCAATAGCCCTAAAGAATATGGATTAGAAAAACAGATCATATACAGTGCTTTGTAATCTTTGGAAACATGGTATGAGAAAAGCTGTAGGAGAGCTACCTACCAGTAAAGTCATAAACAGGCCTGGCAGCCTGTCCATCACCACTGTCACAAACTGGTGGGCTGTTTTCACAAGTCCCTGTGAATAATGCTTTGCAACACTCAAGTTTTGAGCAGGGGAAGCTGCTGCACTGAAACAACCTCAGAGAAGAAGTACTTTCTGGGCATTTTGTGCAATCACAGAGGGAATTTTTTTGGTATATTTTGTAACTCCAACAGCAGTATGCCATTTTGGTAGCTTTCTAGAGGCACTGACAGACCAATTCAAAAGGCTCAAAGGAAACAGTAATGGAAATAGACTCCGAGAGTGGATTCAGAAGGAGTTTTGCTGGGTTTGTGGTTTAGGAAAGTATTTTAGAGGTTCCAGGCAGAGACACATTGACTGAAACTTGCAAATGAAACTCTAAATCCAGATCGTGTGCTTAACACACAAATCCTCTTTAAAACATACTCCTGTAACTGGAATAGTCTTTAGATATAAGCAGTGTGTTCCCCAAACGCTGTTGGATTTATGATGACTGTATCAGCTGTTTAAAAAGATTCCCTGGCTGAAACTTCTTGTCATCATAAAGTCTGAGGATGAAAAAATAAATAAATAAAAAAAAAGGTATAAAAAATTAAATTATTAGGTCAAATTATTCACAAGTTTGAATTAAATGCAGTTCTGTGTTTGCTGTGGGATTTAATTGTAAAGTTCTCATTAACTTTAATGTGAGCTATGGGGGTAGCACATCACAGTGAAGATTTATCTGCTACTGTATCAGCAGAGATGCTGGAAAACAGAGGAGTCTCCATGACATCCCAGTTTGAACCAGGACCTAAAATCTGCCAGCTGCAAAGTAATTCCATGGATGATAGTACAGATAGAAGCAGCAGACAGTACAACAGTTCCAGATACAGGGTCAGGCTCATGTGCTATGGTTAAAGCCAGTGCCAGGCAGTCTCTTTGCATTGCTCTCCTTACATGTTTAAGTGTTCTTCAATAATGTATTCTTGTCAATAACATTCCATTAACTTTGGATGTTTCTATCCAGCCTCTAGCAGGCTGTATGGAATAGAAGCAAATTAATGCTGACAACTGGTAATCCCATTTTCAATGACAATGGTGAAAATTAGGGGTAAAGTTTGTGTTGAGCAAGTACAGCTAAGAGCAGAAGGACATGCAGTGTCTCTAGTGCCTAACTCCTCCAGACTAGTGCTATGTGGGGTTAATTATTTTGGTATAATTTCAACATTTTGTGAAAATAAATTTATAGGAATAGCAGCACTTTTAAAAAGTTTTACAATACCTGTTTTTTTGAAAGTATCTTAATAGATTTTGGTCTGTGCTTTAGAAATCTGCATCTGCACATGGAGCTTTTATAAACTCTTAAATTTTTAGTCTGAATTCCATTGGCAACAGCTTCATGTCAGATCAAGGATATGGACCTATAAGCAGAAGCAGCTAAGCTCATTTTGCAGAAATATCTCATCTCTCTTCTGCTCACAGATTGTTCTAAAAAAACACATCCCCACTCATCTCCCAGGCTGATTTCTAAAGCCAGTTACATTAAAGGTCCAGACTTAGTTTAATCAGGGAGACAGCAGCACTGTCCCTGTAGCTCCTCTAAATCCCAATCAAAACCATTCCGACACTTCTTCATTTAGATAGTGAAGAGAAATATCAGATTCATACCAAACCACAGGAAAAAAAAACACCTCAGCAGCTGTTGGTTTCCAGATTAGTAAAGTGTAATTGCAAGGTAGGTGCTGATCCCAACTCATTAGCAGAACCGGCACAAATACTGCGGATGACTGCCTGCTGTGCTCCTCACTGTAAGTGTACCATTAAAGAAACACTTTCTGAAGACCAGAGATAACAGAGGTCACTAGCATTTGAATCAAGATTCCAGATAATCCTCAAATTAAAGGCCTTCAGGTGCAAGAAAATCCTGCTGGCACACATCTGAGTGATAATCTAAACATAATCCACAGACTGGCAAACTGAATACTGAATTGATAATAACACTGAGGGACTGTGTAAAAGAACTGAAATTACTGAGCTCCTAATTACTGAATTTGATTACCCTGGAAACAGGGTAGCTATTCACTTCATCTTATTATCTTCAGCTCTGCTTTGGACAAACACAGTTTTGCTACTCTATCTCAAATTAAGCCTGTGCAAGATTTAGCATGCAGTAGCAACCTTGGCCTAAGAGCCTGAAAAATTGACAGCTGGGTAAACTACCCAAATATTTTAGTTCTTCAAAACATCAATTTCTCAGCATAGGCTGCTTCAGAAATCTGCTGCCATGCTTCACAAAGTGCTACATCATGAAACAAGAGTCACATTCTTAGAGTGCTTTGGCTTTTCTATTATTACTAGCTCCATCTTAAACAGACAGTACTAAAACAGAATAGGCAAAGTAGTAATTTAAATCAGATCCTTGGAAGATTTGGGCTTGATTAACATCAGTGTTAGATTTATCACAATTGGTTTACCCAACTACACAACTATGTTACTCTAAACTTACTCAGTTTCCTGCCAGTGAAACTCTGCATCTTCAAATAAATAGCCTGCACTTCATGCATTCCAGGAATTGAGAAGCACACTGCTTAAAAACAAATTATCCAAAGATACAGCCCAAAGTTCTGTTCACTTTTGTAAGTTAATTTGTTTCAAAGAAACTTGTTAATATATTTTAAGTAAACCCACATTTTATTCATGTCATTTATGACTTGTAATATAAATAAAACTTTTCATGAACACATTTGTTGCAGTTTGAGCTGGGTGCCCCCCTGGTGCATTCACTTCCTGTGTCCAGAAGTCCAGCCCAGAGGGATGGACACAGGAAATTGTGTATTTCCTACCATAATTCTTTGCACCACTATAAGATCCAGTGCGGAGTCTGGCACTTCCTCTTTCCTTCCCTCTCCGAGACTTGGTAACTGGGGGAGAGATCTCCCGGCCATGGGCCTGATTGGGCCCAAGGCCACAGGGGGATGGGCAGTCTCAGGCCTGGCCAGCTGAGACTAGCCCAGCAGAGGGAGGGGGAAGAAGGAGCCCTGAGGGTCTCGGGTGTACCCTCAGGTGGGAATGGGATGCCTCTGGGTTTGCTTTGGGATCTTTCTTTGTCACTGCGCTTTGGGTTTTCTGTAATGTTCACTGCTTTCTATTTAAACTTTCATCACTTTTGCAATCCGTTTGCCTGAGTCGTTATTTCTGCCTGTGGTGGGGAGGGGATCTGCCCCAACCCATTACAACATTACAGCAAAGCATTAATCTTCCTTCTTCCATCTGACATTGAAGCCCTCCATTTAACATTTCTTATTGTGTATTGTACAGGGAGTTAGTGCTCTGCTCACAACTTCCTCTTTCAACAGAAGATTTTTTTTAAAACAAAAAAATTGCTCCACAAAACACAGCAACATACCACAGTATGTCCAAGGGCCTCAGATAACAGCATGGAACAAACACCATCAGTTGATCTCCAGAAAACTTATCATTTCCTTCAAGGTTTGCCAGGAAGTTTCATTCAAGGTTGAAGTCTGCCTCAATTTGCTACCCAAGCTATTTTTTCCCCCCCAAGAAACATCAATGAACACTTTATTAGCCATGCATTTGCATTTGAAGCATAAGGTGAGCAACGTTGAAGTACAATATTGCTACACCATTTCAGCTCCACATCTTTCCCCTTCCAATCACAGTTCCCACAGATTTTCCACCTTCTTCATAAGACAGAATGAAACATTGTCAGAAAAAGTGCACTGGAAGAGCTGGGGGATGAAAAGGGACTTTACACTCAAGTCACAGATTGACAGATTGCATTGGGTTGGAAGGGACCTTCAGAGGCCATCTAGTCCAACCCCCCTGCAGTCAGCAGTGACACTTCCAACTACATCATGCTGCCCAGTGCCACAAGACAAAGAAGGTGTGGTTTTTCAGAAATATACAGTAATTATTCTCACACACAAGGAATGTGAGCATGAAGAAACTAGGACCATGCAAGGTTTAAGAACAGAGCCAAGGAAACAAGTCCAATCTCGTAAGAACTAACTCCCTGCTGAATTCTCAGAGAACACGTTGGCAACGTGCACAAATACATTATTTCTAAAAACACTTCAGAAGATTTTTATAGGCTGCTCTCTTGAAAGGAAAAACCACGTTTTGTGCCTGTTTGTCATTCAAACACATAACCAGTGATAGCAACACACCAGACATTTCATTAAACAGGAGCAACTTTCTCTTCAAATCTGAGCAAGATGAAAACTCACAGTATCACCAAGGTTGGAAGAGACCTCAAAGACCATCATGTCCAACCTGTCACCACAGACCTCACGACTAGACCATGGTACCAAGTGCCATATCCAATCTCCTCTGGAACCCCTCCAGGGATGGTGACTCCACCACCTCCCTGGGCAGCCCATTCCAATGGCGAATGACTCTCTCAGTGAAGAACTTTCTCCTCACCTCAAGCCTAAACTTCCCCTGGTGCAGCTTGAGACTGTGTCCTCTCGTTCTGGTGCTGGTTGCCTGAGAGAAGAGACCAACTCCCTCCTGGCTACAACCCCCTAGAGAACTAAACAGGGATAGTACAGAAACACACATCTACAAAAACACTGCCCCTAACTATTGGTTACGAGGAGCTTTTCAAATGTAGATTAGATCTCCAGATAGTAACAAATCATTACAGCTGGAAAACCTTTCAGCCCAGTACTTTAATTTGAAGAAGATGTACAGTTTCATGTTGCTGCCATAAAACATCAGTGCTGTTTTTAACTTACTGTTCCACTTTTCCATCAGATTTACTGCAATGGAATTGAACCAGGGTTATAAAGAGCATGAGTAGTTAAAGAAATTCTATTTTATGCTGGAAATAGTTTCAGAATGGACAATTAAACCCATTTTTCCAGCAACTTAGATAGCCTCAGCAGTCAGTGTTGTAATTTGTTATAAACTCTAGCACACATGAAATATCACGGCTATCAGCTTCTGGCTTTTTAATAGCATGATGCTGACCACAAAAGCTCTTTAATAAAGCAAAGCATGAAAAGATCAGAAAAAAAAGGACATTTTTCATCTACATTTTTCAAAACAGAAAAATTCTCTAACTCTTGAGATGAAAGGCACCACCAAGAGAACTTTTATATTAATCGTCTATGGTACACAATTCAAACATTCCTACAGGAAAATGCTAATCTCAGAGTGACATTAATATAATTATGACTTAATGACACCAAGTAGTCCTGCATAGAGATCAAACAAGACTTTCAAGAAGTCCTATTCTGTGTTTTGGTCATGGAAATGGGACAGAAATGTCTGCTTGTTGTTAGGTATGGACAGAACATTTTGTTCCTCCCTGACATATCCACTCCTCTCCTAAGGAGGAGCTATACTTCTGTTACAGCATGCTCTCACCTGGGCTAAACTCCAGACCTACTGTGAATAACTACACAGTATCCAGAGAAGACAGCTCCTGATCTCAGTTGTCAAGTCTACATACTATGACAATGTGAAATAAGAAGCAATATTCCAAAAGGAAAACACAAAGTTTGTTGTATGAGGAACCCTAATTCTTGGTGAGCACTTCACCAGCTCTTTCAGTACTCTCAGATCTATGCCATCTGGCCCCACAGACTTGTGTGTGTCTAAGTGGTGCAGCAAGGTCACTAACCATTTCCTCTTGGATTATGGGGACTTCATTCTGCTTCCCATCCTTGTCTTACAGCTCAGGGGGCTGGGTACCCAGAGAACAACTAGTTCTGCTATTAACGGCTGTGGCAAAGAACACATTAAGTACCTCAGCCTTTTTTCTCATCCTTTGTTACTGTTTCCCTATCTTGCATCCAGTAAAGGATGGAGACTTTCCTTGGCCCTCTTTTTGTTCCCAGTACATGTATAGAAACATTTTTAATTGTCCTTAATAGCAGCAGCGAGATGAAATTCTGCTTGGGCTTTGGCCCAACTGTAGTACATATATACATATGTGTACTTACTACTAGGCAGGCAGAACAAACCCACATTCTTCCTATTTCTAAGCCTGGAACTCTTAATAGCAACAGATTAAGAAGTTCAACAGGAGAGAACAAAAGAAGGAATGCCAGACTGAATCAGTGTGAACAGTCATGCCATGTGCTGGTATCATGCTGGAGGGTCATACTGTGAAGTCTGGGAAAGACTGGGAAAGATATTTGAGGTAGACTGTAAGGAGAAAGGTTTCAATAGCAACTGACAATTTGTTATAATCAGGCCTATCTGACAGAGCAGATACTGCTTTAGAAATATTTCATATATATGTTCTGGAGCACAGGTAGTTAACATAATTGAGTCAGGTTTTTGTTACAATTCAAGTTCAGAATAACTCCAAGTCACACCACATAACAGAAACTGTCCGTTTAAAACTGACACACCCAGAAGCTTGGTTAGTGTTTTGCCTGACATGCCCAGCTTCTAACAGCACACCACCTTTCATCTTCTGTTGCACTTTTCCAGCTGAAGGATGGATCGTACAGAAGTCCCTCAGCTGAGCTCTATCTGGAGCTCTATCTACTCAGGTGGCCCATCAAGCCATCTCTGCCTACTGATGGAAAATACCTTCACATGCTAGTATTTTCCAGTTGAATTTGAGAGTTACCTATTGCAAAGCACAGCAACAACCAGGCATGACACTGAAAACTGGCATAGCTGTAACATGCAGAATGGAAAGAAACAAAACACAGCTGACATTTTCAGGGCTTCAGCTCCCCCACAAGACCTTTAGTTCTGATGTTTAAATTACTTTTAATGCAGCATCTTGGATTGCCCTAGAGCTACTTCTGAATCTCATGTGAAGTTTGGATGGGGTTCACTATTCAAAGGACACATTATCAATTCCTGACATCATTCCTGAGAACTGTGTCTGGAGAATTTTCATTCTCCATGTCAAAACATAAAACACACAACCATCCTGAGAGTAAAAATACTGCATAGCAGTCCCCCTGTATGTATTCAAGGCTGTGACTGCTTGGTGTCTGTAGCTATCTAAATCTCAATTTTCATTAAAAGCCGTAACATTTAGTTAAATAAAATCTAAAGATCAAAAGAGCAAAACAAAGAGGTGATAAATTCAATACAATGTTTTGTATAATATTAGAAACCAATTTTGCTCTGCACCTCCTGTGACCAGTGGGTTGACTGAAAACGAGGCTTCCATTGCAGGTATTACAGCCACCAAGTAAGCTGACAAAGATCAACTCTTAAAAGTGAACTTAGTTTCCACTTGTCTTTCTCATGTATGCAGCACGGCATTCTGTCATGTTTAGAACAGGCAGTACAGCATGAGAACAGCCAGATCTCCCCAGGCTACATACATCCATGTACAGCAGGCCTGCCCCTGGTTACAGACATAAACAATACAAGCAGAAAGGAACTTGATGGTGTCTGCCTGTGTCTGCAGGATGTGAAAAGCTTCCACTCATTCAGTGAAGTATCAGAACAGATGACGGCATCAGTTAATTTGAAAGCTTCAGCTCGAAACTGATGCTTAAGCAGTTACTATGTTTGTTCCTTAAAACTATCCCCCCCTTGACGACTGCTCCATTTTTCAAGGGTCAAAAGCAGCAATTCCACCCAACAGTGAACAGAATAACCAATCTACAGAACATGTGGTAAAAGTAACTCACTTCTCAGAGCACTGGAACAGTTATTTGTAAAACTAACTGCACTGATTTAAAAAAATAAATAAATCTCTAATGTACTGTGACATACAAATGCCAGGATCTACTCAGGCTGAGATTCCAGTGCTCCACAGACCACACAGACACTGGTCAAACTATTAAAACTTGTCACCAAACACCAAGACAAGGAGGAATCAAGGAACAAGAGAAACTATAGCAGCCAGTCTGACACTTGTCTAAGCAAACCATAAGCCAAAACATTGTCCACAGAAGATTTTAAACATTGAGGCAAAGTGTTTCAAGGCCAGAAGTAAGAAAGTGGCTAAATGGAGTACTGTCTCCACTGTTTTGTGGGGAACTAGGAAAAGATAATTTTGTGAAGTTCAGAGTCTTGTTGGAAGATGCATTAATGGCTTTGCAATGACTATGTGATTTGAGTACTGTTTGCACTAGTGCTGGGGAAGCCAAGATGAGGCTTTAATAGTTACTGGTCTCTGCAAGACTCTTCCATCCTGAATATTTGTTTGTGACAATCCCTTCCTCTGCCTGTGTGGATAAAGACTTTTGTCAAAGACTGAGCTTGTTCTGTGAGTCAGTAATAAAAAGCTGGCTGCCTTGTATCACATACAATAAAAATATACACTTAATCTATGAAGCATGAGAGAGTTTCCAGGAACAGAGACTTATCTGACTAGACACAGCAGAAAATACTTACACAGTCCTTCACTTGCTGCCTCAGTGTGCTCCATAACTGAATTCCCCTTCCTCCTACTTTACATTCACTGCTCATTTTCTTTCCAAGCTGATCACAGTAATGATGTTTAAATTCCTATCACGTTTTTCACCCTTGTCTGCCTGTGTGGGTTTGCAATTGGACAAAGAATCTCTCATACCTACTTTAAGAATATTTTATTTCTCTTATCTTAGTAGCATGCATTAGGAGCATGATAAATTAGTCTCTACTATCAGCACTTCCCTTAATATTTAGATGAGATCATTTTGACTGTCAAGGCAGAAGCAGAACTTCCAGATGAGATCATTAAAAATGATGGTGAATGCCAAGGAAATCCATTCTAAACAAATCTTGCTATCATACAGGCTACAGACTACTATTAGCAAATCAAACTACATTGCAACTTTCCTTTTAATAACCTAGATACTGACTTGTCCCTTTGCTCATCCTTTCCTACCAAAGCACTCTATTTTCCAACTAAATTCTACCTTATCTGACAATTCCTTTCCATCTCTGTAATCCATTGCTGCTTTTAGTGAGATCAGCAATCCGAAATGCGTTAGACTGATGGTCCTGGAGAATCAGCCTCACTGTTTAGGTGATTGATAAACAAACAAACATTACAGTCAGATATAGTCTCAGCAATATCCCAGATATATCTTCTGGGATAGGTTCTCAGCAGACCTTCCATTCAGTGGATTCTCAGAAATCCACAGAAACAATGCAAGCAGAGGAGAAGCAAAGAAAAATGCACACAGTATGCAGACTACAATGAGTCTGGTTTCTGCATGCATTAAATATAAACTGAAACACAAAGCTCCATGAAAATGATGTTACAGAGCAAGGCACTGACAAGACAAGAAACTGGTTTATTCTATTCTATTCTAAAAGATATGGTCAGACTCAAACCACAGTATGCAGGCCACAGCACTCATTCTTTAGGGTTCTGTAACCTTATTTGGGTACCAGGCCAGTCCTGAGCTAGAAGGGGACTTCCCAAAGTATCACATTAAGCACACACTACTCTAGTGCTTGGTTGGATTAAGTTCTGGTTGAAGGCTGCACAGTTCCTTCACCCTCTCTAACCTAATGGAGATGAACACCTGCCATCTCCACTGAGGTCAGTGATGACCACTTGCACACACACATGCATCCAGCAGACACCACTTTGTGTGTTACCACCACATCTGAGCCATGAGACTGTCTAAGACAATAGAAAGGACTTACCATGTGAAAAGGTTTAGTATTAGTCAGGTATAGGAAGGAACAGGAGAGCGATTACAAATCCAGCCTTACCTCTGTCACTTCCTCTGCTTTTGACAATCCTTATAATAGCAGACTGATGAAAAGTGTGTCTTCACCTCTGCAGAAAGAAAAGCATTGACATTTTGTTACTGATGTGCTTTCCCACAAAAGGTGAAAGAATGCCATGGTAGATCTAAATATATTCTGCATGTAGCACTGTAGCTGGGCCATTGTGCATTTTAGCATTTAAAGAACAGTTCTCAGCAAAACCACATCTCAACTATTTCACTTTCCTTTCTTAGGAAAGAACTGCAAACCATGTGCCTGCCCTTACCAAAGTGTAACTGATAACAAATACTGTATACAGAAAAGAATTAGTTGGGGAAAAAACCCACACCAAAACAACCACAAACTTTTAAAACACTAAAATATAAAAGTCATTAAAGTATGACCCTTTGTCTTAGTAGCATGATTGTGTCAGAGACATTCCTTTCCAATTTATTTACTGGCATCTTAGTGGTTTTTAATTTTGTTGACACTTGCACCTAAAAATGATAAAAGCACATCTATTTTGCTTTTCACACCAGCTTATTCTAATGCATATGAGGGCAATTACTTCTTGACAACTCTCTGATGAATAACTGTGCTCTTTGCTAAGCTTGTCACATTGATCACTGGCCAGCAATACAATTAATAAAGTATTGCTGTCCACATCACACATTAATAACTAGCCTGAACTAGAGGTGGCAAGTCTGATAGATCCAGTGCATTTTAATCTTTCATACCCTGTCAGCTCAGGAGATTAAAGGAAATCTCCAAGACAATCTCCACATGCCAACACTGGGTTCCATGACATCCCAGCCAGGGTTACAAACTTAAGACCAAATATTTCATGAATGCAACTCAGTTGGACATTTCAAGCTTCATTTCCAAACACTGCACTGCCTTGTAGCCAAAGAGTTATTTATTTATTTCTCCTACCTATTTAAACTTCTGAAAGGCAGAATTGATTAAAGTTGTCAGCTCAACCAGAATTCATTAGAAAATAATGGTTATAAATTCAGTGCAGTCTGAAGCGTTGCTTAATAATTCCATAACATTTAGAATGGAAACAATCAATCTAGGAAAGGTCCCACCTCTTCAATACAAGATGAAAAGGATGAATTAAAGCATGGTTATATGCAACGAGTCTGGAGCTATCCCCCAACTTTTACCTCTACTTTTAATTGCTGCTTTTATAATTGTGCCAACAAACAGGCTTTAGGTAGAACATCTTTTGATTTCTCAGATATATTATGATCTGTTCTTTCAGTCAAGTCCTCAGAAGAGAGGATTTTCATTTTGCTAGAAAAAAAATCAAGCAGCCCCAAAAAGATGCTCTGTCATCCTTGGAAATATCTGTGCTTCCACTCCACATTATGGCAAAATTCCTGTTACATCTCAGACCTTGGACCAGCACCCACAACACCCACATCAGGTTCTATGCTAGAATAGAATAGAATAGACCAGACCAGGTTGGAAAAGACCTTCAAGATCATCAAGTCCAACCCATCATTTTAGTCATGAGGTCTGTGGTGACGGGTTGGACTTGATGATCTTTGAGGTCTCTTCCAACCTTGGTGATTCTGTGGTTCTGTGATTCTGTGATCATTCAACACCATCTAATCAACTAAACCATGGCACCAACTGCCTCATCCAGTGTCTTCTTAAACACCCCCAGTGATGGTGACTCCACCACCTCCCTGGGCAGCCCAGTCCAATGGCCAATCACTCATTCTATGAAGAACTTCTTCCTAACATCCAGCCTCCCCTGGTGCAGCTTGAGACTGTGTCCTCTTGTTCTGGTGCTGGTTGCCTGGGAGAAGAGACCAACCCCCATCTGACTACAACCTCCCTTCAGGTAGTTGTAGACAGCAATAAGGTTTCCGCCAAGCATCCCCTTCTATAGGCTAAGCAACCCCAGCTCCCGCAACCTCTCCTCATACGGCTTGTGTTCCCAACCCCTCACCAGTTTTGCTGCCCTTCTCTGGACACGTTCCAGCAACTCACCACCTTTCCTAAACTGAGGGGCCCAGAACTGGACACAGTGCTGTTGTCTGCCCTCAGCTTTGTCTAGCTTCCAGTCACCTGAAGCTGATCTGCCTTGGCAGTTACAAGAAAACATGGCACAGCAGAGATGCTCCACTAGAAATAATTCTCCTTCTACTGCACCAGCTTTATGAAGCAGAAACAATACAGGGGAGTCAAGATGGCAGATGTACCAGCTCTATTCTTTTAGTGATAGAAAGAGCAGGGAAAGTTCTTGAAAGCACCTCACTAGTCCTAATCCACAGGTGTCAACCAACATGAGTTAAATGGAATGAATAAGTGGTGTACAGATCTGCATGTCCACCAGAGCCTACCATGTGGTTCACATGATTCCCATGCTTCCAGGTACAATGGAAGAGGTTGTCCCACAGCTAAGCCTACTCACCTTCAAAGGGTGCTTGAAATATTTTGCATTCCATTTCCAGCTTTAGAGGTTTTGTAATACGAATACCCAGCAGAAAACTGTTCTTATCCACACAGTTCCACAGAGAAACTCAAAAGATCTTAATAGCTAATGAGTCAGTAAAAGAATTACCAAAAGCTGCAAACAACCCAAAATACTAGTGAGATTCAGGTTATCTAATCAATCCACTGGAAATTTCTCCTTAACTGTTTTGTTAATGAGTATAAAATGTGTAATAAAACTTAATACAAGAACTTCAATTCCAGAAAAAAACCCACATGTAGCCTCCTAAAGAACACAAAAATAGTAAGTATCAAGAAACATTTTATTTCACAAAAAGATATGCCAAGTAGTTGGAACTGTTTGATAGAAGTTAGACAAACTGGTCATTGCTTCTGGGAAAATGAGGATATTATATCATTCAACACAGACTAAGGACTGTTCCAAATATATTTGCTCAGTACTTCAAAGGTGATTGTACAGAGAGAGTGACTGCCCATTGGAATGGGCTGCCGGGGGAGGTGGTGGAATCACCATCATTGAGGGTGTTCAGGAGGAGACTTGATGGGGTGCTTGGTGCCATGGGTTAGTTGTTTAGGTGGTGTTGGATTGGTTGATGGGTTGGACACGGTGATCTTGAAGGTCTTTTCCAACCTGGTTTATTCTATGTATTCTATGTTTCAAAGCTGGAGAAAAATAAAATAAATAGAATTGGTGCCATGACAGAGCACACATGCACAAGGCAAACCCAGATTTCTAAGTGATCATTATAATCCAAAGATTACAATACTATGATCAAAAGGATGAGTTTGTTTAAAAGAGAAAAAGCATCAAAATGGGACACATGAAAAAGGGCATAGGAGAGCAAATAAGATCTGTGAAACACTGCACTGGACCACTCACAGCCTACCAAAAAATACATGTCGGAACTTGACACCAGTATATCAATACCATGCCTACAACACCACACCAAGCACTGGGTTAAAAGGTGCTCAGTGGAAGGAAGTTACATCAGGAAAGCAGAAGGAAAACTTAGTCTAAACAAGACATGATTTTTTCCAACATTTTGAGTAATAAGGCTGACACAAGTTACCAGCTGAAACCTCTTGTTTACCTTCTTCCAGTCAGGAGTGGCATCTGTGCCTGGCATGCCTCAGTTGGTCACAGGGCAGAGCCCACAAAATGCTGGCCGAGCACAAGTGTGTGACACCAAGACACCAAGTCTGTATGATGAGATGATTCTGCTTCTGCTTCTGTTTGATGCAGTGGCACATGATGCACACCAGCATTGCTTAGATCTTTAAATAATCTCAAGTGACTTAGACCTGAATTGTCTTTCATTACAGATATTTCTCTTATTGCTCTCTGATTTATAAGTTGTCTGCTTGGAAGGCCAGTTGCGCCCTGTGAAGCAAGGTGGAGGTGGCTATCTGCCATGCTGTTGCATGAAACCATTCCAGCCTTCTCTCAAGTATTTCATAAGAGCACCACAACTACACCACCTCAGGTGAAGACCAGATCACCACTGAAGTCTCTCTGTTCCAGCTGATAAGAGTAGTACCACTGAAATACCTCCTCCTCCCTAGGTTGCCAAGGTACAGAGCCTTAGGATAAGGCTTCCTAAGCAACCTTAAGTGCTGCAGTCCTGTCTCAAGGTTATGGCTGGCAGCAATCAGCTGTCTATTAGACTGTCTCATAGTGAGGTAAGCCCAGCTCACAGTCCAGGAATGTATTATACTGAAATGCAGTTTGCTAAAGATGTTCTCAGCCCCCTAATAGACCTTCAGCCTTCACTACCTTGCTTCACACTGCCAGGAACGGAAGCAGTGCCATGGACCTGTATTGCTGTGAGATTTTTAATTATGCTTTATTTAGTCTTTGGTTTCAAGGACATGTTTAACACCCTTTGGCTAACACAATGGTATCTCTTATTTGTCTGTTTACATTATATTAGAATAAAAGTGACTGAGCAAAGTAATGTGGATTTTGGAAGCTTCTTCACATTCTGTTCTAATAGAAAAGTTTAATAAGGGAATCTTGACTTTCAATAATGAAATGAAAGTTTGTTGAAGTGGCATAATATAATGGCAGTGGATTGAATCACAGTTTGCACTTCATTACAAAGGTGGCTTTCGTAAGATTACCCATGCAAATTAGCTGTGTCCTTCCTGTGTGTTTAAGGATTGCGGGACCAAGAGACTTTGTATTGTAAATTGTGAACAGAAAGATAGCAGCACCCAGTCATAACATCAGTTAAAATCATCTGTTAGGAGTGTGCCTAAAAAGCATTTTCCTTATAACACACCACTTTCCCAGCTTAATGTACCAGTTCAGCTGCAGAGATTCATTCTACCATGAAATTCAGCATGCAGCAAATTCATTTGGAGAAAACAGTGTGCATGTAAAATGTCACTAGGAAGGATATCATGGGGAACAATCTTATAATGGCCCACTGAGGATGGATAGGTAGGAGCTGGCAGAAGGTATAACCAAACTGACATTTCCCTAAGATGGTAGACGACTCAGGAAAAAGGTATAGAAATACCTGGGATTTAATGCCTAGGGACTGTGCTATCCAGTGCTCTCAGCATAAGCAATATAAGGGGAGCAGGGACTGGTGAGATAGCCTAATGATAAATGCTGGAGTTAAGAAAGAGGAGCCTGGTGGTGGGAATCATTAATCCATCTGCCTGAGAGTTATGCTATCAAAAGAGAAGTGGCAAAGACCCATATCCAGTTTAATATAGCCTCTTCTCCTTATTTGGACATTTTCTTCTTCCAAGGGAAGAGAAAGAAAATTTTACCTTAGGGAGCTAAGCACTAAAAGCAACATTTAAAAACTTCTCCAAGGAAGCATTTAAACCCAGCTCTTTCCAAACACATTTGTTCTGTTTTCTGAAAGGTCTGTTGATGGCAGTTGTCACAGCAGGAAACAAAACACTATCCACAGTCACCCTCTGAAAGTCAGAGGGAGAATTTTTTAAAGGAAGTCTTCAGAATGAGAAAAGGTATAGTGCAATGATGACAAGTGAGACTGAACTAAATGGTGGTGTTCTACCTTCCATCAACACACATGCTTCCTGAAAGCCTCAACAGGAATGGGTTCTATCAGTGCATACGGAGTTCATTCACTGTCCCACTCGAGATTTTCTTTCTTGCAGGGAGAGAATTATTAATCAATGAAATGCACTCACGGAAAGTGAAATTAGCCCTCTATTACTGGGAAGGTATTGTTTTGAGAGGTCTTGACAGGCATTTTCCAGAAGGCCTGGGACCAACTTTAGTTGAAGTAGGCAGCTAAGGAGTAGGAATATATGTTTTAAGTTGACTTAGATCTTCATTTTAATCAGTTGCCATTTGTTTCAAATGGGAATACTCAGGAAAACAGGATGAGTGAACAGCAGAACCTTTGTCAAACATTCTCTCTCTGCAGGAAAATAACACATCACAGTAACAGAAGTGATTCCCATTGTCACTCACCCTGTCAGTTTGTGGTGCCTGAGGCACCCCCAAGCCCAAGGTAGCTTAGACATTGTTAGGTATTCAAGTACAGCTGCTACAAAAAGCATATTTTCATGGCTGCTGCCATATGCAAAGAACTGAGAGGCACTAGGTACCTCCTCCTTGACTGGGACCTGCAGTCACTGAGGGCCATATTCACATGAAGTATTAAAGTGCAAAATAAAGTACAGCATCTTTACTGCCATGGACTCAGTTCCCTGGTGAATACACTAGTGCCAGTTACAGCAGGGCTTAGTGAGGCCTTATGTAAAGAAAGACTGACAGGGCCTGAAACAATATTCAGTAACATGAAGTTGTGTGGATGCAGCTGGGATGAAAGTAGCATGTGGAAAGGAAGTGTATTTCTGAAATAACATGCTTTTAATCACCAGCTGAAGTAAACTAGTGCTAGCCTCCAAGGATTCATTCCATTTATTTTGGTGATCAAATGCCCATGTAGACAACAGGAAGTCTTCTGCCTGGAATTCGTCTCTAGAGAGATCACAGGAAAAATGTCTTGAGGTGTCTGTAGCAACTGCTACTCTGGAAACACCTGGATGATGGTCTGAACAGCTCAGAACATGAAAATATGAGAGCAAAATCCAGGGTCTGTCAGGTAGATGCTGCCCAAAACCTTATTCACTGAACCTCTGTTTATGACTTGGGAATGGAGAAGAAAACTAAACTAAGATCACAGAATCATAGAATCAATAAGATTGGAAAAGACCTCAGAGATCATCAAGTTCAACCTATCACATTACACCTCATGACTAACTAAACCATGGCTTCAAGTGCCATGTCCAATCCTTTTTTGAACACCTCCAGGGACGGTGACTCCACCACCTCCCTGGGCAGCACATTCCAAAGGCAATCTACTCTTTCTGTGAAGAACTTTCTCCTCACCTCCAGCCTAAACTTCCCCTGGCACAGCTTGAGACTGTGTCCTCTTGTTCTGGTGCTGGTTGCCTGGGAGACTGGCTACAACCTCCCTTCAGGTAGTTGTAGACAGCAATAAGGTCTCCCCTGAGCCTCCTCTTCTCCAGGCTAAACAACCCCAGCTCCCTCAGCCTCTTCTCACAGGGCTTGTGCTCGAGGCCTCTCACCAGCCTCGTTGCCCTTCTCTGGACATGTTCAAGTGTCTCAATATCTTTCTTAAATTGAGGGGCCCAGAACTGGACACAGTACTCAAGGTGCGGCTTAACCAGTGCTGAGTACAGGGGCACAATGACTTCCCTGCTCCTGCTGGCCACACTGTTCACAGGCCCTACTTCAAAATCACCTTTTTGTTCAACAACAACAATAAAACCCAAAACAAACAAAGAAAAAGAACACAACAGCAGGAAGCCATTATGAAGTAACACCCTAGGGTAAACTATATGTAAAAGAAGCCTGACAAAATGAGTCTTCCTCCATTTTTTTTAAGCTGTCTCACTTGAGGGCTTACATGAATATACAGTAAAGAGACTAATACCTTCGTTTTGTTTCCCACTCTTTCAGGCTGCAATCAGCTTCATAGCCATGATACACCAAACCTCCCTTTACGCTGTCTTGTGGACACATAACTGTCATACATTGGCAGCCAGTGTGGATAGGCACAGTGTTCCAGAGCGAATTCCACAGCTTTGAGCCCTGCGGCTCTTTGTGAGGAATGGAGACTTGACTGAAGCACTGCAGATCTTTTCCCTCTTCTTCCCCAGGGCTGTAATCATCAGAATCCACACATTTTACATTGTGTCTCATCCATATGTGGCTTTCTTCTCCAATTTATTATTCACACAATAGAAGCATACCCCTAAACAGAATACCTCAAGTCAGGTAAGGAAATACAATATAATACAAACACAAGTTGTCTTCCCTGGGCCACACAAGAAGTTTTTCTAGCTGGAGATGCCTATGTTACTGAATTAAAGATAAAAGCAGCATTATGGACAACTGATTTGATGAGATGTATCCTCACAGAAAACAGTGTTTTTCAAAAAGAACATTCTTACTTCAATCTTGAAGAAAAACAAAAACACAGAAAGGAAAAAAAAACTGCAAAACACCACAGTGTGAAAAATTTGTTTTGAGGCCCTGCCACATAAATTAAGTTAGCACAGCAGGGATTTAACTGTAATAATTTAACTTGTCAGTTCACATCATTGACTGACTTGAAGAATTCATAGGGCTTAACTGATCAATATTATAAATGGTCTGGATGGCTCTGCAGGAATTGCCCAGTCTTAATTTGAGGTCAGTTCTTATTCCTTTTAAGCCTCATTAGCAGAAGCCAGCAGATCCAGAGATGGGAGGATAAAAGCAGAGAGGTTTTTATCAACAGCAAGGATAGCAAGCTGAAGCAAAAGAATGCCATTTCCAGTTGAATTGTATGTGTCCTCCTGCAATCTCTTCCCCATCTTTGGCAAAGAATAAAGAAGCATGTTGGAATCATTGACAATAAGGAGGATGAGTCATAGTTTCTTGGGGCTATATATTTTCTTCAGTTTGAATTGCAGATGACAATCAACCACAGCTATACCAGACCAGATTCGCAGCTGGCACAAAACAGCTTCATCTAATGAATTCTGCAGAGAAGGCCAATTTCCATCAACTGAGGTGTTGAAACAGCATGCTTAAACAACTGTTTCCCTTCACCTTTCATTTTCTCAAGTAATTCCCTGAATGCCCATCCCCTCTCATGACTTTGTACAACAGTCTGCAGAGATACAGACCAATTTTGCACAAGCTGGCTACCACCAGGAGCAGCACAGCAACACCAGCTTTGGCACAGAGCCACCAACGAGCTCTCTCTGTAAGTCCAGTCACACAGACTCACCCCTGGAGTCCCAGCCTCACTGGCTGAAAGGCAGTGCAGCTGTAAGGAAGCCAGAGCTACACAGACTGTGTGAGCTGGAGCCCACTGCCATCTTAGCAGCTCAGAAGTTATTTTCAGGACAGGGACAGTTCTGCCCAAAGTAGAGATTCATCCCTTTTAAACAGATCTATTTATCCAGTGTGTAAGAGACTGAAGAGTGCTGGTTTTGTTGTTCCTGCCTCCTTCCAAAGGAAAGGAACTCCCCAGGCCAAAGTGTCCAAAGGCTTACTGCAGCAGAGCAGCTGCAGGTGAGCACCATCAAAGTCAGAGAGAAAAAACAATGCCACCAGGCAATTAGTTAATGTTCTTTGTCCATGGCCTAAGACGTTAGAAGCACCTCTGGGTGGAAAAAACAACTAGAGCTAGAACTCATGGCCTACTACCTTTACCCACATCAAGCAACCACCCTCAAATGGGTTTCAAGAAGGAAGCATGCAGAGAAAACCTACTGTGTATGCAGATGTAGTAATACCATACACACCCAGAAATTGAGTTCAGGTAGGGTCATTAGCCTGTGAACAGCAGAGTAAAAATGGGAAAAACACGCCAAGCACTTCTATTTGAAGAGGCAGTTGGAGGCCAAGTCTATAAGCTGAGCAGATCAAATAAATAAATAAACTCCATAAAATCAAAGACTAAAAACATTGTTATCTCTAGAGGGAGGCAGTGAAAAGCAATGGTAGTGACAACATCATGTTAAAAAGCTGAATGTGTTCAACAATCTTCCTATTTTCCCCCCATCTACCTGCTCTGTCCGACTCTGTGAAATGAAAGACCTGCCTCACAGCTGAAGCACTCAGCTCCACAAAGACGTCCTGAGTTTGATTACAGCACAATTGAACAGGGCAGAAAGATTTTAATGGACTGCTGGCAGTTTGGACTGGTGCACAGGCAAAAGGAAAAGAGTTTCCTTAAAAATATAACAGGGCATCAGCTGCAGCTACTCAAATACAAGAGAAATTTGTAATCATCACTGCATCCAAGCTCTTGATTTTTCAGTGCCCAAGACAGAGTTAACAGTTCAACAGGGGGCCATGGAAGCATTCACTCTATCTTCTGTAATTCCATATGTAACAGAAGCACATTTGAGATATGCTTCAAGGTGTCTGCTTCCAATTTCAACTATGATAGACTATTTCCTTGGTTTTGTCTGTGGCACACCAACTGTCAAGCTATAGAAAGATCTCTGAAGCCAGTTCTGAAATATCACTTTACCCATCTAAATCAAACACCATTTGTTTTCTGAAGTAAGGCTGATGAAATCATTTTGATGATTAGAGTGGCTAGTGCTGTAAATGAGCATGGTTTCGGTCCTTGACATTGCAGAGGTAGCTTTACCCCACAACAGTATTCACAACTCAGAGTCTGATTTTTCAACTACATAAGGAGAAAAAAGAAAGCCTACATCTTACACGTGGTGCAGAAAGAATATTCCAAGAACACCAGATCCTCACAACATTCAGATTGGCATCATTTTCACTCAGATGACATTTAATACTATATTCACATAGAGATGCCAGCTTATTAGTATGTCTACATCTAGCAATGTCTCCCCTGGGTATCACAACAAAGGCCATCCCAGCCACAGCTTACCCAGGCTGTACTCTCAGCCACTGCTGGTGTCTGCATCCATCCTCTTCTCTTTACACAAACAGATTCACAAAAATGTATGTTATTCCCCTTTGCCAAGTGCTAAGACACTTGCTCCAAATTTTGAACAAGGTAAACTATACTCAGTGCCTCAGCTCCCCTCCTATCAATTCACACACAATGCAGGCAGAATGTGAAAAGGACTGTCACTTAAACTTTCAGCATTACCAGCAATGAGAAAAGTGCATGGGGACCTCATCATAGATCAGGCAACCAGCACCAGAACAAGGGGACACAGTCTCAAGCTGTGCCAGGGGAGGTTTAGACTCGAAGAGAGGAAAAAGTTCTTCACTGAGCGAGTCGTTCGTCATTGGAATGGGCTGCCCAGGGAGGTGGTGGAGTTGCCGTCCCTGGAGGTGTTTGAGCGGAGATAGGACGTGGCACTTGGTGCCATGGTCTAGCCGTGAGGTCTGTTGGCACAGGTTGGACTTGATGATCCTTGGGGTCTCTTCCAACCTTAGTTATACTGTGATACTGTGATACTGTGATCTCTCATGATTAAGATGGAGAAAAAGGCACAAAGTAACTTTGTGTACATGCGCTTTTCAGTTGAAAATCCTGTGACAGGCAGATTTCTAATATTTAACATAACTATTGGTAATGTGTATGATTTCTAGTGAACACCAGAGAACAGAAAAGCATTTCAAAAGCACCACTCACAGCCAAGCTTGTGTAAGGTACTTTGGAAAAAAAGCTTCTGGTGAATGGTGCTTCCCTCTGAAACTGAGCTCCCCTGAACTGAATGTTGCCCTTAGAAATCAGAATGAGATATCTGGAGGAAGTTTTAACTTAATTGTGAAAGCTCCTAGATACACACAGTTTAAGGCATAGAACCATGACTCCTCAGGTAGAGGCACCTTTTACAGAAATAAGAACAACTTTCACAGGCTGATTTGGTTCAGAAGAACTCTGTTGTGGAAAAGCCCCATCAACAGATACTTGCTGTGATGCTTTTTGCAATACAGGGCAAAAAATTGGCTTTTCCATTAGAAATATCCCACATCCATAGTTTTCATCCTGCATTTTATGACATCTGTACATTAAAGAATGACTTAAAGGAGTTATGTGGCAATCTAAAGCAGCTGAGTATCTCCTGGCTAGTACTCCCCAAGCTACAAGATGACTCTAATCCTGACTGCTCCCAGTTTAAAAGCAGTGTGATTATATAGATCAAGTGCTATTAAACCCCTGGCACTACAATTCTCATTCTGAATCACTTCAGCCCCAGACACTACCTCTTTTTCAAGATATGGTACCATCCATCAAGCACTAATGTGTTCTGCCTGACAGGCCCAGCTTTAGTCCTTACATATGGCTGCACTACTACATTCCTAGAAGATCTCTAGGACCCATTCACTCACACATTACTACTTTACCGTATTTCCACCATGTAATGGTGTTGAGGTATTGTTTTAGCCACAGGTTTATTCACTGTAAATACTGTTTCCATTAATTCCTTTTTGAGGAACAATATATCTCTTGCAAGTTTCTATTCAGCATGTTGTCTGTAAAGCCATAAAACAGAGACAATAACAAATCAACATCATCTAATCAAAGCATGGCTCAGTTCTGTGCTCCTGGTTAAGAGAAAATGAACTAGTTAGAAGCCATCTAGTTTTAGACTGGCTATCAAACATGGCTAAACAGAGTTCATCTTTCAATACGGTAAAGCAAACCTCAAAAAACCACACTTACAAAAAAGATGACAGTACAGAAACTAAAACTTCCATTTGTTAAGTTCCATGCTATAATCTGAAAATAAGGTAGTTCTACAGATAATTACCAAATTTCCATATTTATAAGAGGATGGCACATAGGGGGATAATAGCAAAAATGGAAGTACCACTTTCCTATTAATATGGAAATTCAGAAATTATTGAAGTTATCTGTTATAAATCAACCTTCTCATTTTCTGCTGATGGAAATGCCATTTATGTACTACATTAAGTCCTAAAACTCCTAATGCAACTCCCCTTTTACTCTGATAAATCAGTGTAATGGTTGTCATGCTTATCCTCAATTTTGGCAGGAGTTCTGCTCTTAGATTAAAATGGGCCAAATCAATACTTGGTGCAATACCACTAAATGTTTTGGAATTAGTGAGGAAGGATTTACTCTCACAACCTTGTTATTTGCTCACTTCAGCAGCCCAGAGCAGATGCTGCACAGCCATGCTGTAGCTGCATTATTCATTAAACTGACCAAAGCATGCCATGGGATTCTGGGGCAAAATTTCACATGCTTGCACTGTAGGAACAACTTAGTGTAAACTGTCAAGAGCTAGAGATTTGGCGTCTTTTGTTTTTATAACAGGAACGGCACATTGCTTGATACTCAGGGTGATGCGAGCCTACCATCTTCCATACAGAAGTGCAGCACTGGATGCTGTCTTATGGGAAGAGCTGTACATGTCATTATCTAGCAACCACTCTGCAGATGTTAAAGTCACAGCATATTTTCAAGTGTTGCCCCCCTAAAAACATTCTTCTTCTTTCCCAGAAGTGGTTATGTGGTTCTGCAACACCTCTAGAAGCTGTGGCAGTTGACTTGAGAAAATAGCCTGTACCACAACCTAACATGAGTCTCCTGCTTGGCAACAAACTTAGCACAAGAAGTTCTCTTCATCAGAAAGGGTAATGGTTATTTTGATGCTTCATGTTGTTCCTCCAGTTTCTTTGTGTAGAACTTTTGCTTTCTCAAATGAATA